>NC_137191.1:30757176-31029676 GCF_960531495.2 Zeus faber | reverse complement strand
TGGTTGAGGAATAATGGTCTGGCTCTTTTTCATGGTTTGCACTAGGCCACTTAAATCCAGTGAAGGTAATCTTAATCTTAGATCTTAGTGCGCTTCCAACTTTGTGGTAACAGTTCGGGAGGGCCCTTTTCTGTTTCAACATGACAATGCCCCTGTGCACAAAGCGAGGTCCATAAAGACATGGTTTACTGACTCTGGTATGGAAGAACTTGACTGGCCTGCATAGAGCCCAGATCTGAACTCCACTGAACACCTTTAGGCCGACTGCGAGTCAGGCCCCGTCGGCCATCGTGCCTGAGCTCACTGAAGCTCTTGTGTCTGACTGGAAGCAAATCCCTGCAGCCACGTTCCAAGTTCTAGTAGAAAGCCCTCCCAGAAGATTGGAGGCTGTTGTAGCAGCAAAGGGGGGACCAACTCGATGTTGATGCCCATGGTTTTTAAATTGAATTTTCAACAAGCACATATGTATGGATATATATATACTGTATATAAAATTATTGTTCTTTTACATATACATTTCTTTTACACACATGTATAGATATTCTATATCATACAATTACACACATGTATATGTATAGAAATATGTATATATATGCATATAAATATATATATTTGGATTTTGATTATTAATCATCATCATCATTAATCATTCCTTATTCCTTTTCCACAGTGCTTAGAGTTCTCAATTTTAACATTTCACTACACTGTTCTTGTCTCTTTCCCCTTTACATTCTAACTTACTTTCATTTCTTGAAAGGGAGGAGGAGTTGGGTATCTAGTTCAACATAATTATGAATATTATTGGCTCACACCCTGTACGCCTGCCACTCAAATGTCCTGTTTTTTTCCCACAGGGGTGCTATTTTTCTCCTGGACGGGCTCTCAATGAACAAATGTTCCCCTAATATTGTACATCAAAGATTTACGCGGGCGCACATACTTTCACACCCTGTCATCATCAACAGCACTGAAGAAGTCCCAGCACATGCTTAGTAGCAGAAGGTGCAAGGTGCAAATTCCACGTCAAATATCCAGCTAACCACTGTCTTTAACTTACATCCACAAATTTTAAAACCACATAATATACGGTACAGTGTCAACAAAAATTACATACACCATGTAGTACATGAGATTACGAAGAAAACCAAAGCTCCCATTCTGTTAGATCTACGGGTTACTCAACCATAAGAGATTTTATTATTTGCCCATAAAAATATATGGCACAATATATGGTCATTTCCATAGGTAATTAATATTAATTTTGTTTTTAAATTAAACAACAGTATACCATTGTTGAGTGAAAGGTATAAGCTTTCTGTCTCAGAGAACTTGTCGTTTAAAGAGAAATTCCTCCACAAAGAAAACACTAAACTGGAGGTATAACTGATTCAGTCTTTGCTTTGTGGCTTTGTGGCCAATAGAATATCTGCAGTAGTGGAATTAGTCAATGGCACGCTATAAGATAATGGGATTTATAATAACATTCAGCAAATGCAGACATACAAACAGCCTTTCGAGTGTTTTCAAACCTTTTTTCTGCCACAGCACACTTTTTACAATTGAATAATCCCATGTCCCAACACTATCCTGTAAACCACTTGGAATGTTAGAAACATGCTGATTATAACGGCCTACTAACGGCAATGCAAGACTTGGGAACGATTCGTTCGTAGCAAACAAGCTGAAAATAATACATAAAATAATAGAGGACTAAAACCAAGTCCAAGGCATTTGGCCCAATTTATATTAAATGTGGATGATTTAATCTTTGCATTTCACCAAAATGAATAGTTTGGACGGAATCAAATGATTTGTGAGGATTCTAGAACCAAACCAACTCTTCCAAGAGCCAGAAAATCAAACTCATTTACCGAGTGACTCGTCGAGAACCGAATCTCAAAAAAAGAGTCGAACCTGTCATCACCAGAATAGTCGTCACTTTCAGGGTGAAACTTGTTCTGATGAACACAGAGCTGCTATTCTGGCAGGAACTGATGGATTTTTACAGCCTTGCAATTTTGATCACAACACCAAAGATAATTTCCATAATATTTTGTTTGAAGTGGACACACCTATCGAGCTCTCATGGCACACTAGCATACCATGGCAGAGTGGTTGGAAAACAGTGTGTGAGACAATAGTTTCACCAAAGTAATATAATAATACGAGGGGTGTTGTTCAAGTGTGAGTGTGTGTGTGTATGTTTTGGGAATACTTCCATCGGACCATTTCCTAATCAAATCAGTTGATTGAGTTATACTCGTCGAAGCCTTTTCCCAGGGTGCAGGGAGTTCAGCTCGAAATTGCAGGTGTGATGGATACCCTCTCTCTCTCGCTCTCTTCACACCTGTTTAGGAAATGCGTTGATATCGGGTCTAATGGAAGAGTTAACAGCCAACTCAACGCGCTAAGCTCCTCATTCTATCGGGATTCGATTTGGGTCACCGTTGGTATTTGGACCTTTTGTGAATTGTCATCCGTCTCCTTTCTGGTGAGAAGAAAGAAAGAAAGAAAGAAAGAAAGAAAAAGTTTCACGTTATATGATGCAATATTGAAAAATGTGCATTGCATACAACAACATATTGAATGTGTTTTGTTGGGGGGGTACCAGTAACGTGGCGCTAGGTCACTGAGGTGTACATTGTTCAGCTGGTTAATTTGCACTTCTACGGATCGAACACCTTCAATTTACAAAGACACATGAATGAAAGTGCTGAAATTGCCGGTCCTGCCTGTTGGAAATCTATTTTCCGACATCCAATATATAGTAATATCTTGCGATGTTCCCGGCCTGTGATTACTCGTGAACACTGAAACCAAGAGACACGACACATGATGGGAGAAGAACAAGGGAGGGCGGGAGAGAGAGACGGATAGAGAAAGGGGAAAGAGCGCAAAGAGGAGGAAGAGGAGACGAGAGGAGAGGGATTAGTCGTGGGATGGCAGATGCTCTCTTCCCCCTGTGGATCGCTTGGCCCCGGTGGGTTGCGAGAAATCATTCACACGTCGCAGCCGGAACGCGCTCGCTCGATGGTATGGATCCACGCGTGGATGCGCTCTCAAATCCTTAAAGGTACAATATGTAACTTTTCCGAGTTAAAATGTCTAAAAAACGACCAGACCTATGTTGTATATTTTGTTGAGTTGTGCACTTACACTATCCTCATTGTTTCCAACGATTTTCAAACCCAGAGAAATCCGTAATTTTCGTATACTGTAGGTGACTGTTTCTTTCGTTTGGTCGCCTGTCAATGTCATATCCCCTTTCCGCCTCTACTTGCTCTAAGTTCCGGGGCAACAAGGGACAATGATACGTCAGGAAGGGACTCGAGGAAGTTGCTAACGTAAGCTAGCCACGGTATTGTCCTATTGCTTGTATTGCTCTCCTATTACTCTACTAACTATTTTTTGACGGAGTGTGATTGTTTGTGCGATCGCCGTTTGCTGCGCGTGCTGCCACTGAAGCTGTCCATGTAAAGCGCAAATGTACGGGTGAAGACGACAGCTCCCATGACCCCACGTGACCTCACCACATCATCAAACTCCGCCTCAGAAATGACATATTGTCCCTTTAATAGGTGGAAAACCATCCACTGTTATGCGTAACACCATCCGTTATTATGGTGGGGGGCGGGGGTATGTTTGTAAAAAAATATATACGTACACTAATATTGGGGTCATTTAGCCGATGGTTAGTTATGAAAGCAGTTGATCATAGTTTAAATACGATGAGACTTCTCCAGATGTAATGTAGTGTGTCATACTGGTACTTTTCAAATACTATTTGATGCATTTCATAGTTCTATTTGATAGTTAAAATAGGAATTTACCCAAAAAATAAAATGCTAGTGAAACATTTTGGATGCAGCGTTGGATGGAGCAATGGGTAAACAATGTTCAATTAAAATGGTGAGGTAGGGTTGGATCACGCCGTTACGCGTCGGGAAAAAGCAGCTCTTGCTTGTTTTTGGAGAAAGCTACATTGTTTTTACATAAATGGTGTTTCGTATCACGCTACTGAAAAGGCTAGTTAAGCGAGGGACTAGCTCACTTTTACACCCCGTCTTCTGTGTCTTTGGTCGGCTACTCTTGAAAATATTGGCAATTCATTTCATACGGACCCCAAATACAATGCAGCCTTTTACAATCTTGTGTAACAACGACCGTTCAGGTTCTGATGATCCAGGACATGGGGTTGACCCAGACCAACACACAGGAATGAAAAACACATGCTCTTAGGAACTCCTAATAATGACATTTGTATTTTTCAAAGACCTTGACCTTAACACCAATGAGGATCATTTGCACAATTACCCTTATTATTACTGTTGGATTACTACTTATGGATTGCTATTATCATTGTATGCCACTCTTTGACTGATAGTATAACTGCATGACACTTTTTAAAACTACTGTTACTACTGTATGTCACTTTTATCAGTAATGCTGCAATACTGTAATACTGTAATACTCAAACTTGTACTTACTGACTTACAGACTAACTGCCACTTGCCCATATCGGGCTAACTAGTTAGCATAGTGCTACTAATTAGTATAGCGCTACTTCATGTTAAATGTTAACTTGTGTAGATCGATGTGTATACATGTGTTGCATCTTTTCTCATTTTAAATGGACAAAGGACCATTACTGATCAGCTAAAAGACAAACATGATTCTACCTCTACAGCTATAGCTATATCATGTACTAAGCACGATTCCTGCACTGCCATGCAATGCCCTAAAATATGTTGTTGCACCCTAAATAGGGCATCAGTATCAGAAATCACCTCAACAGCATAGAGTAGATTCTGAACAATATCTTCTAAAACTGCTTTTATTTTCATTACTGGGCAATGTGAGTCTGCTGGGTACACACACACACACACACACACACACACACACACACACACACACACACACACACACACACACACACACACACACACACACACACACACACACACACACACACACACACACTATAACAAGTACATACACACCATGTTGCAGAGCTTGGAAGTAATTAAAACAAATGGGGCTAAATTGAAGTATATTGAACTCATCTCTCACACACTCTGCTCTATCAATACACTGGCCAATAACAGTCCAGTTCCTCCGCTGTGTGTCTGAAGGCATGTGTGGGTCACAGGGATTCTAATCAACCTGCTTTTGATCTGCCCCTTAGTTGCTGCGTTATCGTAATAAGACCAAGATAGGCAGGTGAAGGTAAAGAAAAGTCCCCCAATCTAATCTCCAAAGAGGAAATGTGGTGAAAATGTGAAAATGTGAAAATGTGTGTGTATGTGTGTTTTTCTTGTGTGTTTGGTTGTTGTGTGTGCCTAGAGACATGTGTGTGTGTGTGTGTGTGTGTGTGTGTGTGTGTGTGTATGTGTGTGTGTGTGTGTGTGTGTGTGTGTGTGTGTGTGTGTGTGTGTGTGTGTGTGTGTGTGTGTGTGTGTGTGTGTGTGTGTGTGTGTTGCTGAGGCTGTGTGAGAATGTGACAAAGGACAAGAGAGAGAGAGAGAGAGAGAGATGCTCTGCACAGCAGAAATCTACAAAAACTAATTTTGGAACCGCCAATCATTCAATTCCCTCTCTTCTCCCCCACTCTTTCTCTCTCCTCCTTTTCTTTCTCCATCACCACAACCACCCTTCTGCTCCTTCTCTGCCTCTCTCGCTCCTTTCTCACTCTGAATCCTTAAATCTTGTGGGAGCAGGGTAATGATTTGAACTAAATGAGAGTCTTACACTTCCACACCCAACTGGATTAGCCAATCAATGTGACAGTGTGTGTGCATGTATGTGTGCGTGCGTGTGTGTATGTGTGTGTGTGTGTGTGTGTATGTGTGTGTGTGTGTGTGTGTGCGTGCGTGTGTGCGTGTGTGTGTGTGTGTGTGCATACATACGTGTGTGTGCGTGCCTGCGTGCGTGCGTGCGTCTGTGTGTGTGCATGTTTAGGAGGAGGGGCAGGATAGGAAAAGTGTCCCTGCCCTCCTGTTGAATCGTGTTTTCATTCTGGCTGATGGAAATTTGGCGGGAGCTGAATTGATTATCTCCTATTTTGGCGATCGATTCTAACCGGATCGGCATCTTCTAATTCAATCCATCCATCTGTCCATCCATCATCCCTCTATCCCTCTCTTGTTTACTCTGTCGCTCTCTCCCTCTTTCTTTGCTCTCTCCCTTTTATCTTGTCTCGGCTTCTTGATCGTGGCGGGACAGGAGCGAACGCACACAACTTTATTTATATAATGCGTTTCAAGCTCGCTAAAACTGACACTGCAGCTTAATTACAACTGTCTTAAGGAGACCGTGTGTGTGTGTGTGTGTGTGTGTGTGTGTGTGTGTGTGTGTGTGTGTGTGTGTGTGTGTTTGTATGTGTGCCTATGTAACTGCTTTAGAGTGTTATTTTCTGTATTTTTGTGTAAGTTGTCGATTTGGGTTTGTGTGTGTGTGTGTGTGTGTGTGTGTGTGTGTGTGTGTGTGTGCTTGTGTCTGCGTGTGTGTGTATGTTTTTGCATGTGTATAACTGTACGCTTTGTGACTGTGTGTACGCATGTGTGTGTTGGTTAATTTAATTACGGTAGTGTAATAGTGTAATAATAATTTGGATTGCGATTAATTTGGTGGGTTAGGGTTAGGGTTAGGGTTAATTTGGTGACATTTATTTGGTGTTTGGTGTTTATTCAGTGTTTTCATGCTAAAAAAACCCCCAAAACAATATCTGTTCTCTTTTCTACATATCACTCTTCCTTTTTGTCACATTACATTTGGATAAATTGAGATTTTTTCTTCAACTGGTTTTACAAGTCACACGTCGCTATTGGAAATTTCTGATTGTTTTCATGCTTTCACACTTTTTGTAGTTGCAGATTTGAACTGTCAGTGTGCGTATATGTAAGTCTTGTGTTTGGGAGTTAGTGTGCATATGCGTGTGTTAGCGTATGTGCGGTCCTGACGGGATGATAGATGACATCATAGACCTCCAGTTCTGCTATTCTCTGCACAACTTGTAGCTGTCAGCTCCAACATGAGATGTTAATCCTTGGACACAGACACACACATATTGACACACACACATACACACACACAGGCATGCACACACACACACACACACACACACACACACACACACACACACACACACACACACACACACACACACACACACACACACACACACACACACACACACACACACAGGCAAGTAAAGAAACCAGACAGTGCACAAGGCCACTAATAGTCAGAATAACTATCCACTAAAATTCCCTGTGGAGTTTTGGTAAAGCTGTGACATTTCCCATGAGCTCCGGGGCTCATTTGTATCGACGGCTTTTTTAACCGACATAAGGGCGTGAACGATCATTACAGACCCTAGATTTGATCGGTTTTGGTGGTTGTAACTTAAAAAGGAGGACAGTCATACCACACCACCTGAGGGACTGAGAGTGAGTCCCTCGGGTAAAAGTTGATCATTTAGTTGTTGTTTTACTTTCAACCTGACATTTTCCCACCTACTCGTCATTATGTCGACTTGAGGGACCGTGGGGCTGAAAATCAATTTTTTTAGTTTCAAAATGTTTTTTTTTCCACTTTTTCAACTTTAATGTGACTGATATGTGAGGAGCAAACATACACAAATATCCACTCACACAATCACCCACACCACCCCCCTCCACACACAAGAACAGAAGGACAGAGGGAGAGAGAGTGAGAGAGAGAGAGAGCGAGAGAGAGAGCGAGAGAGAGAGAGAGAGAGAGAGAGAGAGAGAGAGAGAGAGAGAGAGAGAGAGAGAGACAGAGAGAGAGAGAGAGAGAGAGGTGTTTGCTTGTGATGACAGTGGCCATACCTGTGGCATTACAACATGCACAAGTGATAAGACAATGTTTGAAAAAGCCAGTGTGTGTCTATGTGGGTCTTACAGCAACTACGTGTGTGCGTGTGTGTGTGTTTGTGTGCGTGTGTGTGCGTGGGTATGCGTGTGTATGCGTGTGTATGCGTGTGTGTGTGTGTGTGTGTGTGTGTGTGTGTGTGTGTGTGTGTGTGTGTATGTTTATGTGTGTGTAGCAGCCATAAGCACACAGGAAGCGGCGACAGCGTTGAGGAATGTTTGTTGTTTAGGTAACGTTCGAGCTAAACTTGCAGACTTAATCCATTGAGCGGGTCACCATGGCAATTAACACAAGAAACCATAACTTCACCAGGCCTCTCTCTCTTTCTCTCTCTCTCTCTCACTCTCGCTCTCTTTCTCTCTCTCTCTCTCTCACACACACACACACACACACACACGCACACACGCACGCACGCACACACACACACACACACACACACACACACACACACACACACACACACACGTTTCTAAGCTCAGTACGTTTTCATATGTATGTCCTGACATTTACCCTCTTCTCTTTCTCTCTGTCTTCTCTTCTCTGGCTCGATAGGCATGAGCAAATATGATCACATGTGCATATGCATAGAACACAAACACACACACAAACACAAACGCAGGCGCACACACACACACATACACACACACACACACACACACACACACACACACACTCACACACTTGAACACAGACACACACACACACACACACACACACAAACACACATACACATTCATGGACATAGCTGTTGATATCTGGATATGTATGATCTCTGCCTTTCTTAGCCAGGGAGTTTCCTCTCCTCGATGAGGCTTCTTTAAACTTTAGCCTGTGTGTGTGTGTGTGTGTGTGCGTGCGTGTGCGTGTGCGTGCGTGTGTGTGCGCGTGTGTGTGTGTGTGTGCGTGTGTGTACGTGTGTGAAACCACATCCTAGTGGTTATGAGCTGCCAGAAGGTAAACAAAGTCATCAGTTCTGGCTTCTCTTCAAATACATGAAGAAAAAAAAAACTACAGACAAAAACACACACGTACGTGCGAACGCATGAAGGCAAACTGAAATTCTCAAACTACACTTAAATATTGAATATTCTTGAAAAAATCTGTTTAATCTCTTCTTCTGCCATATGACATCATATTTAACCCTGCAATGTGACATCATCATGCATTAATATACAGTATATATCTCGATACATACTTTTGTTAATAAATAAAAAGTCAAAATAAAGAAATCTAGAACTACTGATACAATGTCATTATGAAATATGTTATACCTCTAAACTACCTTAGACCCACTGCAGGTACTTTACAAACCTAGGTCCAGGGACATGTCGGCAGGTAGCTGGAAGCCCACAAATGATGCCAAAGACGAGGAAAAAAATAAAAATAAAAAATTGTACTCCTAAGACCTTAACAAGGCCAAGAAATAACTACTAACTGTTGAGATGATATTTACACGCACTTTTGACGGATTTGACAATTAGCTGAAGATCCAGGGTCAGGTTTACAATGTCGAAAGGTACTATAGATTCACTGTATGAGTGGGAATGCAATATATTCATACTTTGTGTGAATATCTATGCAACATATTGAAATTACATTGTTATAACACTACAGAATCTGTAATTACTTTGTAAGTAAATGGTAATAATTTATATTATATTATATTATATTATATTATATTATATTATATTATATTATTATATAATATATAGTATTATATTAATTTATCCTGTGAATCCAATTCAGTATATTCTGTATATTTTTTATATATTTGTCTATTTCTGTTCTGTATTTTTGGACATTTTGTGTATATTTGGATTTTTTTAATGAATGAATGAATGAATAAATTATATACATTTTTAGTTCAAACAGGTTCATCCACGAGTTCTCAAAACGTCCCAAATGAGCGTTTATTTTCGCCAGCGACGACACCGGTGATGACCAAGGCAAAAGCTGTTTGACAAGGCAATCCACTCTGTACGTTTCTTGCACATCATGGAACGGTCAACGTTGTCTAAGTCAAATGCGGGTGATTATGATACATGTGGTGAGGCCACCTCCAGAGCTCCAGCTGAGATGTCTTAAGTCTGGGCAGGTTGGGACGGGTCACCCCCCCCCTGCTTCCTCCTCCTCCTCCAACCTCCCTCTCTTGTCCCTGAACCTACACAGGGCTGGGTGATTTATCTGACATGTCTGCTTCAGAGTGTGTTTTCAACTCTGACAGCGCGCGCACACACACCAACACATACACACGGATACACAAACGCAGATACACGCACACAAGCACAGGCATGCTCATGCATGTACATAGACATAAACTGGTGGAGTTTGTACCGTTTGAAACATGTCACACACACACATACACACACACACGCTGGTGTGTGTGTGTGTGTGTGTGTGTGTGTGCGTGTGCCCCTATGTTGAAGTCAGGTGGGCAGGCAAACCTTGGGTCTGCTTTGATGGCACACACGCACATACACACACGTGCACACACGCGCACCCACACACACATTCTGTCCAGCTGTTCTACTCTTCCCAAGTTCTTTGATGTCTACTCACCACAGAAAGCCCAGGAAATGTTGTTGCCTGAACACACACACACACACACACACACACACACACAAACACACACACACACAAACACACACACACACACGCACACACACACACACACACACACACACACACACACACACACACACACACACACGGATATAAAGACATAGACATGACAGACGTACACACATGTGGAAACACATGTAAACACACACAATGATGCTGGCTGTCATACACAGCCTATTCAAACACACACCACAACTTATAGAAAACAGAAAACATTATCATTATATAATTATTATAATTATATAATTATAATCAAAATATATGATTTGTAAATTCAAATGAAAGAAAATGACATAACAGATATGATACATAAGATATCTGGAAGCAAATTTTCGATTAAAATTTGAAATAACATAAAACATTTAAAATTACATACCCAAAAACTGGTCGATGCACATGAAAAATGCACACGCTTCATAAGTTAATTTACTTTTTTCATATCTGTGTTGTTTTTTTTTTCATCCAAATTCAAGTTAATTAAAATCCATGTAATAACAATTTAAAATAAATTAAAAAAATAATGAGGGAGGTAACTGAACTAAGTGAATACTTAGAATCAAATTTTTGAGGTGGAGGTCTTTTCAACATCTGTAGCTGACTCGCTCAATAGACCTGTGAATGAGCTTCGATAATCATACGTCACTTTTCCCCAAATACCATTCTAGCAGAATCTTGACATTTGTAAACTTACATAACAGTTCAGTCAGTTATTTCCTATGCATGTCAACAAATCGTACTTCCCCACGGCATTCCTTGGCCTTGAGTCACTTTTTAGTATGAATCAATAGATGAGTCTTTGAGAATCTTTCTCCAACCTCTATAACAATTACTTATTTAATCAATACCCATTAATGAATCAGAAATGTAAGCAGTAAGCAATAAGTAGGATCTAAACAGTGTTAAGCATTTGGGGGGGCAAATACAATCCCTGTGCTGTGAAAATACTGTATACAGTATGTTCATGTAAATACTTGTGTATTTCCCTTGTTTTAATATGGTATAATAGCTGGGTGTGTGCATGAGTGTGAACAGGATCCGTTTCCAAGTGTAAAGCCAGAGAAAGGAGTCAAAAGAAAAGAGTTGTTGATAGTAAGTGCATTATTTTGTACGTTTTGAGTGCAACACAACCCCGCCGCACCGCTCCACCAGCGAGCTAAAGCCAAACAATAATTACCATACCTGGCTGACTCGCAGACAGACAGATATGTATGCGTGCATACACAAAGAGTGCGCGTGAGTGTATGAGGTATGTGTGTACGTACGGCGGGGGCGGGGCTGGATTTGGAAAATAATTTTGAATGTGTTGACTTCGGTGTTGGCGGCTTTTGTGTTTGGTCTTTGAATACTTACCTCTGATCGTATCCTCCTAAAGGTTTATCTTGTCCTGTTTCTGCAAGCAACCAATTCACCTTTATTTGTGCACCAAGAGGTGGCGATTGGGGGTTTTGAGTTCTTTAATTGTACCCATTTCTCATGAGATTAAGTGGCTTTATTTTATGACCTTATCTCTTTGGAACGTTGATGAGGTTAAGTCAAACACAAGTGGATGTCAGCAGAGGTTAGGGTTAGGTTCGGTTAGAGTTAGGGTAGGGTTAGGGTTAGGGTTAGGGTTAGGGTAGGGGGTGGTGGCAATAGGAGGGCACTCATTCGGACACTTTCAATCGATTTAACAATTTCTCGCTGATTGACAGTTTAGAGATCAGAACAGAAAACAAGTAATAGTACTATTAAAGGACAACAGTGTTGTGCCTCTAACTATTTACACGGTGAGTAAACAACCTTAACTTGCAATAAACGTTTTAATTGACATACTATGAAGAGTACAAGGTTAAGTTTCGAGTTAAATCAGAACATATTTTATGATTTGTTGTACTCAGAGCTAAATGATCGATATTTGCACATCAATACATTGCTAAAGCTCCCATGACAATAAAATAAAATAATGGAAATTAGCGCTTGTGTTGCAAGATCAAAATTGCAGGGCTGTACTTGTCTGTGAAATTCATCGATTCCAGCCAGAATACCAGCTCTATGTTCAGAACAAACTTCGTACCGAAAGTGGCGACAATTCGTAGTGATGAGGAGGTTTGTGACTGCTTTTGGACAAGTCATTCAGTAAAAAGTGTCATTTCATTTTCCGACTCCACGTTCGTTTGATTCTGTTGGTGTAACACATGTTAGCGAAGGAGGACTTCCTGTGAGCGATAAACGTGAGTTAGAAAAGTTGGCTTGGCTCTCAGTTGTGAATGGAATTCTCACAAGAATCATTTCATTCTGTCAAACTATTTATTTTGGTAGAATGGAAAGAGTAAATCTGTCATAGTTCGATCATAAATTTCTGGTTTTGTTTGTCAATTTCTCCCTCTGGTCTATTCTTGCAGTCCGTCTTCCTTCCTCTCCCTGCTGTCTCCCTGGATCCCGGTTCCAAAATCAGTCCCATTTGATATACAGTATATAATTTTTAATAATATAACTTGCTCGCCTGAATTGATGAGTCTTTAAAAAAAATGTATTTGCTACAAACAAATCGTTTTTGAGTCTGCGCTACTAACGATTAGTAGGCCGTAATAATAAGCTGCACATAGCAGGGCAAGGAGCCGGAGACTGTATCAACTGGACATAGCCAGTGTCACCTCTGCGCATTGCATGAGCTATGAAACCAAACTATTTGATCAGGATTGAACTCTCCTCACCCAGATTTCATATTAGGAGAGATATTAACATGAAGGGAACTTGGTGAAAAGGCATGGAACACAAAAATCAAATGCGCGTATTTCTTATTTTCTGCTTGGTCTTTTCTTCCATGTCCATGTCCGCCTCCCCAGGCACTGGACCTGGGGTGGCGTCACCTTTTTGAAAGGTGTACTTGACTTGGTGTACTGTAAGTTTACCTGACGCTGTGCCACTTGTGCTCATTCTAAATATTGATCTTTGTGTAAGGTAAGGGTGAGCGTCAGGAGTTTGAAACTCTGCTGATTTGGATGTCTGGCTGTGACAGGACTGTGATATTCCCTCCTGTGACGATGAGACACCGGACTCCGCAACCAGCGCTGCACCACTGCTTTTACACCCAGCCTTTTCCCAGCTTGTAATCTCCCAGCCATCTCTCCTTCACCCAGGAGCCATTAAGGCCTTCTAGTGTTACTCAGCCAGTCCGTGCCCTGACATGGAGGCTAGAGATCCCTGCCTTTGTCCAGGCCTGGGCAGCGGGTGAATGCCCGTGTGAGGGGCCTCTCAGTCCAGACACACCTGATACCTCCTACCCTCACCTCACAACCCCCACTTCTTCTCTCGGCACTGAGGGCCTTTGGGGCCCAATCCCTGCCCCCTATCCCCTACGGCTAGTTTCTCATCATCACCACACACACAGACACACCCACACACAGACACACACACACACACACACACACACACACACACACACACACACACACACACACACACACACACACACACAAACACAGACATTAAGACATTAACTCAACAACAGCATCCTTCATTCTAGATTTTGTGTGTGTGTGTGTGTGTGTGTGTGTGTGTGTGTGTTTGTACCTCCAGTTGTTATGTCTCTTATTTTTAAGAACCCGGAGCTTATCTGTGTGCTCTACAGGTCTGAGTTCTATTCTGTGTGCAAACTCCTGAGGACATGCTCTTAGAAGAACTGCCCCCTGGCACAAATTTTGCTGCTATGCCACAGTGTTGTTACGGTGTTTCGCCCAAATGTGTGACGTGCCGAATTGTATGACGCTCGTTTCCTGAGTATTTACTGCAAGATGATGAGTGTGGTGTATTCGTGGAAATTGAAAATGTTCTACTTAACTATACTTAATACTTCACGTACTGTATTTAAAAGGCCACTAATGTTTTTACAGGACTCACCAAAATCCCGTGATAGCACTACACAGAATTTATTTTGCGTTGCATGGAGTTTGACTGTTCCACCAAGCCTCTTTCAAAAAGTGTTTCTGAGCTTCTTCACACTTTTGCTCCTGGGAGATGAGCATACGTAAAAAACAATGTGGGATTCATGAAACACACAACAGGTCCCTAGATTTTGTCTGTGCTTCAGGTCTAACAGATGAGGCAGGGGCTGCATGCTGATATCATGCAGCCCGTCGCTATCTCGATACACATCGATGTAATTGCTATTGACCTTCCTGTCTGAATCAGGGGGAAAGAAATTCCCCAAAAAATGGTTTGCATGACAGACAGTGAGCATATCAAGTGAAAAGAAAATGGTAAAATAGAAAATACAAAGTTGTTTTTTGCATTTTTGAAGCAAAAAAATCCATTACAGAAGACGAGCATTTGTCCTTTCTCTAGTCTGCATGATTGGTCAGAGGTCATTCAGCTCAGAGCTGCTATCAAGAGATCTCCTCTAGTCAACTTCTCCAACCATTGCAATTCTTTTTTCTGTAGTGGTTGGATTGGATTGGATTATATTGCAGGACTAAATAAATAAAATCAGTAAGTGTAAATTATGTTTCTTGGATCAGCACCAGAAGCAATAATCCTCGGTGTGGGAGTACAAGATCAGTATTACAGTACGTAGAATTTCAAAATACTGCATATTTTAATCCTGTACAGTATGAGTAGTTCTCTACCGTTTACGTTGCGTCTTATTCTTACACATTCAGATTCTATTCTGAGTTAAATAATGTATAGCAAGCATGACCTGTGATGGTGGACAACATTTAAGCCTTATATACAACATAAATGCTGTATACCCTACCTTGATGTGGGCACACAGCTACTGTGTGTGTGAGTTTGTGTGTGTGTGTGTGTGTGTGTGTGTGTGTCTGTGTGTGTGTGTGTGTGTGTGTGTGTGTGTGTGCGTGCGTGCGTGCATGCGTGTGTGTGTGTGTGTGTGTGTGTGTGAGATGATAAATGGTTCATTTTGATCCATGGCTATGGGGACAAGCGGCCAGGTCCCTCAGTACAAGCCATTGATACGTCAGCAAAACAATCCAATAATGGACTATTGGACGCCACACACACACATATGCAAATTTAGGACGGCCCAGGGTGATGGATTGTCCTGAGATCCATCTTGTCTCAGTTATTGATAGGCATGAAATATTAATAGATGAAAGAGAGAGAGGTAGAGAGGGTGGGGAGCGGGGGGTTGAGATGGGTGACACTGACTAGACAGATGGTGTCGTAACCATGGTTTACATTTGAAAAAGAAATTCTGAGGCTGTGTGACTCGGGAAAAGGCACATCTATTTTCATTATTTCAGCCGGTTGACTCTAGAGGCTTTTTAAGGTTTTACAATGAAACACTCCCATGGCGCAGCACTATCCTTTCAAGCACTAAAATAGATAAATCAATAATTTGTTAATTAAATAAACAAAATGAAACAATTCTTGTTTTAATTCAGAGCAAAACGACTGGGGAGACTCCTTTTACAGAGTGACTCGCCAAGAACCGAATCTGAACAAAAGAGTCAAACCTTTCTTCAATGTTTCTCTTTGAGTTTCAGAGAGAGGTGCCATCGTATCAGCGTTTCGTCTAATCTACACTGACACACACACGCCAGTCTAAATATCTCAAGATGAAACGAAGGCGCAACCGACACTTTAAAGCCCATCAGGATATCAGTTACCGTACATGTGGGACGCACGACTCTGTTCCCCGTAATGGAAATTCCCTCAATCTTTAATATGATTCACACCCATCAAAAAATGCACATACACAGAATACTGAGAACTACACACACACGCACGCACACACACACACACACACACACACACACACACACACAAATAAACACTCATACACTGACCATCCCATCTCCTAATCTAAGGTCTGTGTCTTTCCTCTGTCTCTCCGTCTCGTTCTCTTTTTGTCCCCCTTTCTGTCTCTATCCATCCCTCTCTCTCTCTCTCTCTCTCTCTCTTGTCTCCTGTCTGTCATTCTAACCCACATCCTGGAGTATTTCTCATACTCTCTCTCTGCTTTGATATGTGAGAACCAATGAATTAGTGGGACAAAGCTCACCTCTGTCTCTCTTTATCTGTCACCATATGTGTGTTCTCTGTGGCTGTGTGTGTGTGTGTGTGTGTGTGTGTGTGTGTGTGTGTGTGTGTGTGTGTGTGTGTGTGTGTGTGTGTGTGTGTGTGTGTGTGTGCGGGTGCGTGCGTGGGTGCGTGCGTGCGTGCGTGCGTGCGTGCGTGCGTGCGTGCGTGCGTGCGTGCGTGCGTGCGTGCGTGTCATGGTTGTCAGAGATGCTTTGCATGCTTGTCTGCTTACTATAAAAATGAGTTGGGTAAAAGTGTGTGTGTGTATGTGCGTGTGTTTGTATCGTGTTTGGTGACTTACAAGTGTGAGTATGAGAACTGCATATACCTGTGTGTGTACTGTACTGTACGTTTATTTGTGTGTGCATGTGTGAGGGTCTGTGTGTGCTTGCATGCATGCGTGCGTGTTTTGCCGTGTTGGGGGTTACAGTAACTTTCTTTTTAACAGTAATGCAGTAATATAGCAAATTACTAAAACAATGTGGGTAATATCATTACAGGTACCATGTCAAGTAACGTGTTTCCATCCAAAATGAAGCGTCATAAAAAATATGTTACATAGATATATCCGGTTATCAGAAGTTACGTGAAAGGGTTAAGTCAGTTGGCTGTCGGCTGAGTCATGCAATTCTTGTGAGACATGGTGAGTGACAGCACAGTTTCCAAGTGGATATATTCTCATTACTTTGAATTTATAAAAGAAATTCACAAGAACATGCAATATGTAAAATGCAATATTTGGCAAGTCTAAGGAACTTTCAAAGGCGAAGAATTGGAATAGTTACCTTAAGGCGGTACTAGGTACTAGGCACCCTTAAGAAACACCTCGATAAAGATCACCCCTGCACTGAGCTAACGGAGAGAATGATGAGAGAGGCCGACAAGAGCACAAGTGAGCCAAAGCAAGCTCAACTGGATTTCTGTGCCAGATCATCATCATCTTCCAGGATGCCTGAACCCCGAGAACTGAGGAGGAGTTCAGGCAGAGGCTCAGACAGAAGCTTCATGTTGTGGAAAACATGAAGCCTCTGTCAACCATTGAATCTCCAGCTTTGCGAAAGCTTGTCGAGAAGACCACAAACCAAACGCAGCATATAGAAAAATATAACGTGATGATGTGGCGTTGATATAATGATTTTGTGGTCAGTAACCACTTCTTTGTTGATTAGGGTGTTATTTTGTGCGTCCAAAATTCTAGTATTATAATAAAATAATGTAATTTTCCCATATTTTTGAGCATAAAATATAGATCATTACCTCTGTTGTTTATTTTATACAGGCCTTTTTGCCCTTCTTTATCAAGGGTGCCTATAATTTTGACCTTACAGTAACTATATCTTCTTATCTTTTCAACCTGCATTACCAGACAGCAAGACATTTGCAAAATAATTGGATAAGTCCTATGCTTTAATGATAAAGGAGCTGAAGAAAACTTTTGAAGCACAAGCATATGTATCAACGATAGCAGACATATGGAGTACCAACAACAAAAGCTTCATGGGGGTGACGGTGCATTGGATAGATGCAGATACCTTGAAACGAGGAAAAGTGGTGGTAGCTTGCAAAAGAGTCAGGGGCCAACCCATGTATGACGCAATTGCAAAAGTTGGAGGATATATTTTCTCTACATGGGCTGACCACAAACAAAGTGACAGCATGTGCGATGGACATGAAAGACAATGGATGTAATTGTGTGAAGACATTCAAGGAGCATCAGCAGCAAATTAGCACTGAGTCTGACACAGAGGAGGAGGAGGAGGAGGAAGAGAAGGAGGGGGAAGGA
Organism: Zeus faber; assembly: GCF_960531495.2. Lineage (NCBI taxonomy): Eukaryota > Metazoa > Chordata > Actinopteri > Zeiformes > Zeidae > Zeus > Zeus faber. The sequence continues at coordinate 31,011,357 of NC_137191.1, read as the reverse complement.
AGGTGAGAATGAGGAATGAGGAAGTCGAGAATAAAGATGTGACATTTACTGACCTCCACAGTGTGTTCACTGCCGCCGAGGATGATGTCCAAAACAGTCCATGTGTACTGCCTCCCCACCATAGTTGTGCAGCCCATGCCATGAATCTAATAGCAAACAACAAGGTTGATAAATGGCTGGTATCAAACACAGAATCGAGGGCTGTATATTGGAGTGCTACAGCCAAATGCTCAGCACTGTGGTCTAAGGCCCAAGCCGCTTGACAGCTGCATTGGAATGCATTGAAGAGGTGAGCGATAGAAAGCTGCTTGTCCGCACAGTGACACGGTGGAACTCATTCTATGACGCCTATGCACACAGATCACAGATATGCCCCTCGCTGACATAAATACATCTGTACCCAGCTTCCGAATTAAATGCATAAATTACAGGGAATATCAGTTTCTGAAAGAATAATGTTCCATTTTGAAGCCTGTCAGTCACTCTCTAGACATTTTGCAGGGTGTGGACACGTTGTCAAGCCCACGGCCTCCTAACGCCAGTAGGGGCCGCACTTCCCTCATCCTTCCTCTGGCAAACTCCACACACACCTGAGACCCATCATCATCAACTGCTGTATTTATTCCCCGTCTCCCCAGTCACTCATCGTCAGATTGTCAGCTAACTTACCTGAGTTTGTATCTCTCTTGGCGCGCTCAAAGCCTGAGTAATCCAAGTATCTTGTCCTTGTCTTAACCTGTCTGTTTCCTCTCCTCGTTCAAGTCATTCCTGCCCTACTTCGACCAGCCTGGTTCACTGTCCCTCCACCCAGAACCTGGACCCCTCCTTCCCAGTCCACTTCGGCCCTGTCCTGTGTTGCTCCACCTGGTCCGATAGCTCCAACCCGACCGGACCCCTCTTGTCATCACCACTGTGACTCAGAATAAAAGTCCTTTGTTTACCCCTGTCCGCCTTCCGTCTCTGTGTCGTGCATTTGAGTCCCTCCTGGCCTTGGTCATAACACGTGTCTCTTATGAACACTGTGAATGTTTTTATGGAACGCTTCAACCAACACTTGAAGTTCTAATGGCCAAAACCCTGGGAATGAAAGACAGCCTATTGCCAATAACGTCTGCACTGTCCAACATTATTGTGGGGGCCATGAAAAGTAGATTTGAAACTACTCTCGACTCCAAGGATGCAATACTGGCTGCTGTGTGGCTGCCCCACACTGGGTAAGAGAAGAAGCCAGGAGAGACCACATTAAGCTCCTACTACTATGAAATGCCACTCTCTTCCAGAAGAGTCTGCCCGTTCTGCAACTGCTGCTGCCTCCAGCGAGAATTACTTTTTTCCTTCGAAATACACACTTTTTTGTATTTTTTTTGTTATTCATTATGTAATATATAATGCTATTTATTTCACATTATTATTGTATATTTCTTTATATTAAAGCTTTCCGACTTATCTTTCCATATGCATTGTTGTTGGAAAGCACATTGAGTCATCTGGGTGTATGAAATATCAATATAAATTAAGTTTTATATATACATAACTGGAAATATAATTATATAATTAGTTTCCCTAAAAATGTGGGCTTGGCAAGTTACCAGTTCATCCCAGTGTCTCCTTGTGCGAACATTAACACTACACACCAGACATTGTACAATATGGGTAAAATTATGAATTAATTATAACATAATATTTTGTTGGTTTGTTTGGTGCGTTACACTGCAGACCATTAGCGTAGAAAAAAAAGAATAATAAATAAAACAGCTTAACAGTCTGAAAAAAATCGACAACACAATAATAATAAAATCAAATGTCAAATGTCAAATATATACAAATTTATAATTTATAAAATGTATAATTTATAAATAGCCTAAATACAAAAAATATGTCAGAAATATAATATACACTATATATACTAATATACAAAATGCGACACTATTCACAGGATAAATGACTGTGATGAGCTCACAGACATGTTTGTATGTATATATATATTTTTTGTTTGTGTGATGAACAAAATGTAAGCGGCTGTTCTGCAAGAGCTGTTCTTATTGTACGACTGGGGTGTTTTGTTTTGTTTTTTTACACAATGCTGACATCTAGCGTCTCGGATAGGTATTGCATCGATTGACTTATTGGGCGGGATAGAAACATAAGAGCTAAGTGGATTCACCTGCACGAACAACTGTCTTGGTATTTAAAGTCCTTTTAAGGAACTCGGGTTATGTCGGTCTGTATGTCCGCAGCCGCTTCTCTTGCGGAGTTTAGACGCGTTTCGGGCGCCAGAACTCCACGATGCCCACCAAGAACGTGGTTGATGAGCGGCTCTCCAAATTCAAGAACAAGGGCAAGGATCCTGCCGTAATACGACCTCTTTATTATCAGTTATTATTATCATCATCATCATTATTATTATTTTAAGTTGCGTCGTTGACACTCATGTTGCGACACAGAAACTTCGTGAGAAAAGGATCTCCGTGTGCGTGGAACTGCGCAAAGCTCACAAGGATGAGAGTTTCCTGAAGAGGCGAAACATCACTTTGAGCTCCCTGCCCGACGAAGAGGCGCTGTCCGCGGAGGGCGGCGGGGACAAGGTTCGATGCGCCGTTTTGCTGTGTCGGAACTTACCACGAGAGGGATATTCTCCAGAATAACTTCTATGTATATATATATATATTTTTTTTTCCAACGCGTTTAGGCGAGCGCCCTGTCTATCGAGGAGATCATCGAGCACGCCAACAGCCACTGCAGGGACTTGCAGACTCGGGGTTGCCAGGCGGCGAGGTGAGGGTGACGTTCCCCGCAGTCGCCTAGGCAACGGTTGTGCTGCCTAGGCGAGAATTCAGAGTTTAAAAGTTGAGCGTCGAATAGACGGCAAACGTTAGCTGGCCTCATAAAACGAAATAAAAGCGGTGGGGTACTTTTAATGAACTCTATTCAATTATCTGCCATCACTAAATTGTTAAGTCTGTTCTAACTGTTTGGAATGAAGTTTTCTCAGTTCTGTTCACTGACTGTGTGACATTAATATCGCTGCTAGTCTTGCCGTTAACTCCATGACAGCTGGCTGAAGCGAGCACGTGTGCACACGAGCTATAACTACCTTATTTGTACACCTTCCACACCCGACTTGTCATTCAAAGTGCTATACATTAAAAGAAAGCCATCAGATGGCGACCATTAAACCAAAGTAGGTCGGCAAAATGCTTTTGCAAAATAGAATAAAAGAATGAAGTTAAAACTAAAATGCAGTCTTTCTTAAACACTCGTCCCTTCTATGGCTAGGGAAAGATGTCCATGTACTAAATGGACAAATGGCCTCCACTGCCTAATGTGCTCTTGCCTGCGTGCACTTGTCACTGAGTCTATTATTTTTTTAACTTCCTCTCCCAACAGGAAGCTGCTTTCTCAGGAACGCAACCCTCCCCTGAAGGAGATCATCGATGCTGGTCTGCTGTCCCGCTTTGTGGAGTTCCTGGGCATGAACAATGAGCCTACGCTGCAGTTTGAAGCCGCCTGGGCTCTGACAAACATCGCCTCCGGAACCTCCTGGCACACGCAGCAGGTGTAGTTTCCTATGAGGATTTTAAGTGATATTGAGCTTGTCAAAGTGAAGTTACTCATGCAAAGAGGTTGGAGTGTCTGTCCTATTAGGTGGTGGAGCATGGGGCAGTGCCAGCGTTCATCTCCCTGCTGGCATCACCGGTACTCCATATCAGTGAGCAAGCAGTCTGGGCCTTGGGGAATATTGCAGGTAATGCTTAGTTCAAATAAACCCTCATTACTCTGACAAACTAGTCTCTTTATATAGCCAGCCTCTATTCTGTGACTTGTAATGGATGTCCTCTCCCCAGGTGATGGTCCAGCTTACAGAGATGCCCTGATAGATTGTAATGTCATCCCTGCCTTGCTAGCCAGAATCACTCCAGAAACGCCAGTATGTTTACCGCAGATGTATATATTATTTCCCTCTCAAAGAAGAAAACTGCATATTTTCAGTTATTTGTGTGTAAATTCCTGTAATTGGAATATGAATAATTATGGTAAATTGTCAATAATACATGGTGTACAGAAAACAGATTTTAGTTCCTTCCCTAAGGTGGGCTACCTGCGTAATCTCACTTGGACTTTGTCCAACTTGTGCCGGAACAAGAACCCCTTTCCACCACTATCTGCAGTCCAGCAGGTAAACAAAACTAAAATTTAACCGGTGAGTGATTTACAGCCTGGTTCAGTAGACTCAAACAATCGTTGAAATGTATAAATTGCACATTTGAAATGTGATTTCAACAAAGTAAACCTTTTTGCCTACGTACTTGAACACAGCATCATAACATATTATGCAACCTAGTTTTATCCATAAATATTCTTTGTTGTGACCTCACTGTCAATTACATTTTCAGACAGCCAGTATGTCTAAAATGAGCCTTTCCATCAGGTGTTGCCCTCCCTGGTGCAGCTGCTCCACCTCAGTGATAAGGACATCCTGTCTGATGCATGCTGGGCCATCTCCTACCTCACTGACGGCTCCAACGACCGTATCGACGTGGTGGTGAAAACTGGCATAGTCGTGCGGCTGGTGGCCCTCATGGGCCATGAGGAGCTCTGCGTGGTGGTAATGCTACCCTTCAATGGTTTCTATCTGCTGGATTTCAGCTCCAATTCTAGATGTCCATTCTTGTATATTTAAAGGTCCTTGCTCTACTAGCTTGTGTCAGTTCTATGATCCAGTATCACTCATGCTCTTGCAGATCCCAGCTCTTCGCTCCATTGGAAACATTGTGAGTGGCTCTGACCTGCAGACCCAGATGGCCATCGACGCTGGCGTGCTGTCGGCACTGCCGCAGCTCATGAGGCACACGAAGGCCAATGTGCAGAAGGAAGCGGCCTGGGCCTTGTCCAACATCGCGGCAGGACCCTGCAAACAGATCCAGCAGCTCATCACGTGTGGCCTGCTGGCCCCACTGGTTAATCTACTCAGGAACGTGAGTAGCCGGCTGACAAAGGTGGCTGTATTTTGCAGACGCTAGTCTTCCTGCACTGTAGGTGGCTGGAGGACTTGACTGGCCCTGAAATATTTGGTATCTTAAACTTATGATCAACACATAGTTGGACAAAGCGCAGTGGACAGTCATTGGTTGGCTTCGATTTCTATCCTGAATTTATCATTTTGCGAGTGACTTGCAGGCCACAGCTCTGATCCTTCACCTTATGTCTTTAAATTGTTTACAATGTATTGTAAATTGATAGCACTACAAGGTGATGTACTAAATTGAATTATATCTGACCATTGCAGTCTAGATATTTTGCGGTAATGCTGACAGTCATCCCAATACTGAAATACTTGCAATTACCAAAAACTCAATCTATTTCTCTCAGGGTGACTTTAAGACCCAGCGTGAGGCAGTGTGGGCAGTGACAAACTTCACCAGCGGTGGCACCGTGGAGCAAGTGGTTCAACTGGTGCAAAGTGGCGCGCTGGAAGCAATCCTCAACCTGTTGCAGGTCAAAGATGCAAAGACCATCTTGGTGATACTGGATGCCATCAACAACATCTTCATGGTGCGTTGATGAGGACATTCAGAGTTTTGTGCTCAAATGTGTTTTTTTTTTTTTTTTTTTTTTTAAAAACACAAGCTAGTCATTTTACAACATCTTTGCGTGATACAGGGTGTATCTACAAAAGACTAAGGTTGGGAATGAAAATTTACTTAATCTATAGTTGTTAACCTTAACAACATTAGCTTGTTAACCTTAACAACATTAGCTTGTTAACCAAACAAGCTAATGACCACACCAGGGTGTGGCACCATGTTCAAGAGATTATCTGTCACATACATAGCTATACAGTCACATGTATGCAGTGAAATGTCATGACACCCGGTGATTACACACAATTAGCTTTAAAAATATTAATGTGCGCAATCGACCCAAGTGTTGGGGAAATTGCGCACCTCTGAGATTGTGACGGTGCGATGAACTTTTTTTTTTTTTAATTTCAAAATGGAGAAGTTTGAGGCAAGACTCGCTGAGCTGGTTCACTCATACGGAATAGTCACAAGTTAAATATTCAAACTCTTTGCTGTCCTCCGGAATGGGCTGGATGTTACATAGCAGATATGGACAACAAGATGCTCAGTATTCCATCTGAACGCAGTGTTGGTTATCGAGGAACGAACAGTTTCCTCCTCGGCATCTACACGCATAGCCATGTTTGTTCTTCCGGAAGCCTCCACCTACTTATTGCTCCACTGCCCCCTGTTCTTCTGGGTTAATTTTACTTGCCCGCCCCTAAACTCCCTGCGCCCAAAGACTCCCGTTGCTACAATCACAAGGCAGCAGATTGTTCAGTTATTAAAAAGACAATCTTAAGCCATTACCCTTTCATTAGAAATGACTCGGTAGTTGATTACATGTTAACGTCACTAACTAGAATCATGAGCTGTTGTACCAGATGGTGTCAAATCAGCATCTCGTGTATGGTCCCTTTTTGTACCATTATCACTTAGTGTGCACACAGGTGACTTATTAGCAAATCAAACAGGATGTAGCTGTACTACCTTATCCTCCTTACTTGTGTTACCCTTCAATTTTTATTGCTTCTATAACAATGTGTCCTTGGGCTGTGTAACCAGGCTGCTGAGAAGCTTGGCGAAACAGAAAAGCTGTGTCTGCTGGTTGAAGAACTGGGAGGATTGGACCGAATCGAGATGTTGCAGAGCCACGACAACGAAACGGTCTACCAAGCTGCACACAACCTCATAGAAAAGTTCTTCACTGGTGTAAGTAATTAAGAGGAGCTGCAAGCTCGAGCTATTATCTTTAAATAAATTAAAGCACACGTGCTCAAAATGTTACTTCATGATAGTATCTAGATTAAAAACATCCTTGCCGAATATGAACATCATGGCATTTTGTCTAACTGATCTTACTGTTTGTTTCTATCAGGATGAAATGGAGTGTCTGAAGACTGAGGCCACTGAGTCCGAGTTTGTATTTCAGACCGCTGATGTAAAGAAGACCTTTGAATTTTAAATATGTATTAAAACTTCTGGGTGTCTTGATATGGAATGTTTGAATTTAATAAATTATTCGTAATGCAACCATGTCTCTGCTGTTTCCTTTATGGGATGAGTTGGCTATAGCATACTATCAGTCACAACATTAAAACCACTGACTGGTGAATTACATCTCATTCCAATGGCACCTGTCAAGGGGTGGAATATCTAATTGTGTCGTAGCAGGGCTTGTGTAGTGGTTAGTACCACCCAAAAGCGGTCCAAGGGGAAACAATCGGTGACAGGGTCCTAGGCACTGACTGCTCATTGGGGTGCAAGGGCTAGCCAGTCTGGTCCAATCCCACAGAGGATCTACTGTAGCACTAATTGCTGGCCATGATGGGTGTAATGACACGGCAGACCAGTCAGTGCCCATGCTGACCCCTGTCCACTATTGGCAGGTTACTGGTCTAAATCACATTTTCCCTAATGGCATTGCCCTCTTTCAACAGGAGAATGCACACTGCAAAAATGGTTTGAGGAACATGACTGAGTTCAAACTATTGATTTGGCCTCAATTCCCCAGATCTCAATCAGACAAGCATCTGTGGGATGTTCTGGAACGGGCCCCACCTCACAACTTAAAGGATCAGCTTATGTCTTGGATCCAGATACCACAGGTCTTGTGGAGTCCATGCCTCAACACGTCAGCTGTTTTGGCAGCACAATGAGGACCTGCACAATATTAGGCAGGTGGTTTTTATGTTGTGGCTGATCAGTGTATATGCTATATATTAAACTTTTTGTTAGACCCATGGACAATTCTGCAATAACAAGTTCTTGGCTCCGTTATGTTATCTTTGGACCATCCTTTAGTTTGCCAAAACGCTAAAGCAAGTGCTGAAATGACAAGGTTTGGTCGCTGCTCCATGTCATGAAATGAAAGATTTGTTGGTGATTTTCCTGCCCTCAGCTCAGCTTGTCAATGCTCCCACACCATCACTCAACTCAACTCTGTGAGGATGCATCGCTATTCAGTGTTGGGAATAACATGTTATAAAGCGTAACCGTAATAAGTTACTTACAACCATCAGTTGTTCTTACCGTTGCTCTCTGGTGGTGTTTTTTATTCAATAACAGACGGAAAAAATTTATAATGTAATTTAGTACTGTGTAAATTACAGTGTAATTTAGAAAATATGTCTGAAGATACTCAACTTCATTCCAAAGATAATTATTAAGCTCAGTGTTAGTTAATTGATGAATCCACCAGTGTTTTGTCATGTAACAAAATCAAAAAATCAAAAGAAATGTAGAGTCATTACTCAGTAACTAGTGACAGTTTTCAGTTAAAATGTAGCTATGTGATCACGTTTTAATGTGTTTATGTTTTAATCCTTGAGGATGACATTGGTGCCGGATGGGAATGTGTCATCAAAGGACTGTGCATCGATCTCAACGAGAATTCTGATCACCTTGTGCAGGATCATGTGGTGAGTGTGTGCAAGGTAATAAGTGTTACAGTGCTTCAGGGACCAAGTCCTCACAAACAAAGTATTGTGAGGCCTGAATTTGGTTGTGACTTTATTTAGCATGTCACTACTTTAAATGAAATTCTCCCTAATGGTCAGCAGATGACAACTATGGTGGAGGTGTGCTTCGCCAAAGGTAAATTGTAAAATGTGTGTTGTTCCTAAAAGTAGCCTAATTGATTGTGTTGTTTTTTTTAACACCAATCTGGCCTAATTTGACTAATTTGAAAATCTGTTAATGTCCAACTTACCTGCTGATGGTCACTGAATGGTCACGCTATTAGGCTACTTAGTTTTGTTTTGGGTTGTTTTTTTTTCCACTAAAAGCCAGTCCAAACGTAGTATCTAACAATGCTGTCTGCCAGCAAATAACTACATATATGATAACTACATGATATCTATGAAACAAAAATGTGTATGCTATAGAACATTCATCTAAATATGTGCAATACTCCGATTCCTATTTATGTTGTTTCTAATTAGGTATATATTTTTATATATTTTATGTTGTTTATAGGGCTTACCTTGATTCTTACCTACTTTTAGTTACTACAACCCTTTATTGATGCTCTCTATTTTCTGCTGTCACTTTTTGCTCCTGTAACTGTGCAAATTTCCCCGTTGTGGGACTAACAAAGGTTTATCTTACCTTATCTTATGGGTGAAAATAAACAGTGGGGCATGCCATCTATGATACTGTTTGTCCTTGCAGAAGGTATAAAGGATTACCCTGTTGGATTGTTTCCAAGCCAAGTGAGAAGATTCTGTATCGTGCTGTATTTATTAGCCCAAAAGTAATGGTTAAAGTAACCTCTCTGCTTAGTTTGAAAGATGCCGTACACCGATCAGCCACAAAATTAAATCAACCGCTTATAACACTAATATTGTGTAGCCCCCCCATATCCCGCCAAACAGCTCTGACCCACCTCTGAAAGTGTCCTGTGGTGTGTGGCACCAAGACGTTAGCAGCAGATCCTTAACTCCTGTAAGTTGTGAGGTGGGGCCCACATGGATCGGGCTTGTTGTTCAAGGACATCCCACATATGCTCCATCGGTTCGGACCTTAACCCCGGTCATCCACATGATGTAGAAGAAAACGTGATTCATCAGATCAGGCCACCTTCTTCCATTGTTCCATGGTCCAGTTCTGACGCTCACGTGCGCATTGTAGGTGCTTTCTGCGGTGGACAGGGGTCAGCATGGACACTCTGACCAGTCTGTGGCTTCACAGCACCATACGCAGCAAGCTGCGATGCACTGTGTGTTCTGACACCTTTCTATCATAGCAGCATTAACTTTTTCAATGATATGTGCTACAGGAGCTCTTCTGTAGGATCGGACCTGACGGACTAGACGTCGCTTCCCACGTGCATCAATGAGCCCATGGGCGCCCATGACCCTGTCCTTCCTTAGACCACTTTTAGTACTAACCGCTGCATACCGGGAACACCCCACAAGACCTGCCGTTTTGGAGATGCTCTGACCCAGTCGTCTAGCCATCACAATTTGGTCCTTGTCAAAGTTGCTCAGATCCTTACCCTTGCCCATTTTTCCTGCTTCCAATACATCAACTTCAAGAACTGACTGTTCACTTACTGCCTAATATATCCCACCCCTTGACAGGTGCCATTGGAACGAAATGAGCAATGACATTCACTTCACCTTTCGGTGGTTTTAATGTTGTGGCTGAACGGTGTATTTCCTAATAATACCAATGAGGTCTGAGTTTAAAAACAAAAATGTAACCTTTCATTAAAGAATTTTATTGTTTCTTTCTAACCAGGAAATGGCTGAGACCCATATCTTCAGTGCCATAGAGAGAACGACAGTGGGGATCTATGTTGTGAAAGACACTACCAGCAATGAACCCTCATCGGAATAATCCTCGAGTGTGTGGTGGCACTTCAAATTCTCGACAATGTAGCCCTTGCGTCTGCAATGTTGTTTGGACTCTTTTATGCCTTGAACATGCAGTACCCTACAAAGCTCCGCTGCACTTTTGAAACAATTCAAAAGATCATCATGGAGGTGGATGCGGGTGAACTATCAAGAAAGGCTCAAAGCCTGAAAACTAAGCTACACCAGTGAAGGGAGCTCAATGTTCGTGGCTTTTGGTTTGATTAGGACACGACTGTTAGCGAGCTCCTTTTGGTGTCTTAGCTCTTCATTCCAGACTGAGTGCTGTTGTGGCCTGGTTTTGTCACCACAAGTGCAGTGGTATTGATGTTTTAAACGTAATTGTTATTACTGTACAGTTCAACATAAATTTTAATTTTAAAATTCCATTTGTTTATATATAATATACTGTTCAAAAATCTTGATCTTCCCAAGGCACATTTTAGGTGCATTGTTGTTTTTTTATGGATGCTGTCTCTGATTCAACTAACATTCAAGATTTCTTGTGCATATTATTTTGCATGAAACTGCTGTGTTTAGAAGTTCTCCCACCAAACAGATCAACAGTTCTTGGTGCTTCTTCTTTCATTAAAATTTGTCTTGTTTATCAGCTTTACATGCCTCCTTTGAAACTTGGGGAAATGTTTACCATAGCGAGTATGTACAATTCTTTGGCTGTTTCTCTTGTTTCACTATTCTAGTTGTACTTGAACATACCTTTACTCGAGAGGAATGCAGAAATAATTGAATAACAGAACTTTATTTTTTATTTTTTGTGGGTTTTTTTAATACAAGTAAAATACAGAAAATACATCAGAATCAAGATTGTCTATTAAAATTTATAATTTCAGGAGTATTGATGGTGAAAATGATCATTTAATATTTGTTATTCCAACGGTTTACAACCTGAACTAACTGAATCTGTAGTATGCTTAACATCCAAATAGATGTTGATAGTAAGCTCGCAATAGCAGCCTTTAGACAAAGGCTTTTTTTGGCCAATTTGGACACACTTTAAAATATAACTGTCTAAGAGTGTTTTATGAAAATAAAAGTGGTTAGGGTTTGAAATGTATTAGACAATAATATTGATGAATTGCTCATTCCTTAATTTTAATTTGAAAATATATACAGATTGAAAATGTTATACAGTTTATATTTATTCATATTTATATATAGATTAATATGTATTGTAGGTGTCTGGGAATGTTTGGCGTCCCAAGAAAGCCCCCATTGTATAATAAAATGACTAACAGATCTTGCCAGGGGTCTCAAGAGAGAGAGCCCATTGCCAGGGGCCCCGGTGATACTTGTACTTATGATGTTAATTGGCTTAATAGAAATCACATACTAACAAACAAAATGATTATAATATACCTATATTCTGAACATGCTTAGTTGTGGCAATACAATAAATTTGTGGAGTGTGAGACCCAAAAACCCATCTAGCAGCTTCCTTTCTTAGTACATTCATCAAACAATCTAGACAGGAAACTTCTCTCACAGTCCCTCTGCCCCAGGCGACCACCTTTGGTACTCCAAATCAATTAACAGAAAAAGAAGAAGAATTTAGAAAACTGTATAGGATGTTACATATAAATGCATACATTTAGAACCTCAGAAATAAATTAACAATTTGTCCAATGTCAACCCATCGGACCTTCCAGTGAACCTTTCCCTGCCTATCACCAATGTCCCTCAAAACCCGCAAAAAAAGAAAACACCTGAGGTCCCAGTGTCTTCACTTCACCCTGTTACAGAAAAGTAATATGTCTTGCTAAAAATATCTAGTGTAGAGATAGGATATTTCCCCCCTATTTCATTTGGCTTCATCATTGCATGCAACAATTTCATCATCTGAGCATGATGCTGTATTGAAGAACCATCGCTTTTCTTTAATCCTCGATTTTTCCACACTGATCCAAATAAATGACACATATGTGCGTATGCAGAATCTGTATATATTGTCACTCGCTTGCCTTCGGCCAATAGACAAGCTTCAGTCAGGCCCACAAGCTCAGAAGCAGGTTGTGGTATTACTTCTGCTTTCTCAACAACAAATTCAGTTCCCTGGGGAAATAGAGGGATGGTAGCTCAAGAGGTAGAGCTGGTCGTCTAGTAACCTAAAGGTTGCTGGTTTGATCCCAGGCTCCTCCTGCTAGCATGCTGTAGTGTCCTTGAGCAAGACACTTAACCCCTAATTGCTCCTGATAGCTGTGTCCTTCAGTGTTTGAATAATTGTAAGTCGCTTTGGATAAAAGTGTCTGCTTAATGTAATGTAAAGGATATTCATCAATAATACAGGCTGTTAGGATCTCTGGACACAGCCACCCTCAGACTAGCCAGTATCTTGCACACACATCAAATACAGTATAATAATTTCACTTTTGCATTATACTTTAACATTATTCCAATATATGATTGGAACATATTCCTTTTACCCCCTTTGTCCATGCATTTTCCCAGTCAAAAATAGTATTGAGTCTATGACGGAATCAGATATTCAGAATGTATATTTCTCTAGTGTAAGCTCCTCCTCTTGTTTTTTCCTGTCAGAGACATATGTGTGTATTCTCTTATGCAGTGCAGCCATATAGTTAACATACACTCGCATTTCATCTTCTAAAAGGGCTAAGCTTAGACCCTTTCCACTTGTGCGCAAACAAGGTGTTGGCATCCGCCTACCCGTAGCCAACTCATGGGGTGTCATGCGCAAATCACGGAGCCCACTTGATCGACACACCATTAATACCAACGGAAGCGCCTCTACCCGATTCGGACCTGTGTGCTGACAGATTTTAACGATACGATTTTTCAGCACACCAATCATTTTTTCACAAACACCTTGGCTTGGATGATAAACAGCTCCTAGATGTTGTTTATATTCCCAATTTTTGCAGAATTTCTTTTACTGTTCTATCCACAAACTCTTTCCCATTATCTGAGGATATGCGATCTGGAAGTCCCAACCTGCTTATGACCCCATGACACAAATACTTGGCTTGGCAACTGACTGAGCATCTTTACGCTTGGTTGGACATGCTTCAGGCCTCCGTGAAAATCTATCCAGGACGACTAACATGTATCTTTTACCTCCTACTGGTGTCAGGTCAACAAAATCCACAACCAACTCACGCATAGGACCTGTCGGAGTTGGTTTCGTGATTTTTCTCCTTACCTCCCCCCTTGCAACATGGGCTAACCCATGTGCTTCCTGAATCATCAGACCTAGTAGGTCGGGGGTGCTACCATCAGTCCTTCATGATTTCTCCACAGACCAGTAGAGTCTTGAGTGGCTCCTCGGTCCAACCATAATTGTTTATCTATGGCTTCTTGCATCAAGATCACATCTCTGAGCGTGATTTTATCTTCCAAGTCCACTTCATGGGTGACAAGAAGAACCTTGCCTGCTTTGTTTGCTCCTGTAACTTTTGCAGCCTCATCTGCCGCTTTGTTACCTTGTGTAACCCTTGACGTGTCCATTTTGTGTGCTGCACACTTAGCTACAGCTAGTTCGTTTGGCTTCATCATTGCATGCAACAATTTCATTATCTGAACATGATGCTGTATTGAAGAACCATCGGTTTTCTTAAATCCTTGATTTTTCCATACTGATCCAAATAAATGACACACATTATGTGCGTATGCAGAATCTGTATATATTGTCACTCGCTTGCCTTCGGCCAATAGGCAAGCTTCAGTCAGGCCCACTAGCTCAGCAAGTGGGGCAGAAGCAGGTTGTGGTATTACTTCTGCTTTCTCAACGACAAATTCAGTTCCCTGGGCTTTGACTAGCCCCGGTCATCCCCGGGGCATAACCAGCACTCAATGTATCTCCTATTCGATAGCAAGATTCAAGATTCAAGATTCAAGATTCAAGAGGTTTATTCGTCACATACATATACATACTTTCATACATATATGCAGTGAAATGTAATGCAACGTGTCCTAGGAACATGTATTTCTACTAGACCAACTAACTGATTCCTAAAACGTATACAGTAAGTCGAAAACTTATAGAATAAAATAAAAATATATAGAATAAAATAAAATAAAATAAAATAAAATAAAATAAAATAAAATGGAATAGATAAAGGGAATAGGCTTACATATATGGGATAGACTTATGTATATGGGATAGGAAATTATGTACATACAGATATGTGCATTAAAGTGGCATGTGAATAAAGTGAGGTAGTGTTTGTGGGATAATACAGCACAGTATACAACAGTACGGCACAACAATACGGTACCATATTGTTGTACAATATGGTACCAACAATACAATAACACCGAACAACTCAGAACAGTGACACAGTATGTGGTACAGCATGCTACATTCAGTACAGAAGGTAGTAGAGCCTATGTGTGTGGCTCAGTGAGGACCCCTGGTGAGGTCAGCATTGACTGTTCTTATGGCTTGCGGGAAAAAACTCAGTCTCAGTCTCTCTGTTCTCGCTGTGTGACTGCGGAGGTGCTTGCCTGACCGCAGCAGCTGGAACAGTCCGTTGTTGGGGTGATGAGGATCTTTCAAGATCCCGCGTGCTCTGCTACAACACCTCCTGGTGTGTAAGTCCTGCAGGGAGGGGAGGGTAGTTCCAGTGGTACGTTCAGCTGAACGCCTCGCCTTTCTCACCAGAGTGTCTGTTTGTAAAGTCCATGTTAAATCCTCTGTGATGTGGACTTCCAGGTACTTGAAGCTGCTCACCCTGTCAACAGAAGTCCCATTAATCACCAAGGGCGTGTGCGTCCTCGATTGTAATCCTCGCCTAAAGTCCACAATCAGCTCCTTAGGCCTTCTCATCGCAGTCGGTGATCAGGCCCATGACAACGGTGTCGTCAGCAAACTTGATGATGGTGTTTGAGCTGGACTTGGCCACACAGTCATGTGTATACAGGGAGTACAGTAGGGGGCT
The DNA here is from genome assembly GCF_960531495.2 of Zeus faber. Lineage (NCBI taxonomy): Eukaryota > Metazoa > Chordata > Actinopteri > Zeiformes > Zeidae > Zeus > Zeus faber. The sequence continues at coordinate 30,996,024 of NC_137191.1, read as the reverse complement.
GAGGACGCAACCATGGGGGGATCCTGTATTCAGGGTGAGCGAGCTGGACATGTGGTTCCCCGCCCTAACCACCTGGGGCCGGGCTGTGAGAAAGTCCAGGATCCAGGCACACATCAGAGTATTCAGTCCAAGCTCCTTCAGCTTGACAGCCAGTCTGGTGGGGACTATGGAGTTGAAAGCTGAACTGTAATCGATGAACAGCATTCTCACATAGGCCACCTTCCGGCCATCCAGGTGCGTGAGTGTGGTGTGCAGAACCTGGGAGACCGCGTCATCCATGGATCTGTTCTGCTGGTACGCAAACTGCAACGGGTCCGAGGTGCGGGGGAGGGAGGCGCAGATGTAATCCTTATTCAGCCTCATGACCACCGAGGTGAGGGCCACCGGACGGTAGTCATTCAGGCAGGCTGGAGAGTCGATCTTCGGGACAGGAACGATGGTGGACCTCTTGAAGCAGGGCGGGACCACTGATTCAGCCAGGCAGATGTTGAATATTGTAGTGAACACCAGAGCTAGCTGGTTAGCAAAGCTTTTCAGTACTCGCCCAGATATGCCGTCCGGGCCCGCAGCTTTCCTTGTGTTCACCCGCCTCAGAGCCTTCCAGACCTCATGCATGGACACTGAGAGTGCGCGCTCATCCCCAGCGGTGTAACTCCAATTAGCTGGCGAGCTAGCGGTGCTGTTGCCAGACTCAAATCGCGCATAAAAGGAGTTCAGTTCGTTGGCTAGGGAGGCGTCCACACTCGTGGCTGGGGAGGAGCTGCTCTTGTAGTTTGTTATCATCTGCAGCCCCTGCCACAAGCGTCTTGTGTCCCCCTGCTCCATCTGTAGCGCCACAGTCTCCCTCCACGTCCGTTTAGCGTCCTTCACCGCCCTCCACAGATTGTAAGACGCCGCTTTGTAATTGTCCATATTTGCGGATACAAGACCGTCGTTGTAAGAGGCCGTGCGAGCATTCAGAGTGCAGTGGATGGATTTATCAACCCACGGTTTCTGGTTTGGAAATATCCGAACTTTCCCCGTGGGAAAGATGCTGTCTGCTCCTGTAGCCACAAAGCTCACCGCTACGTCCGTAAACTCGCTGACGTCACTTGAACTTGATTGGAACATGTCCCAGTCTACATCAGCGAGTGCGTCCTGAAGCGCAGCCTCTGATTGGTCCGTCCACCGCTTCACTTCCCTCGTCACCACCAGTTCTTGTGCGATCTTCATCAGGCCTGTAAACGGGAACCAGGGAGATCATGGCGTGGTCAGATTTCCCGAAAGCAGGGAGCGAGACGGTCTTGTATCCGTTCTTGTAAGGTGTGTAGCAATAGTCCAAAGTTCTATCTCCCCTGGTGGCACACGTGATGTGTTGGTGGAAATTAGGCAGAACTTTTTTAAGGTTGGCCCTATTAAAGTCCCCAGTCACTACCACAGCCGTGTTGGGATGTTTGTTTTGAAATCCGCACAACACATCATACAGGTCCGACAGTGCTGTGTCGGTATACGCTTGTGGTGGGATGTAGACGGCTGTAATGATGACCGTGCTGAATTCCCGGGGGAGATAAAATGGACGGCATAAGATGGTCAGCTGTTCCAGGTTCGGCGAGCAGGAGCGGGAGAGAGACTTGGTGTTGTTGGGGTTACACAAGCGGTTGTTTACCATTAGGCAGACGCCTCCACCTTTGGATTTCCCTGACTCCCCCGATCTGTCGCCGCGGAACACGGAGAAGGACTCGGCTGGACGTATGGCTTCATCCGGCACCAGTGGGTTCAACCATGTTTCCGTCAGACAGAGGACGCAACAGTTCCTCGTGTCTCGTTTGAATTTAATCCTCGCTCAAAGTTCATCCATCTTGTTTTCCAGGGACTAAACGTTGGCAAGAAGGATGTTTGGCAGAGGTGGACAGTAAGGTTGCGTCCTCATTCTGACCCGAATTCCACCTTGTTTACCACGGTGCTTCCTCCGTGGGCCCGCTCGTGGAACAGCGGCTCCATCTTTGTTGTTGTTGTTGAGCGTCTTCCCGCGTAGAATTTCAGCCGGCCACTTTGCTTCCACGGATAAAAAGTCCCAAAGTTGTTCGTTTAGGGAAGTTTTTATGTCCATGAGTGCATCGCGGCTGTAAGAGGTAACTGCCCATGCTTTTTTGGCGGACATTATGATAAAAGACAGAAAACAAATACTAAAATGTGCAAAAGTCGACCGGAGCGCCGGCACAGGTGACCGCAAGGGCCGGCACCACTATCGCCACTCAGGACCCATCAGTCCAATACTCCACATCTGACACGTGCAGTGGGAAAGTCTGATCTGAGCTTTGCATATCTCTCTACTTCCTGAACACAATCATGTGGCTCCCAATCCTTTGGTGTTGGCAAATTCTCAACTGGATTTACCATGACACACCTTACTAAGGTGACATCTTCCTGCTCTAAGAGCCTATGATAGTCTCTTAGCCTAGACAGAGCCAATGTACATTTACCAAAATTTAAAAGATTTCTGAGACTATGATGGGTAAGAATTGGGTAATTGGGAATTGGGTCACTGGGTAACCCATAGTTACTGATGATGCTTTATCATACATTAGATAAACTCCCACCTTTGCTCTGTAGCACAGTGGTAGCCCCAATTCTACTTCTGAATAGGCAGTAGAATAATATGACACAGGTTGAGGACTTGTCCCTGTACCTGTGGGCTGACAAAGAACTCCACATGCATATTTACCCCCAGTGGACGTAGCCAAATACAGCAAAAAGTTCTTAGAATAGTCTGGCAATGCTAGCGCTGGAGCTTCTTGTAGCCTCTGTTTGATCTTCTTAAATGCCATATGACCTTCCTGCGTCCAGGTGAGATTACAATGGAGTTGAGCATTCCCAATCTCTTTTATCATGGCTCTCAAAAGCCCTGTTAGGCAGGCATAATCTTCTACCCAGGCTGAAGAATATCCCGCAATACCAAGAAATGTCATCATCTCTCTGACTGTTCTAGGCTTTGGTGCCGTTCGAATGGCTTCCAAATGAATGGGTTATTGTTTGACCAAAATAAACTACTTTTTCTTGACAATACTGCAGCTTCTTCAAACATTTCTCCTATATGCTTCTGCTTAAATCCTTCAAGCCACCATTAAAGTCACATGTGGCACAGTTTTCTCAATGTTATACTCTTTCTCAAGATACTCATCAGTGTTTATCTTCATAGCTGCTCCTTTACTTCCTCATTCCACCACCAAGAATCCTCTTCTTTCGGCTGCTCCTGTTAGGGGGGCGCACAGTTCATTATCTACCTACAATACCTTGTGTTCTGCGCATCTATAAACCTTCTCTTTGGCCTTCTTCTCCTCCTTCTTCTTATCCACCAGCTGTATGTGGTTGAGTTTTCTGAGAGTCTCCTGTCCTGTTCCTTCAGGTCATACTCCTTTTTCCTCCGCTTTAGGCCACATCCCTCTGTCTGCGGGGTCGTATCCTCCAATAGCTTCATCCAAGTCACTCACACTCTCTTCTCCTATTTCCAGGCTTCTGACTTGTTGTCTGCTTCCTAAACGGTTCCTTCTCTTGGTAATGTTGGAGCTCGGATACATCTTTATGGTTGTTGTAGCTTTGCCCATCTCTATTATTTGCTCATCCTCATCTTTGAAGAGATAGTTGCCCTCCGTTGTAATCACTGGGAGCTGGGGATAAACATCAGTGAACTTCACCTCCGGGGGCTTCTTTACAGATGCTATATGTGAGAAGGGTGCGGTAATCTTCTCCATCAATTTTTCTGCTTCCTTTTCATTTTTCTTTATTTCTTGTCTACTTTGTTCTCTTTTTTCTTTTGCAGCTTCGAACCATGTCTGTCCCTCCTTTACGAACAGTTGCAGAATGCCAAGTTCTGTTTGTCTTTTCTCCGTGCGTCTCTTTCCTCTTTTTCCTTTCTTTTGATTTACTATATATGTGGACACAAGCACCTGCATTGTTTTAATCAATCACACATTAAGAGTTCCTTCCGCTGGCCACGGTTGTGCAATGTCAGGCCATTTTCCTGATATTTTTGCAATATCTTTAATAAGGGGATTATTCTTTTGCACTACATCAATAGGAGTGATTACTTTTGTTATTTTTGTATCCATTTCTTTTATTGTAAATCAAATTGATTTATTTAAAAGTTATGTATATAAAGCCACGTGTAATCACACTCAACCAAAAACAACTGAATTTACCAACCCCAAAGGAGACCAATAGTTTCCCACTAATGAGAGCAACTTCACTTGTTCATTATCTGATACATCTGATCATACTCATTTATCTTAAATTATCAAAATTTCCATCAATGTTCACTCTCAAAACAGCCTCAATCAAGGTAAACCATACTCAGATAATAAAACCAATATTCACAGCACTCAACCGTATTTTAATCAAATCCACTTTTCCACATGTGATCAATCAAATCAATAATACTCCATTTATTAGGCGTATGCCTTGATTAGTCAGTCCGTTGCCAAGTCTCTTACTAACTAATTGCAAATGCAACATAAGAAAAAGAACTACTGTAAGCCTATATGTGAGAACAAGCAATCATGTTGATTATACTAGATGTACACACATATAGGTAAAAGCAGGTGTCTATTGAAAAGAGTTTGTGGATAAACCGCACTGGCCTGATTCACAGGATCCAGAATTTCTATGCGTTGTCATCCGCAAGCTCCCGGTGTCTGTGAAGAACTGCCAGATGTCTGGTCATCTGCCCCTTGGTGTCACGACCAGAGCTAGGAGAGACCCAAACGCACGACACAGGGAGACGGGAGGCAGACAAAGAATGTTTATTAGCCCACACGGTGGAGCTGGCCGGGGGGACCCGGTCAGGTAATGAAGCCGGACTGGGCAGGGATGATGATGACCACAGTGGTGGGTTTACCACAACAAAAAATGTCAATGTCTCTTAATCCAGGAGGGGTCCAGGATCCGGGTGGAGAGAAGAGAAACTAGGCTGGATGGAGAAGGACGGACAGCCTTGGTCGATGAGCTGAGAGAAGCAGGTAAACCGGGCTGGCTGGAGTTGGACGGACAGACTGGGTCGACGAGATGAGACAAGCAGGTAAGGGGAAGACGAAACAAAGAGACATAAACTAGGAACTTGAAACAAGCACTAGGAGCTAGGAACTTGGAACTAGGAATGGAGCCAGTAGCTGTACAACTCAGGTAAGCTAGTTGACGGTCTGGCAAAGAATGACTGGGAAGCTAAGACTAAATACTGTGTAGAGTGATGCAGGTAATTGATCCCAGGTGTGTGCAATTGGCTCAAGAAGGGAGCTGCAGGTGGGGCAAGAGCAGCCTCTAGTGGCGCTGGGAGGCTGTGGGACTAACACTTGGATGATCCAATTCAGACACATTCCATCTCCTCTCTCTTTCCCCCAGCTTTCACTCAGCAAAGTAAAAGAGAGGACAGAAAAAACAAAAAGAACAACACAAGAGTTCAGTGTCTTAAGACCACTCTAAATTCTTATTCATACTATAATACAATTCAATGAGACATACATTATGAGCTTTTTTTTTTTCTCGCGCATTTAAAATAAAGGAATGTTTACTTTTATTCATACAACGCATTTAAATCTAAAGAGTATATAAGTCAATCTAATATCACCTCTTAATTAATTATTTTTATTCTATTTTCCTATTAAATTTTATTTTATTTTTATTTATTTTATTTTATTTTATTTTAATATTCATTTATTTATTTATTTACTTCTATCATACTAAGAAAGGAGAGAGAGAGAGGAGGGGGCTTCTTCTCCGCCCCTCTTGTCAGGGGGAGTCGACTAAGTTCCACTCTGTATGAAGCACCACACTTGCTCCACCTCTTAAATTTAGGCACAACTTCCAGTTTGTACTAGTCGTCAGCGAGCGAACATCTTGTGTTAGCATCAGGTCGGAACAGCTCAATGTAGCACACAGAGTCATAAATCAAAGCTGGTCCCTTTCACTCAGCAGCCGAAACACAAAACCTCTTTTCTGCATCAAAAACCCAGATTTCCTTCTATTTAATGTGTACATGCGTGTTTAGGCAGACTGTTTCTGGTGACTCTAGTCCTTCTCTCAAGAAGGCTCATTTTGTTATCAAATATATAAAGTCCTGTGAAGGTTCATATCCTTAATCAAATGTACTAAACATCCTTGAAAGAAAAATATTTATAAAACTTCCTTAAAGAAAGGCTCATAATCTTTATTATCAACTTTACAAAGTCCGTAAACAGGCTCATATATATTTATCATTAAAGGGGCAAGAAATGTTTCTCTTTATGTATTATTCAACTGCTCACCACATATGTATACCGATTTAAAAACACATGTATTCTATATATCATTTATACATATACACGAACAAGACACAAATCTCTTCACACATCTTTAGCCGCGGCACACTCACACCCACACACACACACACAGGCACACTCACACCCCAAAAGGAAAAAGATATGTCTGTCCAGCACATCTGATTCTCCAAAACTTCAACAGCGCTTAACTTTGTACTTTAACGTCGACTCATGTATACTTTTTTATTACATCAAGATTTTCACTTTGGCCAGACTTTTAAATTTGTATTATTTCTCTTGTCTTAATTCTCGATTTCAACTTAATTCTTTTTTTCTTCATTTATTATTCTCTTATTCCCCTTATTTACGTTTTTTACAACTTAATAAACCCCAATTTAGACGGAAACTCACTTCACACATCAACACATCATCTTCATCTGCGCACAATCTGCTCTTGTCAGTGCAGCCTATCTGCACAAAACACTACCGCTTCAAGAACCACACACAGCTCAATTTGTGAGAGCGCACTCACCCCTGAAGCTGACTTGAGTAAAATAATAGGTTTATTACAAAAGAACAGCATCAGACCAGACTTGCCATGGACGTCTAGGAGAGACCCGAGCCGGATGGATTCTCTGTCGAATGTAACTCGGGCGAGTCTTTTCTGCTTGCCCAAAGACAATGTTGACCATTTGGTTCCCCTACATAGGTCACAGGTCACATTTCACCTCCCTTATCAACGCGACCCCTGGTGATGTACTCTCTCTCTCGGGACCCCTGGCACCGTCTCTAAGTAATTATCTTATACGATGGGGCTGTCTTGGGATGCCACACATTCCAAGACACCTCACCCATCTCTATTGTTTGCTCATCCTCATCTTTGAAGAGATGCCCTCCTGTGTAATCACTGGGAGCTGGGGATAAACATCAGTGAACTTCACTTCCTTCTCATAAGGCGGGGGCTTCTTTACAGATGCTGTATGTGAGAAGGGTGCGGTAATCTTCTCCATCAATCTTTCAATTTCCTTTTAATTTTTCTTTATTTCTTGTCTACACCGTTCCCTCTTTTCCTTTGCGGATTCGAAAAATTTCTGTCCCTCCTTTTCGAACAGCTGCAGAATGCCAAGTTTTGTTTGTCTTTTTTCCGTGCGTCTTTTTCCTTTCTTGCCTTTCTTTTGATTTACCTTATATGTGGACACAAGCACCTGCATTGTTTTAATCACATCCGGGTTAAGAGTTCCTTCAACTGGCCACAGTTGTTCAATGTCAGGCCAACGCTTGTTCCATTTTGCAATATAGATATTTTTGCAATATCTTTAATAAGGGGATTATTCTTTCGCACTACATCAACAGGAGTGATTGCTTTTGTAATTTTAGTATCCATTTTTGACATCATAATGACCCTCTTATTTTCTTTTATTGTAAATCGAATCAAATTATTTAAAAATTATTTATAAAGCACTGTGTAATCACACTCAACCAAAAACAACCGAATTTACCAACCCCAAAGGAGACCAATAGCTTCCCACTTATGAAAGCAAATTCACTTGTTCGTCAGCTGATGCATCTGATCACACATATTTATCTTCAATTATCAAAATTATATCAATGTTCAATCTCAAAACAGCCTCAATCAAGGTAAACCATACTCAGATAATGAAACCAATATTCACAGCACTCAACAGTATTTAAATCAAATCAGCTTTTCCACAAGTGATCAATCAAATCAATAATACTCCATTAATTAGGCAAATGCTTTAATTAGTCAGTCCGTTGCCAAGTCTCCCACTAAATAATTGCAAATGTTATATATGAAAAAGAACTACTGTAAGCCTATATGTGAAAACAAGCTAAAGATGTATCAATTATGTCGGTTATAACTAAATGTATACACATATAGGTAAATGCAGGTGTCTATTGAAAGAGTTTGTGGATAAAACCGCACTGGATTCAGAATTTCTATGCGCTGTCATCCGCAAGCTCCCAGTGTCGGTGAAGAACTGCCAGATGTCTTGTCATCTGCCCCTTGGATGATCCAATTCAGACCCATTCCATCTTCTCTGTCTTTCCCCCAGCTCTCACCCAGCATAGTAAAAGAGAGGAAGATAGAAAAAAAAGAAAAAGAACAACACAAGAGTTCAGTGTCTTAGGCTCACTCTAAATTCTTATACACACTGTAATATAATTTAGTGAGACATGCATTAACAGCTTTCGTATTTCTCGTACATTTGAAATAAAGCAATATTTAATTGTATTCATACAATGCATTTGCACTGCTGCTTCACAGCAAGAAGGTCCTGGGTTCGATTCCCGCCTGGAGCACTGTTGGCACCGTGCTCCGGCGGGTTATCTCCCAAATAGGAGCCTTTCTTTGTATAGTTTACATGTTCTCCCCGTGCTCACATGGGGTTTCCTCCACCTCACGTCAGTAAGGACCCCCACCAAAAACATGCACCCATCATTGTCTGACCAGCGATGGACACTTATCACCTGGTCCCCGGGCGCGTCCACGTATGCTGCCCACTGCTCCTGGCTGTGCCCCCGGAGGAAGGACAAGCCAGGATGGGTCAAATGCAGAGGAGCCATTTCACCGGCCACCATCAAAGCATGTGCATGTGTGTGTGTGTGCAAGCATGTGTTGTAGTGTGGTGTGTTGCGTGATGAATAAAGACTGTTTCTTTTTCTTCTTTCTTTTCTCATTTTAAAATCTAAAGAGTGTATTAGTCAATCGGATATCACCTTCAATTAATTATTTTTATTCTATTTATCTTTTTAATTTGATTTTATTCTTCTATCATACTGAGAGGAAAAGAGAGGAGCGGGCTACTTCACAGCCCCTCTTGTCAGGAGGAGTGAACTAATCTCCACTCTGTATGAGGCACCACCCCTTGCCGCACCTGTTTTAGCTCCCACCATCTCCGAAACACCTACAGTGACGCTGCTTGGGAGGAAGACCTAGGTCCCTATAGACCTTTGATAGACCCCCCCAGGACCCACCACTGACTTCAACAGCAAGGAGCCCAGTTGGAAGGAGGTTCAGGAGGTTGTCAAGGGAGCCAGAGCCAGTTCTGCTCCGGGACAAAGTGGAGTGCCGTACAAAGTGTACAAGAGGTGTCCCAGACTCCTTCACCGGCTGTGGAAGATCCTTAGGGTTGTCTGGAGGAAGGGAAAGGTAGCCCAACAATGGAGATTTGCAGAAGATGTCTGGATTCCCAAGGAGGAGAATGCTAAGAACATTGAGCAGTTCAGAACCATCTCGCTGCTCAACGTTGAGGGTAAGATATTCTTCGCCATCCTATCCCGTAGGTTGACAGAGTTCCTCCTGAAGAATGAGTACATCAATACCTCTGTACAGAAGGGTGGAATCCCAAAGGTTCCAGGATGCCACGTGCATACAGGTGTGGTCACGCAGTTGATCAGAGAGGCAAGAGAATGGAAAGAAGACCTAGCAGTGCGGTGGCTCGACCTCACCAACCTCATCTTGGACTACTACAAGAGTTTCAAGCTGAGAGTCACCTCTGGGGCAGTCACATCCGAGTGGCATCGGCTGGAGAAAGGGATCATCACTGGATGATACGATTTCAGTGATCCTCTTTGCCTTGACCATGGACATGCTGGTCAAGTCAGCCGAAGTGGAGTGCAGAGGTCCGCTCACCAAGTCTGGAGTCCGCCAGCCCCCCATCAGAGCCTTTATGGACGACCTGACAGTTACAACAACGTCAGTGCCGGTGTGCCGATGGATCCTTAGGGGCTTGGAGAAGATCATCATCTGGTCTCGGATGTGTTTCAAGCCTGCAAAATCAAGGTCCCTGGTGCTCAAGAGAGGGAAAGTGACAGACAAGTTCCGCTTCTCTCTGGACGGCACCCAGATTCCATCAGTCACCGAGAAACCAATCAAGAGCCTCGGCAAGACCTTTGATTGCACACTGAAGGACGCTGTATCCATCAAGGCCACAAATCGGGAGCTGGAGGTGTGGCTGACAGCAGTGGACAAATCGGGTCTGCCTGGTAAATTCAAGGCCTTGATTTACCAGTACGGTGTCCTCCCCAGGATTCTGTGGCCCCTGCTTGTGTACGAGTTCCCAATAACAACAGTGGAGGGCTTCGAGAGGAGGATCAGCCGTTACCTCCGTAGATGGCTGGGCCTGCCACGAAGCCTGAGTAGCATCACTCTGTACGGGAAGAACAACAAGCTGAAGCTCCCCACAAGCAGCCTGAATGAGGAGTTTATGGTTACCCGTGCAAGAGAGGTGCTACAGTACAGGGAATCCAGTGACTCAAAAGTCTCCCAGGCTGGCATTGTAGTCAGGACTGGGAGGAAGTGGAGGGCAAGGGAAGCAGTCAAGCAGGCTGAGTCATGCTTGTGTCACAGCGTGCTGGTCGGCCCAGAGGCATCTGGACAAGCAGGGCTTGGTAGCGTTCCAACCACATGCTATGACAAGGCCCTGGGTAAAGACAGACGCCGACTGGTCCGAGAGGAGGTGAGAGCTGGCGTGGAGGAACTGCGCGCTAGCCAGATGGTGGGGATGCGACAGCAAGGTGCATGGACGAGATGGGAACAGGCAGTGGACTACAAGATCTCCTGGTCCGAGCTTTGGCAAGCTGAGCCTTACCGGATCAAGTTCCTGATCGCATCCATCTATGACGTCTTACCCAGCCCATCCAATCTCTTCTGCTGGGGCAAGGTTGACACACCATCATGCCCCTTGTGTCTCAGAAGAGGAACGCTAGAGCGCATCCTCAGCTGTTGCCCAAAAGCCCTTCGTGAAGGACGCTACACTTGGCGCCACGACCAGGTGCTGAAGGTGATAGCAGAAGCATCTTCACCAGCATCACCCAGGACAAGCCTCTCCGATCAGCAAGGCAGCGATTGCGTTCGTCCAAGCAGGGGAGAAGCCTAAGCCCCAGCAAAGGGGAGCAGTGGGACTCCTTGGTACCACGCCGGACTGGCAGATGAAGGGCGACCTGGGGAAGCAGCTCAGATTCCCAGAGCACATCGTGGAAACCACCCTGAGACCAGACATAGTTCTGTTCTCAGATTCAACAAAGCAGGTGGTTCTTCTGGAGCTGACAGTCCCCTGGGAGGAGCATATGGAAGAGGCCAATGAGAGGAAGCGTGCCAAGTACGCCGACTTAGTGGAGGAGTGCCGCAGACGGGGGTGGCGTGCCTGGTGTGTGCAAATCGAGATGGACTGTAGAGTCTTCGCGGCACGATCTCTCTGCAAAGCATACAGCCTGCTTGGTATCACGGGGGCACGGCAGAGAAAGGCCATCAAAACTACAACAGAGGCAGCTGAGAAGGCCTCTAGATGGCTGTGGATCAAGAGGGGTGATCCGTGGGCACATGCTACATAGACACAAGTCGGACACTTGATCAAACCCGGCTGGGTCGCCTGGGTAAGGGTGTATGATGTTGAAAGACCCGAAACACCCAATGACCCCAGGTTCCATCACTGATGATGTGTCTAGGTGCATCAATAGATGTATATTTAACTAAATCAGAGCTGTTTTTTCTCACTCAGCAGCCAAAACACAAAACCTCTTTTCTTCTGGCAGCCAAACAAGCTTCTCCTCCTATTTTAACAAGACTATCTGTTCTTTTAACCAGACAGGACTCACAGCAAGCACATTCACACACACACAACAAACATGAAACAGACAAAGAAAGAACACACACACAATCTACAAATCCTACTTACAAAATCAGAACAGGAGATTTTTCTTTCTTTTTCTGAATGTGTACATGCATGTGTAAGCAAACTGTTGCTGGTTGGCTCTAGTCCTTCAGAAGGCTCATTTTGTTATCAAATATATAAAGTCCTGTAAAGGCTCATATATATTTATCAAACGTCGTTAAGGAAAGGCTCATGATTTTTATTATCAACTTTAAAAAGTCTGTAAACAGGCTCATATATGTTTATCACTAAAGGGGCAAGAAATGTCTCTCTTTATGTATTACTCAAACCACTCACCACCTATGTATACCTATTTAATAACACATATATTCTATATATCATTTATACATATACACGAACAATACACAAATATCTTCACACACCTTCAGCCGCGGCACAGACACACACACACACACACACACACACACACACACACACACACACACACAGACACACACACACACACAAAAAAGAAAAAGACATGTCTGTCCAGCAATAGTCTGATCCTCCAAAGACTTCAACAGCGCTTAACTTTATGTTTTAACGTCGACTCATTTATACTTTTCTAATTTCATCAAAATTTTCACTTTGGCCAGACGTTTAACAAATTATCTTTTGAATCAGATTCTTTCATTATGTATGTTCAATGTTGGTTCTCCTCGGCTGATTCAGCTCCGTTTTTCCCAACTTTTCTTATACTTTATTTTTCATCTTATTTCCTCTTTTAAGCCTTTAGCTTTTAACTCTTTTTCACTTTACTTTCATCTTTTTCATCTTATTTCATTTTATTTCATATTTAGCCAATTCCCCTGGCCAGGGTTATTTCCTCTTTGTTTTTCTTACACAGATTTGACTCTATTATATTTTCTTACGGCCAACTTTCACACAGCAGCTAATGTTCACATGTCTTACCCTTAAAGAGATACGGGCCCTGTCTTCATTCATCTTGCATGGTTATTTAGTTACTTTTTATTACTAATTCTGCCATTCTACTATTACTTTTTACTTCAACTTAATGATCTTTTAACTTATTTCTTATTTCTCCTGTCTCTATTCTGTATTTCTCTTTTTCTTCATTTATTATTCTCTTATTTCCCTTATTTACGTCTTTTACAACTTAATTAACCCCAATTTAGATGGAAACTCACTTCACACATCAACACATAATCTGTCCTCTCCGCACAATCTGCTCTTGTCAGTGCAGCCTACCTGCACAAAATACTACCGCTTCTCAGACCAGCAGCTTATATTTGTGAGAGAACACTCACCCTGGGGTGTTTAAAGTGGTATCTGAAGCTGAAGCTGATGGCAGTGGCAGAGGAGGACCAGCAGATCCTGGTTTGTGACGCCAATTTGAAGTTTCTTGATGATTTTGATGTGTTGATGAAGAAGGAGTGAGTTCTCTGTCGAATGGAACTACGGAGTGTCTTTTTATGCTTTTCCAGAGACAACGTTACCCATCTGGTTCCCCTACATAGGTCACAGGTCAAAAGCCGCATAATCCCTTTGATTTCGCCCCTGAGACTTAATTTTCATTTTGGCATCCCCTGTCCGTAATATAATTAGGGACAGGGGCTGTCCGTAATTATATTATACAATGGGGGCTTTCTTGGGACGCCACACATTCCAAGACACCTCAATCTAAAAGGAACCAAAATGAAAATAAAGTCTCAGGGGCGAAATCACAAAGGGATTATGCGGCTTTTGCAGCTGCTGAACACAAATCACAGAAAATGCGAGCGTGTAATTCACAAAGCACCCACAAATAGTGAAATGCGCTGCTAACTGCGCTGCAACACAAATAGCGTCTCGGTGTGCTGGTGCTATTCGCATGTATTTAAATTAGGTAATATGTATACACTTGATGCAAAATTGGCCCCTTTCTATGCAAATGAGCCTTGTTGCAAATAGTGTCCAATTCATAAACAGCGGCGCAAATAGTCACACGCAGTTAGAGTGACGCTATTTTTAGTCTTTAGAGACCAGGTGCTAACTGCACAAGACCAAAAGAAAGCAGCGCTGCGTGATAGTCTTCAGGAAGCTGGTGCAATTGAAGCACATTTTTAAGGGGTGGACTTTCCAGTGATCTGTAAATTATATTTTGACATTATTATAATTATATTTACTGTTACCGCATCTGTAGGTAGCGGAACACGCAATAGTCCGCAGTGGTTTTCAAAATGCACTCCAAAAGCAACTTGTTGAAACTTTGAATAATTTTTTTGTGTAAATAAGGCGCTACAAACGTTGTTAAAAATGTTTCTGTAATCCCTATTAAACTCAAAAGATATCGAAAAAACAACCAAAAGTAATAGGGAATAGTGATGAAGTGGTCAAAACTGGCATTGAACCAGAGATGGCATCAAACCTCGGGACCATGGACCAGTGGCCCGGAACTTGGTAGAGCAAAATATATTAAGTCAACTGTCATAATTTATTCACTGTAATAAGATTCAGCAACAACTAGAATTCCTTAAAAAAAATATATATATATATATATATATACACATATATATAAACACACACACACACACACACACACACACACACACCTAAATGTTTTAAAGTCACTGCACATACACCTAAAAATACTAATTATATATACCCCATACCCTGTCATGTGTTTTAAGTTTTATATTTATTTAAGACTGATAATTTGTTGAACAGACAAGTGTAGACCAGTGGTGTAAATGTGTCATGACTCTCCAACGGCCTCTCCAATATCTTTGTGAATCAGATGCTAAAACGGTGCAGATAGTGGGCACAATTGATGCACAATTCATGGTGCTACTAGCGGCCGCAATCCATTTATTTTAAATTAGCCCCTCACTGTCTAATTCTCACATTGCCAAAAAACAGTCAAAACAGCAACCTGTATCCAGTGCGTCTAACAAAGAAAAACTGTGTGTGTGAGGTCAGTGTTGAACCTAAACATATACCTGGCCCATTGCCCCGGTAGTTCAACTACTGCCTCAGTGAACATTAAAATGGAGCCTACACGGAGTCTCAACACTTTCTAGTGAAGGCAGAGCAGGAGACGCAGTGGCGAGCTGCTCACATTATATCACAGCCACCTCGACTGACGAGCTAGCCCAACATTTGTAGCTTCAATCCCCTGAAGCGTGTGGATTGGCGTATTGGAACACTGGACCGGGTGCCCCCTAATCAGGATCACTGAAGGAGCCAAACAGGAAGTGGGAGGAGCTGAGGCCTCGGACCACACTGAGCTTGACTGCGGCCGTAAGATGAGGGAAGCCAGCTGTCTCCACCTAAAAGGTGAGAAATAGAAAGCGCCAACACTGAGGCCCACAATCTGGAGAAATCCCCGGTCCATGTCCATATACAGTTTGGTCAATTATGTCATGGCAACTGGGAGGGCAGAGCTCCGGGTTGCCATGACTTATAATAAAGAAAAAAAGTGTGCTCCGACTGAAAATATGACATATTTTACAATATGTCCACTTAAGACGGCCAAACATAGCACCGGCAGCTTGTGAGAAGTCCCGGTACGCCAAAGAGTAAAACATAGGGCTAGTACTGCGTACTGGTGAGGACGCATGACCTTTACTTTTTATTTTTAAGGTCATGTACTCATGTTCTACCTTTAACTTTGTTAAAAATTAGAATATACAGTATACTGTATGTTCTCTGTTCGTTTTAAGTGAGGACTTAATGCAATTTATTAAAAAAAAAAAAAATATATATATATATATATATATATATATATATATATATAAATTTAATTAAATTACTGTCACTACCGAGCAATGACTCAAAAACGTCAGACAAACTTAAATGCTAAATATATATGACACATTTATTCTCACTTCATTAAGTTAATTTCATCACATTCCCTGGGCACAGGCAATAAGCAGTATGACCCAGCCTGGTCCCTGATTACAGATAGAATAGATTCACATGAATTCTTTTTTTTATATGAAATTTAAAAAAAATGCTACCAACTGTTCCCGAAAGCCACATGTTCGCCTCTATCTACTATTCAAACTATGTTAGCCAATAAGTTAAATAACAAACATGTGGTTAGTTAATACTGAAATACGACTTCCTATAAAATGTCATCAATTATGATTCATAACAGGATGTGGGCAATTTACTCATCAATTTCTTCTGAGCTTGAGAGTTATAAAACAGGATGTGATTGATAAATTCGAACAGGAACAAAGGAGAACAGAAATAAAGACAACCAATCCAAAAATAGAAAACCAGGAGTCTATGAGTCATGGTTTGCATATGTTTGGAGAAACCTGGAGAGGAAAAACAACACTTAGCTTTTTGTTTCTGTAAGTGAGTTTCAGGTTTCTAGATCATCTCTGCAGAAGAGCTGTTGATCATGTGGTTTCCATGTCCATGAATGCAAGGCAGAAGTTTCAAGTTTCAACGTATCGGCCCTTCCTTATTTTGCCCGCGACACAGAGGAACGCTTCACACACTATTAGTTAAATGAAAGGAAGTAAATGAAGGCAGGAGAAAGTCCTAAGTTGAACTCAACTTGTGGGTGTGAAAGCTAAAAACAGGACAGCTGGTAATTGCATTCATGTGAGGTAATATAGGTATTTTTTTTTTTTAGGGGTGGGAATCACTAATGAAACTAGAAAGCAACTCCGCCAGAATATCCTTCCTCCTTTTATCTTGTTCTTTTAAGACAGGGTCAGAAATGTTCCTCGGAAGAAGGTAGCTTCCCTTGTATTTCTTCTACGGCTGTATCGGGAATATTAACACATAGGCTGGGGTTAAAAAAAAAAATCAAAAAAATCAAGTAAACAAGTATCAAGTAAACAAATAAACAAAACAAATCAAGATTAAATAAACCAAAAGTTGCACTTAAACATAACACTAACACTTGATACAGATTTGTTTGTTTTCACCTATTTGTTTCATTTTTTTCTAAATAAACAAAACCATACAGTGTAGTGTAACCATATAAGGCTGAGTAGAGAGTGGAGTGTCCCTGAATCCCTGACAAACAACATACAAACAAACATACAAACAAAAAGAGGTCTGGCTATTTTCTCTTTTTCATCCAGAGTGTCTGGAAAACTGAGTCGATGTTCGCCCCAGAAAAAAGCACCTTTCATCTTCTACAGTCCTGATCTGTAATAGACCATGGTCCAATATCACACACAATAATGTCTGTTTTACTATACTTGTGAGGAGCGGGCTCCAAATATACTATGTTGTTTGGTTTAGAAGTGCACCAGGAACATGGGTCTTCACTAACCAGTTGTATATACTCGGTCCTCACTTTGATACCACTACAAGAATGTGTGTGTGTGGCTACATCTTCTCATAATTGAGCTGATGTCCGCAGGTGGTGCAGGTCTTCTTGTAGAGGTCTTCCTCCTCGTCCACGACTTCCTCCGCTCCGTACTGGTGCTGGTGGACGCTGGTGTCTCTGCTCCACATGCTGCTCCGCACGGCCCTGCGCAGCTCTGGCGCACGCGCACGCGCACGCGCACACGCACACACACACACACACACACACACACACACACACACACACACACACACACACACACACACACACACACACACACTAGTTTAAATATTTAAAATATGGGCAGTAAGGAAAACGTTTTATGAAATGTAGATATTAGTATTCAATAAATTCTCTATGTTCAGGAGAAGTTAGT
Source organism: Zeus faber (assembly GCF_960531495.2). Classification (NCBI taxonomy): domain Eukaryota; kingdom Metazoa; phylum Chordata; class Actinopteri; order Zeiformes; family Zeidae; genus Zeus; species Zeus faber. The sequence goes on along the minus strand of NC_137191.1, from coordinate 30,978,429 downwards.
CACCAAAATTGCCTGTATTTAAATATTTTTTGCATATTTTTCTGTCAACTTATCCGATAAATTGTCCTGTGGGCCGTCATATTTATTTAAGATATTGTATAACAAAAATGTTAAGAACATTTTTAAAGGCCAAATATATCTGCTGTTAAACAATAGACACTTTTGCCTCAGACTAGGGACGGCACATTTTTCCCCACCGGTTAATAAACTCATGACAACACTAGTGTTACCGGTAACACCGGACATTTTATGAGATTTTTATTTCGGAGTAAAATAAAAAGTAAAATAAAATGGAGTAAAATCAAATACAACTAAAATAAAAACACAAGGTTCTCAACGTGTGATTGAGAGGAAAGGGGACGAGCAGTGGACGGAGATCGTGGCCACAAATTAGGCATGGATAGGGAGACAGGTCCCGATCTAAACCTGATCTAAGGTCTTCTATAGCCTTCCTTCTCTTCTCCCGTGATAAGTGAAAGTGCTTAGTATTTTACAAATTCCATTTTTTTTAATTTGATGAACGTGGGCGCTGATGCACAAAAATTAACATTTTTTTCTCTAAAAAAAAAAAAAGAAGAAAAGAAAAAAAGAAAAGGCAGTAGGTGGTAAGGCCAGTAATGTAATCATGTATGCCTGAACACCAGGTAACAGGGGTAACACCAGTAACACCAGTAACCGTGGTAACACCAGTAAAAAAAAAAAAAAAATGTTGTAATGTCCAAATCTCAATGAAAACGCATTGTCTTCTTCATATCATAAAAATGATGCAGTTTTTTGATAAATAATTAAAGATTACAAAAACTGAAGCTGGTAGAATAGGAAATAAAAGTAAAGTTTTGTAAACAAAACTTTTATTTCCCATTCTACTGGCGTCACACCACAGGACATAATGTCACACGACAGGACATTTATGTACTGAACAAAGAAATGAAAATGCATCGTTTTGAATTCATGAATCAATCTTTTATTACAATGAAACAACACAACACTGACCTTTGACCTTCTTGTTGAAGCGTTTCTGCTTCTGCACCTCCCTGTTTTCCTCCCTGCTCTCCTTGGCTTCTTCCAGCGCCTCCTCAGAGCCGAAGATCTCCATGCACCTCCTCTCAACCTACGCAGTACGCGCGCGCACGCACACGCGCACGCACACGCGCACGCACACGCGCACGCACACACACACACACACACACACACACACACACACACACACACACACACACACGATTATTATCTGTATGTTTTTTGACATGATAAGAAAATGTGAGATAAACTATATTCAACTCCGACATTTTACCGGAGACCTTAGCCTTAATTTACTGCTAATGATCAGATATATGTGTTCATATCAGAGTTTCCGTTAGAAAAAAATGGTGCCGGTCAACGTGTCCTGGAAGATTTCAATTTCCTGGACAAATGGAAAAAATTCTGTGTTTATTGAACTTAAAAACAATTGATCAACAGGCGATATAGAGAATGGCATCATGAAGGAATGTAGATGTATAATAATTTGATTGAATATTAAAAATAAAATAAGTCTCGTCAGTTAATTTAAACATTTTAAAAGTAAATAAATATTACGAATTTTACTACTTGAAATCAAATGATTTCTGTTTGTGAACAATAAGTAACAAGTGCAGCCGCTTTAATAAACATTTCACTAAAATAAAGCTTTGATCAAATCAAAAACAAAATAAATATGGCAAGTACGTCTAAATAAATAATAATGTTTGTGTATCTGTCTTCGCGGGAACATCCCGTGGACATATTTTATACAATGAATATTTACCGTCTGCTTTGGGTCGGAACTTAAATATCCAAATATACACCAAACTATGGACGTACGAGTCCCAACGACACATCATCTTTCTGCTTCTCCTCAGAGTTCTTGACGCTCAGGCTCTGCGTGTTGACAAACGTAACTTGCCCACGAGGGAGGGGGTGAAATGATCCACCCAGCACTAATTCAAATTGTATTTGGAGGGAACTATTTTGACTGGACATTATGAACGGAGAAATTAAATATGTTGGACTTCAACAGATTTTCCCGGTCAAAAACCAGCAATTAATGGATAACAGAAAAGCTGGTTCATAGACAGTATGTACTTCAACTTCAGCTTTGATCATCAGGGTAGTTGAATAAACATGGTCAACCGGACACTGAAATGACAAATTGTGAATTCTAGTATAAGCACATTGCCATACTGTGGCATGTTGTGGAGCTGGAGATATTTTCACTACGGAGCACGGCATCTGCACACTGCCTCTCACCTTCCAGGAATAAAATAATATTTGACATGCGAGTGCATTATGTATTTACGTCTGAATTATATTCTTAAACCAGATGAAAAACATTATTGGGTAAATCAGCAATTTAGGGCTGCGGCATCCCTTTTCCACTTTGTATCTCTGAATAATACATGTGTGCCACCTGGTGGAAAACAAATGCAGTTGCCGGGGGAAAATTGACAATTTCATTTCTAATGAAAGTCTAATTGACAATGTTTTGCAGTTAAACCAATATCATTGGCAAGTAACTCTTAAAAATATTCAAATGTTTAAATTAGTCAGAATGCACACCCCTAATCTACATGGTTTGAGAATTGAACACACGGTAGAATTTAACAATAAAGAAGAATAAAATGGCAAATTTTGAGAAAAACGTATGCTAAAAGACGTCATGTAATGTAATCTAATGTAAATAGAACACACACAAAAGGGACACACACACACACACACACACACTGGATGGTTACCTGCAGTTTGAGGTAGAGCTTCATGTCCCCCCAATGCGGGTTATGGGGGTTTTTCTTCAGGACGAACCTGAGCGGGGGCTCTCTCTTGTCCAGGTCGCAGTCCTTCAGCAGGTAGTGCTGCTTGGCCTCGGTACGAGAGATCAGCTTGTGCTTCTCCTCGCCGTCCCTGAGGAAAAAGGAGCGGGAATCGCCAGAAAGTCAAATTAGACTGTGAACCACTAGGTTCTATTTGACTTCTTTTAACATGTTGTTTGTCTTGTGGACGTAGCAGTGTTCAAACTACCCCATGTGTCCCAGACAGGCGTGTTCACACTACGTGATCTGACAGTCAGCGAGCTGCGAGAGACAGCCGCTGTCTCACGCAAACACACTCGAGACTTGGCCAGACTTGGGTTTTCTACCACGTGACTTTGCCAAAAGTAAACAAAAAAACAAAACAAATGGAGCTTTATAATGAAGAAAGGTTTGCTTTTTGTTGCTGAAGTTGAGTGGTGTTCGCTCATTTCTTTTGAGCCAACAAAAGAAAAAAGGACTTTATGTAAATTTGGAAATTTGGATGGAGGAGCGGGTGGGAATCCTGCAGAGAGATGGGGGTCGATCATCATAAATTATCATTATTATAAAGTCCTTAATAGTAAAGTGCAACGAAAATACCCAATATTCCTTTATTTTAATATCCTGCATTCAATACAGCCACAACATCATAACCACTTACAGGTGAAGATAAACATTGATCATCTCGTTCCAATGGAAAAAATAGTAAATAAAGAAATAAAACTGAAATAAAAACATTTTGTTAATTTTTGCGCATCATCGCCGACGTTCATTAAATTAAAAAAGATTTCTAATTTGTAAAATACTAAGCGTGTTATCAATACTTAGTCGGACGCTACAAAAGTGAAAGTGTCTGCTGGTGCACACAGCACATCATGGGAGGAGGGGAGAGAAGACTATAGGAGACTTTAAATCAGGTATAGATCGGGACCTGTCTCCCTCCATCCGTAATTAGCTCCCATGCATAAGAGGGAAACTCTGCGCGTTCCGCCCCCTGCGCATGTTGTTACCGGTGGGATCTCTTCAGTACCTCCAAAAAGTCTTCCAAGAAAGGACAACCGGTGAACTGGCGACAGGGTCATGGGCACCCGAGGCTCGTTGATGCGCGTGGGAAACAAAGTCTAGCCTGTGTGGTCCGATCCCACAGAAGAGCTCCTGTCGCACAAATTGGTGAGAAAGTTCATGCTGGATATGATAGAAAGGTGTCAGAACGCACAGTGCATCAAGGCTTGCTGCGTATGGGGCTGCGTAGCTACAGAGTGGTCAGAGTGTCCATGCTGACCCCTGTCCACCGCTGAAAGAGCGACAATGGGCACATGAGCATCAGAGCTCGACCATGGAGCAATGGAAGAAGGTGGCCTGATCTGATGAATTACATTTTGTTTTACATCATGTGGATGGCTGGGTGCGTGTGCATCATTTACCTGGGCAAGAGGTGGCACCAGGATGTACTATGTGAAGAAGGCAAGCCGGCGGAGACAGTGTGATGCTCTGGGCAATATTGTGCTGGAAATCCTTGGGTCCTGGTATTCATGTGGATGTTACTTTGCATCTACTTCAACATTGTTTAAGACCAAGTACATCTGTTCATGGCAATGGTATTCCCTAATGGCAGTGGCCTCTTCCAGCAGGATATTGTGCCCTGCCACATTGCAAAAATCATTCCGGAATGGTTTGTGGAACATTACAAAGAGTTCAAGGTGTTGAATTAGCCTCCAAATTCCACAGATCTAAATCCGATCAAGCGTCTGCGGGATGTGCTGGAACATCATGCCACATCCATGGCGGCCCCACTTTGAAACTTACAGGACTTAAAGGACCTGCGCCTATGTGCCAGATACCAGAAAACACCTTCAGAGATCTTGCGCAGTCCATGCCTCGACGGGTCAGAACTGTTTTGGCAGAATGAGGGTGAAATACACAATAGATGTTGTAACACTGAAAGGTTCCGGGGACTCCCTGAGTAGAAGTAGGAACTGGGGAGGTCCCTCCAGAACTAGATAGTGTCTGGTTGCATTCACACTGCTGGTAGGAACTCTAATTTCACCTTATCAGTACACCAAAATCTGTTTGTGAAAAGATTTGAGGCGAGAAATCTCATATTCAATCTACAAGGTGTATTTCAAAAGTTTGTTCCGACTTTCGTAAGGCAAGCCCTCATATTGGGGCACCACGCACATTTTTTTGTTTCATTCAATTAACGTCAGAAAATAAGTGAATTAAAGACATCTACAATAAAAACATTTTTTTTAGTGTACATGCGCTGGTTCCTGCCCAGATTGATGCCACTCGACCGGGCGGATTGTGCTCAGTGCGCCGGGGGGCGAGAGACCGTGGACGTCGGGACCAATCACAGTGCACTTACATCCATTAAGGCTCCTGTTGTGCCGGTTAGTCCCTTCCCTGGAGTAGGAGTTAAAAAAGTCCCTCAAAACAGCATTCTAAGAACTATGACAAAGTGCCTGTGATGCGAAAACACCTCATATTAGGCAGGTGGTTTAAATGTTGTGGCTGATCAGTGTATATTACTCCTGCTCCACTGGTTTATTCTCGCACTCTCATTGCTTCGTTGGCTGCTGCTTTTGTGGCTTAGCTCCCAACGATATTTCAAACTACATAAGCTTTGTCGCTGACCTCAACAAGCCATCTGGCACAGTTCTGGCGTGTTGTACGACTGACAGTGGCGGAAGGGTGCTGTGAGAATTGCCGATGTGTCTAGGACGTGTCGAAGTGTCCTGGAAGATTTTAATTTCCAGGCTATATAGAGAATGACCTCATCAAGGCATGTAGATGCATAATATTTTGTATTCATCATTCAAAATAAAATAAGTGCTGTTAATTAAGCCATTTTAAAAATGAATAAATACAATTTATGAATATTACTTCTTGAAATCAAATACTTTGCGTTCTTGAACAATAAGAAACAAGTGCAGCCACTTAATTCAACATTTCACTTAAATAACATTTTCATAATATCAAAAACAAAAAATATATGGCAAGTAGGTCTAAATTAATAATAATGTTTGTGGTGTTGTCCGTCTTCATTGGGACATCCCGTATTTTACACGATTAATTTTTCCTGTCTGCTTTGGGTCGGAACTTAAATATCCCCAAAAAAACGCAAAACTATGGATGTATGTGTCCCAACGATACATCATCTTTCTGCTTCTCCTCCACTAATTCAAATGGTGCTTGGGAGGAATTATTGTCACTGGACATTATGACCGGAGAGATTTAAACATGTCGGACTTCAACAGATTTTTCCGGGCAAAAACCGGATAACGGAAACTCTGGTCTGAACAGGGCATTCATGTCAGAGTGTGTGTGTGTGTGTGTGAGTGTGCGTGTGTATACCTGCACTTGTCACAGACAGACAGATCGAAGCCGTTGCTAAGATACGAATCCATAAAAGGTTTATCACAATCATCGCACAACAAGTAGTCTGGTTCAATCACAGGAGCTGGAAATCACACACACACACACACACACACACACACGTAGTGGTATCAACAGTCTACAAAGAAAATTTAATGACTTTAATCTATTGTAGCCGGCTAGACCACTCATTTCTAATAACCAAAATCCCACCCGTCACGATTGTTACATATGATGCAATTATTTGATCAGATGACAATTCTTTTAGTAAATTCGTTAGATTCCACGATCAAGTTTCCATACAAATTTAAGGGGAATGTTAATCCAATGGTGCAAATGCCGCAATAAATAGAAGGGGAATTAGATGCGTTTCCATCACTCGGTTTGACAAAATTTTAATTCGAATCAATTTTTTTCAGTCCCTTCTGCTATAGGTGAACAACATTATTCACCTGCTGCCACTATTATAGTAGCGTGAAGTGAACAAATACGACTATTTATTTGTTAGCGGTAATTAATTAATCGATATATCAAGCGGCTATAGGAACTCACACACCTAGCTGATGCACCACGGTTCTGACCCCCTGCTCCTCTGGACCGCCCTCCTCCTCCTCGATGAAGAACCCGGCGCCCGAATCGACGGTTCGGGCCACCTTGGCCGCAGACTGCCCTTCCACGGCCGCCTGGGACCTGCCCGCCAGTCGGGCTTGTCGCAGCATCAGAGCCCGCTGTCTGTTACGCTCGATTTTAGCTCGCATGGCTGCAGATAACTCGCCGTGTTTGTTTTGGGCGCACATTTCGGAAGTTTCCGACCTGGGAACAAAATCTGCAGAGTCCATTGTTACACCGTGGAGGAGATTTGGTGGGAGGCGACGAAGTTGCGTGTTCGTTATGACACCATGAGCCGCGGGGAGCTGGAGCGAGCAGCTGCTTGCTGCTGCCAAACAATGCCATCGCCTACTTCCGGGTTTTCCCCACTTCCGCCTGGGCTCTTCAAATTAAGAGCCTCGACTTTTTTTTTTTTGTGTGTGTCAGGCAACAAAACACCAACGATTTCGATTCGCAAGCGTGGTGGTCGTGTGTGGTTTTGGCGCCATCTGCAGGTGGGGGGGGGGGGGGAGCCAGTGGGTGGATGCAACCGTCGGAGATTGAGGTAATTAGCAGTCTTGGATTAAATGGTTACATGGAGAAAACAATGCTGTCATGGAATGCGATACTTTCTTGTCCAGAATCTCCTTCGTGAGTTTGCAGAGGTTCTCAAACTTGGTTTTGTCTTCCTCCATCTTCTCCTTCTCTTCCTCATCCTCTGGGAGCTCCAGGCCCTCCTTGGTGACAGACACTAAACTCTTGCCATCAAACTCCTTCAGCTGCTGGACGCAGATCAACAAGTTTGACTTCTCTCACCATCAGCTTTGGGCATCACCACTTTCATTTTTTTCACAATTTAACACCTTATACAGAGATTGTTTACACCGTTATTTACACAGTTTATACAGTACAATTATACAGAAATTCAAAAGTAACTGTCGGTTGACCATCAAAACTGGTTCAATTGAATTGAGAACAACAGCTTTTTCGGTGATGATATTCCACTCTAATGGAAAATTAACTTTAAAGGAGGAATAGACAACTTTTTTATTTTTGTTTATCATTATGAAGTAAGTGGAAATGGCAGACGGTGGAGCAATCTACTCTAGATAGATGATAAACCCTTGACTATAAAAAGGACTCATAGAAATCGGTAAAGAAATGTAAACGTGATAGTGCTTGTTATCCAGAAAACCGAAGCTCCCCTGTTTAATTCTGTTTTTAAAAAAGGCCAGGTTTACCCGTTTCAATTAGGCGGCGACGTTAATGTATCGCAGCTATGAGCCAAAGCAGTCAATGCAGCGTCTATGTAGTCTATGTCTATGATCGGGCAACCAAAATAAGTCAAATTAACTAAAATTGGGACAATTTCAGTTTACATCTTCAGTGAACATGCTTCTTTCTTCTCTCTTATTTCCAAAGTGGTGTTGATCATTTTCCTCTTTGCCAGCTTTCACCCGCCCCGATTGGGACACTACGTAGGGAACCGTCCCTGCTCCCGTCATTGCCAAATTTGAACACTTCAAGCACAAGACATCGGTTAAAAGCAAAGGACAGGAACTGAAGGGAACCACGTTGGTCATGAATGACAAATGGAGATCAGCGACCGACAGAAAGTCCCGTTCCCCATCATTTTGTGTAGATATGTATAAATGCTAAACTTAGCGAAATCCCAAGTCACCTCACCAGGATGAACCCCAGCTTCCGTCTACTGCAAGAAACTCACCTCACTGCATCTGAGCACCTCAAGCTAGAAGCTAAATGTGTTAATAAGATGTTTTCTGCATGTATTGATCAATATAAGCATTCCATATCAGAATAAAACCACTTCTGACACTATAAAACAATATATAAAGGATCTTGCTCTTGGAGATTGTTGATGATCAAATAATCCACATAAAAGAGAATACTCATACCACTCACCACCCCACAAAAGCTTCTCTAGAATTTACTACTTTTTGACTAGTAATTTGGTAATGTCTAAAATCACAAATCGTGAAATCCACACTATTGTAATCTACAATTACGGCTGATTTGTTTCAGCCTCAATCAAATTTTAATAAAACCAACCTAAACCCTCCTGGCAGGTGGCAGTTTAATACCTCACTTCTGACAGATAAAGAATTTAACCAATTATTTTCCAGAGAATGGAAAACTTTAGTGAACTGAATGACTCCAGAAATATTATGGGAGAAATGTACTATCCCTTTAATGGAGATATAATTATTATGTACTATACATATAAAGAAAATATAATTATTATCTTGCCTATATGCTATTTGAATGAAATAAGTGTGAAAAAAAACAACTCAGGGATCAACCTAAAACAGAGGGAACTTGTGTGTACGTTTCAAAGTGGCGAAAGATAAACTACAGCCATGTGCAGAGCATGTTTGTACATTTCACAGTGGTAAAAGATAAATATGTGCTCAAATAAGGCAAAAATGCATGGGGTTTTATGACAACCTGTGGGAGATAGATCTACAGGGAATAAGAGTCTAAGTCTGAGCAAATGAGATAGCTTTTCTGCAGAACTGCTCGGCCTTTACATTACTTGTTTAAAGTTCTAATAAAGGTATTTTTTGAAGTTAATTCCGATCTTTCTCTTGAAAAGAAGAAAAACTGCTGTTTACATCATGTACCACTAGTCACTTTAAAGTATCAAGTATGGCATTGCATACCTGTTTTGTCTTACCTCTTGGTACATTGCAGTGTTTGTCCTACAACATCTTGCCATTCAGTATGACACTGTATTGTTGTGGCCCACGACTATTTAAGATGTCCACTATCAAGTTGACTCACTGTTATTATTCTCTGTATTTTATTTAGTTTTTTAGGTAAATACTTTTATATTATTTATATGTTTTATTTTTATATATATTTATATTAACTCCTTTTGCATTTTATATTTTTTAAATACTGTTTTAAATACTATTTAAATACTCGTTAAATTCTGTTTTTAAATACTGTTTTATTTTAACTACTACTACTACTTCACTACTATGCCCTTATTTTAATTATTATGTAAAGTTGAAACTATAATTATACAGACCTAGTTTGAGTGCTCTCTTAACAAAGCTATTGAACTTTGTAATTTTTAAAAATGTAAATAAAAAATCAACTTCTATTTTGAAATGAAAATGCTGTGCAACATGTAAATTACAATAAAGCACAAAGACTTGTTCTCATTCATACGACCAAAAAAATGTAACTTTGAAAGATCCGGTCAGGGTTCAAAGGACAATATCGTAGGTCCACTGAAATCTCTTTCTGAAATGTGATTGTGTTTTTGGGAAGTTAGCCCCATCTCATGGTTACACACGGCAATTAAATGAATCGGCGTGTTTACAGTTGAAATTAAACACGCCCTGTCAGGACACATGAGAGGGGGGGTGGGATCACAGACAGTTGGGAGCCACCTGGTAATTGACTTGTAACTGGCTGGAAACTGACTGGAAGCTGGAACAGCCCTCTTCATGTGGCTCCTACTGTAAGACTGTGGTTTTAGTCCAGTGTATTGAATAGTCTGAGATGGATGAAAATGTAGATATAAGATTGAACACTTCCGGTAGGGATGATATTGGATTCCGTAAAATTAACAAAATATCGTCTGCATATAATCTGATTTTGTGAACAGAGTTTCTTGTTTGTATGCCAATGATATTATTGTTTTGAAGGATGGCCCTGTGAGGGGTTCAATAAAGATGGCGAATAGTAAAGGGGAGAGTGGATATCCTTGTCTTGTGTCTGTTGTAAAGTAAAACGCTGTGAAGTGTAACCGTTGGTGATGACAGAAGCAGATGGTGAATTGTACATAATTTTTATCCATTGAGTGACTCTCCAAAGCCACATTTGTTGAGGGTGGAAAAGATATGTCCAATTAACTGTCAAATGCTATTTCTGCATCTAAAGAAACAATAAATGGTAACTATGTTGTTCCTTTGAGATATATTGATCAGACTGAATAAACGGTGTGTATTGCTGGATGAGTGTCTGCCCTTGATCAAGCCTGTTTGGTCTAGATGAATTATACGTTTAATTACTTTTTCAATGCTGTTGGTTAGTGTTTTACTAATGATCTTTAAATCACAATTAATTAGGCTTATGGGTCCATAACTGGAGGTGAGGGTTGAGTCCTTATTGGGTTTGAGCAAAACCGAAATGAGAGCAGTATTTGGGGATGGTGGGGATATGAGTTGCAAGAAGTGTTTATATAATTCCATTGGTTAGCCAGTGATCCAAGTGATTTATTGTTGGGCATAGAAAAGAGAGCGTTCCTGAGTTCTTCTTCAATCAGGGGTTGATCTAATGTTGTAGCTTGCTCTGTGGATATTTTAGGGAGGTCGATATCATCGAGGAACATTTGATTATATTTGATTCATTATCTGAGTGATATAGCTTATTATAAAAGTCTCTGAATATTTTATTGATGATCTGCAAGGTGTGTGTTATCCTACACTGTGGATCAATGATGGCTGTAATAAGTGTTTGTGGCGGACCAGGGGACGTGGTGAAGCCGCGGCTGCAGACGTCAGCCCCTTCCCGAGGCTGCACAGCTGTCCCAAATTAGCATCGCCGATTGGTCCGATTTGGGGCAGGAAGAATCAGTGACTGACAGTGAGGCAGTGAGGATCAGTGACCGACCAGTCACAAGTGTTGCCACTTGTGACCGGTCAGTCACTTCCCAGGATGGAATGAAGGAGGCAGAAAGAGGCAGACGGGTCCAGTGCCATTTAGGCATGCGTTTATATATATGATTTGTACAGTATTCTTGAACCCTGAACTTAAGGGCTCACGGCCAAAATGATAAACAATAATGGTAACTGTTTTAATCGGTGAGCAGGAGGAATGTCAGACTCTCGCACGCCTGGTGCTATGGCTGGTGTCCTTGTCGGCTCTCTAGCCCTGTATGCCAATCCTCACTGTTAGACAGACACACGGTTAAAAAACCTTCCTGCCCCGAATCGGACCAGTCAGCGGAGCTCGGGAGCTAATCCGGCCGATTCGGGAGAGCTGTGCAGCCACAGGAAGGGAGCCATTCTGCTGTCTGCAGCCATAGCTTAACCACGCCCGCTGGCCGGCCACAGTGTTTTTCTCTATCGTGTTTCAATTGATTGGCAAGAAATTTACCTGAATTTTCATTGAACTTGAAATGAGGAATTGTGTCTTTTGATTGATGGTGTTATCAAGTCGAGATTTAATTGTCTGGATCTCAGTTTGGATTTTCCTGCAAGTTGTCTGTAAGTTGTTGTTTTAGTTTATTTTGGCATTCTTGTCCTTTCTTTTTCTTGTGAGTGGGGAATGAAATAATACAACCTCACAGAACTGCCTTTGCCATTTCCCAGAGTAAGGATTGTGATGTTGTTGTGGAAAACTGACATTTAACGAATTTAAGTGGCCAAGTGTGTGGATTAATAGGTTCTAGTCGTTGGCCTTTTGATTTCAAAATGATTGTCTCTGAACTATCACATTATATTTTAGTTAAAATAATTGTTAAATATCACAATTATTTGAGTGTTGCATTTGAGCCTCTCTCTCGAGGAACAGTTCCCATCAGCCGACCCCCCCCCCCCCCCCCATTTAATGGATTGATTTTCCAAATTCCAAAAAACAACATTGCCACAATAAAATATAAAAAAAAAAAATCTATAAATATAGGTCAATAGAATAAAACCAACACCAGGGATATAATAATAATTTGTACAGACATTAAAGAGATTAAACAGTGTATGGATCCTATAGAACCCTCAAGATTGTTTTACTGTTGACACGGTTTAAATTTCATGGTTTACTTCACGGATTAGTTGCCAACTATTATATAAATCGTGTCTTTGGAGAGGTGCTTGTCATGGAGAAAACAATCGATTGTTTATCAAAAAAAGCAGCAGTCAAGGTGGAGTTGAGTTCTCAGGTAGAGATCCATTACAGAGTTACAGACTTCAGATCTAAACATTTTATACATTCGAGTTGGCCCTTCTTATCTTTTCCGGGCAGGTCCTTCCTATGTTTCTCCACGATTGTCTTTGTAAACATCTTACTCAAACAACCAGAGAGCTGTGAAGATCCACAACATCAGGAAGGAGATGAAAGCCCTGAAGTCCCAGCACAAGGTGGCAGGAGAAGAGAAACATGTTCATCCTATGGAAGAAGATCTGAGTTCTCTCTCTCTTCTCTCTCGGCAGAGTGGCATTGGAAGCGGCGACTCGAGAGGGCACGTAAACGAGCTGCCTTCATCGCCAACCCCTTCAAGTTCACTAAAGACCTGCTGGGGCAGAAGTGCAGTGGGAAACTTGCCTCCTCGCAGGAGGGCATAGACCAACATCTTACACAGACGTACAGCGACCCCCTAAAGAGAGCAGGAGCTGGGAGAGTGCAACATCCTCATAGATCCCCCTGAACCGGAAGTGCAGTTTGACATGTCAGAGCTGCAGCTGAAGGAAGTCAGAGAGGTCGTCCGCAAAGCAAGGGCTAGCTCTGCTCCAGGACAAAGTGGCACTTTGTACAAAGTGTACAAGAACTGTCCCAAACTCCTACTGCGCCAGTGGAAAATCCTGAGTCTTCTGGAGACAAGTAGAGATTCCAGATCAATGGCGAGTGGCAGAAGGCATGTGGATCCCGAAGGAGGAAAACTCCACCCAGATAGACCAGTTCTGCATCATCTCCCTCCTGTGTGTTGAGGTGAAGATCTTCTTCAGTGCCATACATAAATTTAGAATACAGTTGGAGGACAGACTGGATCCTTTGAGACGTGAAGGATGGCCAGTCAGTAATAGAAGCCCCTTCCACAGGAGATTGTCCATCTCAACAGCTGTTGCCCTGGCCGTTGGTATGAAAGACCATCTGTGCGTAGGCTCTGCAGGATGCTTCGGCACTAGCTTCAAAGGGCCACACACAATCAGGATTTTGGTATGGGCTGTCTACAGGCCCTCCGTGTCTGTTGCAAGGAAGTCCAGTGGCTGTAACATTATAATCTGTTCGCATTCATGGTGACTGATTGTTACAACAGTCGCCTGTTGAACTGATGCCTGGATGCCTCCTGCCGCCTCTCCCTCTGGATCTCCAGCATCTGAAAATTCCTCACGGTCTGGTCTGATCTCTTGCCCTGATACCCTAGTGTTGTGGTTGAGTTGATACCAAGTGGTGTGACCTTCTACCTGAACTGCAGTCACTGTTGCTCGGACCACTTTGTAGGGGCCTTCCCTCCATAGTTCATTCCACCCTCTCCTGGAGACTCGCAGATAGATCAGATCTCCGGGATCCACCCCCCTTGGTGACTCCTCCTCGGGTTCTGGAACTCTGTTATTTTCCTGTTGATGTATCAATTTATGTATAGCAGTTAATTGTCTTATATACTCTTTTATTTCCATTTTCAATTGTTCCAATGGTCGACCTTTATATGGTCCACGAACCACAAGCATAGGCATGCGTCGACCCGTTAGCATTTCATGCGGGGTTAGGTGCGTTACTTGGTTAGCTTGCATGCAGTAACCCATTAGTGCTAATGGTAGTACATCTACCCAGTTCAGTTTTTCAATTGCACAGGTTTTTTTTATTCAAGGGTCTCATTCACTCTCTCAACCATTCCTTGTGATTGTGGATGATACATGCATCCGAGTCTCTGCTTTATTCTGAGCTGTTGTAACACTTCTGCCTTCTGCACAAATGATGATCCATTGTCTGAACTTATTTCTGTTGGAATGCCAAATCTAGGCATTACCTCCCTAGTTAGGAATTTTATCACTGTCCGTGCTCCTAGGTCCACTGATGGGACACTTCTACACCTTTGCTAAATCTGTCAATTACTACTAACATGATAATTTTGCCATGAACCTTTATGATCATATCTACATAATCTAACACTAGGTGTTTAAAGGGTCCCTCTGGCATCGCAATGTGTCCTAATTGTGTGGTCATACCTTTTCAGACATTGTTTTTAGTACATGTTTAACACTCAGCTTAGCGCAGCTCTACCATCGTTTGTAGGTTTGCAGACCAGTATCCTTGTTTTTTAATTTTCCTCATCACTTCCCCCCTTGCGCAATGGTCAAAACCATGCACATAATTGATGAGGAGTCCTAACAGGGCTGTGGGGGCTAGAATCAGTCCATCATGGGCCCTCTACAGGCCATTGTCCGCACACCTGGCACCGCTGTTTGTCCACATGTTGTGTTAATATACAGTATACCCGCTTTCTCCAGCATTCTTATGATGTCATCTAAGCTTGGCAACGCTTCGGGCATGAATTCCTGTTGCACATTTCAAGGCTTGTTTTGCTGCCTCATCAGCTGAGTTATTTCCTGTGATAATATAATCACTTCCTTTTTTATGTGCTTGACACTTGATAATTGCCACTTGTTTTGGTAACAGTAATGCTGTCATTAACTCATACATTTGACTGTGATGTAAGATGGGCGTACCATCAGTTTTCCTAAATCCTCTTTGTTTCCACACTGCCCTAAACAGGTGGCAAACAGCATGAGCATATGCAGAATCTGTAGAGATATTCACTATTATTCCGTTTCCTTTTCTACATGCTGCTGTTAAGGCTTTTCATTCCGCAAGCTGTGCTGAGCATGGTTGTGGACAGGCCTCACTTTGAATCATAATAAACTACTGGTTTGTTTGGCACCGTACCACAGCAAAACCTGCATGGTTGCCAATGTGATCTTTGAAGCACAATCCATCCACAAACTGAAAGCTGATCGTCCGCATCTACTATAGGGGTGGACATTAAATCTGGTCTTAGTTTGGTGTATGTAGGTGAATCCGCCACACACTCATGTGGTGTACCCTAGTACTCATGAGGAACCCTTTCTGCTGGGTTTACCGTTGAACATCTTATTGTGACATCAGGATATGTTGGCAGTGCTAAATGCTCCAGGAGCCTAGCTCCTAGTTAACACAAACTTTAGTAAACACAACCCTCCCTTGTTTGATCATTTCCGTTACTTTATGATGGGATAACACAAACCATAACTGGTCTTTTCAGACCGAGACATATTTCACATAACTATATGTTAACTTAAATGTGGGCAGTTGCTGCTACATCACTGTGCTCCGGAATGGGACCAAGCCTCAATGTCCAGAGAGAGTGCTCACATGGTGTTTCCTCCACCTAACGTCAGTAAGGACCCCCCCAAAAACATCCACACATCATCGTCTGACCAGCGATGGACACTCATCACCAGGTCCCCGGGCGCGTCCACGAATGCTGCCCACTGCTCCTGGCTGTGTCCCCGGAGGAAGGACAAGCCAGGATGCGTTGAACGCAGAGGCCTCATTTCACCGGCCACCATCCAAAGCATGTGCGTGCATGTGTTGTAGTGTGGTGTGCTGTGTGAAGATTAAAGATTGTTCTCTCTGTTCTCTGTTCTCCTCTGCAGCAGAGCCCCACTCCCCACTGCCACAGGGAGGAATTGAGGAACCATAATTTATTTTATCAAAATACATTTTTAAAGATTTTGTTCTACAATTTGTACATTTTTTATCGATCAAACAATAGTACAGTGGTACCTTGATTTATGAGTGCACTAACATAAGAGTTTTCCTCGTTACGAGCCGTCGTTCCGTCAATTATTTGTATTGATTTGCGAGCAACAATGTGAGTAATGAGGAGTGAGCTTCAGGTACGCCGCCACTAGTTGGCGTGATGAGCAAATCCGGCCGTCTCACTCCTTCACCCCCGTGGTTACCTGACCGTGGAAGCATCTCTTTTGTATTTTGTGCTCGTGTTTTGTGCTTTTTGTGCAGTTATTTTGCCCAAAATAAATTTTCTAACCGTAAGATTGATATCGATTGAATTAAAGCATGAAATCATAGAAAAACATGAGTGATTCTCTTCAACATTCTCTTTTATCATGTTTTATTATGTTTTTATACAATATTTGTTATTTATAAATACATTTTTCTTATTTAAAAACACAATTAATTTCAATGGGGAAAATTGATTTGCTATGCGAATTAAACTCATAAGTCAAATTACCACAATGCTATTAATTTGTTGTGTTTGGATCAGAGTCTTTGTACTGATTGTGTTTAAGAATCATGTGTAACCCCAATACACGGTGACTTTTCTACAAATGGTGTCCAGCCCTTGGCCATCAGAGGGCTAGGATCATACTTTCAGGGACAATTTCTATAGTCTAAGGCTTGAGAAATGTCATACGAAAGCAATCACTAAAGCTGGCCACGATGAAGAGACTTTATGCTGCCTGCTAAACGTGAGGCGGACATCAAGTAATGATTAATTTCATAAGCTTGCTGTTGTTGAAGACCGTTCCTTGCTCCCTAGTGCAGTGGGGATCAATGGATTTTGATCTGAGTTACAACATCTTAATGTGTTAATGGTTAGTTTCTTTTTTTTTAAGTCATATGGAAGTACACAGTGACACTTTCAAAACAGCACTGTGAATGGTTATACATGGTTGACAGTATGTGTTGTTTTTTTTCATTTTGCAAACAGGTGTCATACTTCAAATTCATTGTCAAGATCGTATCAATTATAACTACTAGTTACTTTCATCAAAAGATGACTACCAGACTCTTGACAAACAAAAATATTCAGTATAGTTGCAGTTGGATTATTTTTTTAAATCGTCCCCTTCCGGTTGCCAGTGCTAAGAAGAAGATTTAGAATAGTCTTTATTCGTCACACTGCACACACACCACAACACATGCACTCATGCGGCGATGGCAACGGCAACCATGTGTATGTGTGTGTGTGTGTGTGTGTGTGTGTGTGTGCGTGCGTGTTGCTGAATGATTCTAGAGTCCTGTTTTTAAAAGGCTGGAGACTGGAGATATTATTCCTCCAGGAACGTAACACAATCCTCCACAAACCAAATATACATACATATATATTGTCTTGTATTTGTACAGGAATTGTCTTGGACCTGTTAAACATGTTTGTCTTCCAACTGATCCAACAGGATGGATCGAAGAGAATTACTCTAGTTTAGTTCTTATTTAAATATGACATTCCCCTAAATTTACCTAGTTGTTGAAGCAATGTTCAGAAGCTGAGTTAAGGATTACTGTGTTATCACTCAGGGACACTGTTGTCAGAGAACCCTGGAGTGATTATTTTTATACTAGAGACGTACTTTAGACACTGCCTTTTTGCAGTGGTAGACCTCTCCTTTCATCTTCTGACAATATCTAAGAACAAATACATTAAGTACTCCAGTACATACACATACACATACACATGTACGACTGTATGTGTATGTACGTATGTGACAAATAATCTCTTGAACTTGAACTTGAACTTGAACTTGAGCAATGTGTGTGTGTGTGTGTATGTGTGTGTGTGTGTGTGTGTGTGTGTGTGTGTGTGTGTGTGTGTGTGTGTGTGTGTGTGCGCGCACGTGTTGCTGAATGATTCTAGAGTCCTGTTTTTAGAAGGCTGGAGACTGGAGATAGTATTCCTCCAAGAACGTAACACAATCCTCCACAAACCCAATACATTTGTACAGGAATTGTCTTGGACCTGTTAAACATGTTTGTCTTTCTACTGATCCGCCAACCAGGTCTTTAAAGATGTAATTCTATCTAACTTCACACCTTTGCCTTATGTGAGAAATCTTAGAGCATTGTGCTATGCAGAGAGTGTACTTTGTAGACACACCTCCATTATCGCTATATATCTTCTGTTTGTGTTAAACAGAAGGAAGAAATGAAATGAAAAATAAAATAATTTACTTGAGACATTTAGACATGCTGACAAACATGGAGTTGTCACCTAATGCACAACAAAGACTGTTTCTGCAGGAATCCACTGGCTGCAGTTTTGACCAGTGTAAATGTGACTGTGTCTGATTGGGAGGACTTGGAGGACTGACAACAGGATGGATCGAAGAGAATTGCTCTACAATTGAGTAAGACCATAACATGTCCAGCATTCAAAGGTTCTTGTAAATTATTGATATTATTGCTATTGGTTTTAAATGATTTGCAAATTTCATTATTCAATAGACTCAATTGGAATTATTGTGAGATGAAATGCGTGCAAGCATATAAATGGAGAGAGCTTGATTGAATATAGCTCTATACCTCATATTGAGCTCCATGGTTAAAATTAATATAGCATCAGATATTATAGAGTGCCCTATATAACCAGAATCATTTTGATTAGTTCTTATATAAATATGACATTCCCCTAAATTTACCTAGTTGTTGAAGCAATGTTCAGAAGCTGAGTTAAGGATTACTGTGTTATCACTCAGGGACACTGTTGTCAGAGAACCCTGGAGTGATTATTTTTATACTTCTATACACTGCCTTTTTGCAGTGGTAGACCTCTCCTTAAATCTTCTGATAATATCTAAGAACAAATACATTAAGCACCCCAGAGCTTCACACAGGCCCCAAAGACATTTATATTTTCCTGATATCCTGCTGAGCGACATGCCTACTCCTGCATTTCCGAGACGGTCTGTGTAGACCTTGTATACAGAGATCCAGTTTGGCCAACATTAGGCTGAATAACTTGGGACAATTTCCGAACAACGAACAAAGTTCTGTTATGTGAAATTAAATGCAAGCATTGACTCCTGCTGCTCCTTCCCTCCACCAACAAACATGAAGTGGTTGCCCTCTAAGTACAGCAAACGCACAATTGAAAAAGGTGTTGTGCACAGTTGAGGAGCCTAATTAACTGTGCTCCTTTGGACCTGCATTTGGTGATGTCCCTTCATCAGACAAAACATCAAACTGAATGACTGTAATCTGAATTTTCTACTCCAACTGAGAGCTGTGGGATGACTGACTACCTGAAGTCCTGCTGTAAATGATATCTGTATGATTACCATAGGGGGCTGCTTCTGTGTGTTCTCAGCCATTGTTTTATCAATCTGTCTATTCTGATAGTATCTTCTTCGTCTTCTTTCGGCTGACCATCTGCCTCCAATACCTTCTGTTCTGCGCATCTTCCCTTACATCAACCGCCTGCATGTCCTCCCTCACCACATCCGTAAACCTTCTCTTTGGCCTTCCTCTTTTCCTCTTGCCTGGCAGCTCCATCCTCAGCGTCCTTCTCCCAATGTAACTCTCATCTCTCCTACACACGTGTCCAAACCATCTCTATCTTGCCTCTCTCACTTTTTCACCAAACTGTCCAACCTGAGCTGTCCCTCTTATGTACTCGTTCTTAATCCTGTCCATCCTACTCACTCCCAATGAAAATCTTAACATCCTCAACTCTACCACCTCCAGTTCAGCCACCTGCCTTTTTGTCAGTGTCACCGCCTCTAAACCGTACAACATAGCTGGTCTCACTACCGTCCTGTAGACCTTCCCTTTCACTCTTGCTGGAACCCTTCTGTCACAGATCACCCTTCTCCACCCACTCCACCCTGCCTGTGCTCTCTTATTCACCTCTCTTCCGTACTCTCCGCTGCTTTGGATGGTCGACCCCAAGTACTTGAACTCATCCGCCTTCTCCACCTCCACTCCTTGCATTTTCAGCATTTCGCCGACCCCCCTCCCATTCAGGCACATGTATTCTGTCTTACTCCTGCTGACTTTCATTCCTCTTCTCTCTAATGCGTGTCTCCACTTCTCCAGGCTCTGCTCAACCTGCTCCCTACTCTCGCTACAGATCACAATGTCATTCGCGAACATCAGTCCATGGAGTCCGAGACTCCTGCCTGATTTCATCACCATTGCAAACAAGAAAGGGCTCGGAGCTGATCCTTGATGCAATCCCACCTCCACTGCCACCCCCGATTTCTTCATGCGATATCAGACTTCCTCTCTCGACACCCTATCATATGTGGGAGATAGACTGTTGGCTGCAGCACACGACCTGCTGTGTGTTTCTCCAAACATTACATTACATTTAGCAGACACTTTTATCCAAAGCGACTTACAATTAATTAAACACCGACAGACACAGGAGCAAGCCATCAGGAGCAATTAGAGTTTAAGTGTCTTGCTCAAGGACACTACAGCATGCTAGCAGGAGGAGCCTGGGATCCAACCAGCAACCTTTAAATTACTAGATGACCAGCTCTACCTCCTGAGCTACCATCCCCGCGCTACCATATGCTTTCTCTCAATCCACAAAGACGCAGTGCAACTCCCTCTGGCCTTCCCTGTACTTTTCCATCAACATTCTTAAAGCAAACATTGAATCTGTAGGACTCTTTCCTGGCATGAAATCATACTGCTGCTCGCTGATCCCAAGCTCTCCTCTTAACCTAGCCTCCACTACCCTTTCCCTTAGCTTCATGCTGTGGCTGATCAACTTTACTCCACTGTAGTTGCTACAGCTCTGTACGTCTCCCTGATACTTGAAGATGGGTACCAGTACACTTCTAATCCACTCCTCCAGCATCCTCTCCCTTTCCAGGATGTTGTTAAACACTCTTGTTAGGAACGCTACTGCCATCTCACCTAAACATTTCCATGCTTCCCCAGGTATGTCATCTGGGCCAACTGCCTTTCCACTCTTCATCTTCTTTAATGCTGTTCTCACCTCATCCTTGCTAATATGCTGCACTTCTTGATCCACTATCCCCACATCATCCACTCTTCTCTCCCTCTCATTTCCTTCATTCATCAACTCCTCAAAGTACTCCTTCCACCTTCTCAACACACTCTCCTCACTAGTCAGCACATTCCCATCATTATCCTTCATCACTCTAACTTGCTGTACATCCTTCCCAGCTTGGTCCCTTTGTTTTGCCAATCGGTACAAGTCCTTTTCTCCTTCCTTACTGTCCAACCTCTCATACAACTCGTCGTATGTCTTTTCCTTTACCTTTGCCACTTCTCTCTTCACCTTGCGACGCATCAGCTTGTACTCCTGTCTACTTTCTTCATGTCTCTGACCATCCCATTTCTTCTTCGCCAACCTCTTCTGCTCTATGCTCTCCAGTACTTCCTCATTCCACAAACCAAGAGTCCTTGTATTCCTTCCTCTTCCCACATGTTACACCGAGTACCTTCTTGGCTGTCTCCCTCACCACTTCTGCAGTTGTTTCCCAGTCATCTGGTAACCGTTCATTCCCACCTATTGCCTGCCTTACCTCTTCCCTAAATTGCAGGCAACACTCCTCCTTTTTCAACTTCCACCATTTTATCTTTGGCTCTTCTGTCACTCTCTTCCTCTTCTTGGCCTCCAAAGTCATCCTACAGACCACCATCCGATGCTGCCTAGCAACACACTTCCCGACCACCACTTTGCAGTCACTAATCTCTTTCAGATTGCACCTCCTACATAAGATGTAGTCCACCTACGTATGTGCCCCTTCCTCCACTCTTGTATGTCACCCTGTGTTCCTCCGTCTTCTTGAAATACATTTTCACAACAGCCAACTCCATCCTTTTGGCGAAATCCACCACCATCTGTCCTTCCACATTACTCTCCTTAATACCACACCTACCCATCACCTTCTCGTCACCTATGTCTTTGATCCCTTCACCAACATGCCCATTGAGATCTGCTCCAATAACCACTCTCTCTCCCTTGGGGATGCTCTCCACCACTACATCCAACTCACTAAAGAATTCTTCTTTCCCTTCCATCTCACACCCAACTTGGGGAGCATATGCACTGACCACATTCATTATCACCCCATCAATTTACAGCTTCCACACTCTCATCACCTCCAAAACACTCTTGACATATTCTTCCTTCAAGACTATCCCTGCCCCATTTATTCTGCCATCCACTCCATGGTAGAACAGTTTGTACCTGGCTCTGATACTCCTGGCCCTACTGCCCTTCCACCTGGTCTCTTGTACACATAGTACATCTACCTTCTCTCTCTTTACCCTTCAAAGTACCAACGTTCAAAGTTCCTACTCTCAACTCTACCCTCCTACCCTTCTTCCTCTCCTGCTGTCTCCAGACATGCCTTCCCCCTCTTCTTCTTCTTCGGCCAACAGTAGCATAATTTCCACTTGCACCCTGTTGGCTAACGGCACCGGTGGCGGTCGTTGTTAACCTGGGCCTCGACCAATCTGGTATGGAAATCAGATTTGTTGTCCGCATGTTTGATTTGGCATGGTTTTAACACCTTCCTGACGCAACCCCCCTCTATTCATCCAGGCTTGGGACCGGCATTGATGATACACTGGCTTGTGCACCCCCAGGGGCTAGATTGACCTACCTCTACTACCTCTAACGTCTAATGTTATGAAATTATAATAATAATTTATAGTCATTTTAATGTTACCACAGTGACTAATTCAATTTTGTTAAGCTCTCGTGAAAGCACCATATAGTTGAATACTCCCTGACCAAAAGGTAAGACTAGCAGTTCAAAGCTTAGCACATATTTATGTGATTTTTAGGAGTTGGGTAATGTAAGTTGATCGTGAAATAATGGATAGTTGATCAAATGTTATTGATAAATGCCAGTCAGGCTTCTATGAGACTGAGATCTCAGGCTTATTGTTTGCAGTTATTAATTGTACCTTTAAGGGTATAAGTAAGAGTTATAAAAACTAAATGAAAAAAACAGTTGGAATATAGTATGGAACGCTAAATTTTTAAATTTTTAGTATGTGAATCACGTTTTTCGTTACCCTCTCGAGTTACTTAACTTATTGTTGAAGTTATGTGTAGCCAATCTTCTTTGCCTGCCATGCCATGCAACTTCTATTATTCACTTCAATATATCCCAGTTATTTTATACCACTATTCCTGTCTCTGTGTTTTGCACTTTGGTTCACTAGTCTCACACATCTCACCATAACACATCCCCCTGTCGCATTCTGTTGCTACGGGGACTTTATTTAGTAAAAAAAAATATTATTTTTGTGTAAATACTCTTTCCTTGTAAATAATAAATTCTGCACTTCTGTAACTTTCTCAGACTCTCTCTCAGGCTCCACAGAGACATGGATACCCGCCCCTTCACTCTGCATGTCTCTGGCCCACCATTCTGAACAATAGGATTACTGAAAGAAAAACATGCTGCTGTTCTTATTTTAAAGCAGAGTTTGAAGGAATGGCTTCTGTTGTAAACAGCTCAACTACTACTCTTAACCTTTCAGCCTTTTCTAAGAATTGTGGAACATTCATTAATTGTATTACTATCTGCTACTTCTACTTGCTTACTTACATCTTAAGCATGAACTAATATATTGAGCCTTTGGCTCTTGTATTCCAATGGTGCATAATCCCTCCTTTGAGACTTCCCCCTCCAACCTCCAACTCAAGGGAGGGGACATAATTGGTCACTCAGGACATAGGGATGATAACAACAGTGTGAATATAAGCAGGACTATTCGCTCTCTAGCAAAAGAGCACATTAAGAATGTTTCTTGTTGAAGCGGTTGTCTTACTCCAGTCCTCTGTTTCCATCACTCTGTCAGCCGCTGTCGTTTTGCTGGTGGTAGTCTACCTCTGGTCCAAAGATTGCGGCTTTTCAAAACAGCGAAAGGAGCCTCCTGGTCCCAGGCCACTGCCCCTGCTTGGTAACATACTGCAGCTGGATCTCAACAGGCCTTATTACACCCTTTGTGAGGTAAGTCTACATATACTTTATCTTCATTTGGATTTCTCGAGGCTGTTCTTATTGTGCGTTTTATTTGGTGATTTGTGAATTTAAAAAATAATTTAATAAATGTATATATTATTCTAATCATTTTAGCTTTCCAACAAATATGGATCTGTGTACACAGTCTATTTTGGACAACAGAAAGTAGTAGTCCTGGCAGGATACAAGACAGTTAAAGAAGCCTTGATCCACCATGCGGAGGAGTTTGGTGATAGAGGAATTTCTCCTGTATCCAGAGACATTAATCAAGGACACGGTAAAGCAAATTTTAATTTTAATTTTATTTTTATTTTTTTTATACGTTATTATAACCAATTTACCAGGCTATACACAAGAAGCAATGGCAACTGTAATTCATCACAATGTGATAAATACAAAGACATTAGATTGGTAATCCATTTATGATAAAGCCATTCAATGTGCGCGTCAGGTATGTACTCCCCTACTTTATATGCTATTTCCATTGTTGGTAGCCTTTCCCAGCAAGAATGCAATGATCAGACATATGCAATAAGTGAAAGGCAGCCTTGGTGAATAGTTGTGGTCAGTAAACTGTCGATATGGATGAACATTCACAAAAAAGGATGAAAAAATACCCCCACCACCTCAAATGAAGAAAAATCAAAAACAATCAAACAAATCAAATGATCATAAGAAGGCATACTTTCAAGAAAGAAACTTCTCTTGACCTCTTTGTGATATTCAACAGGAATTCTGTTTGCGAACGGGGACTCATGGAAAGAAATGAGGCGTTTTGCTCTGACAAACCTCAGAGATTTTGGGATGGGAAAGAAAGCCGCTGAGGAGAAAATCATAGCGGAGTGTCACTATTTGATCAAGGTGTTTCAACAGCATGAAGGTTTGAAAACTGCTTAAGAATGTTCTGTAAATGTTGTGATGTGATGCGATATTTGAACTTTCATTGCTTAAATACTGCCATGTTTTACAGGAAAACCCTTGGACACAGTGTGTCCAGTGAACTATGCTGTTTCCAATATTATCTCATCCATTATATACGGCAGTAGGTTTGAATACACTGACCCACAGTTAAATGCAATGGTGGCTCGGGCAAATGAGAACATACGCCTTGTAGGTTCGGCACCAATTCTGGTAAGCAAAATAATTGCTCATTGACACTGTTTTTTTTTTTTAAATTCAACAATTGTAATATCTGTTCTGATTTAGTGCTTGAAAGATTGTAAGTTGATTGCATCCTCATGATTAATAATATCTTTGCTTTATTTGCTATATTCTGACAGTTATACAACATGTTTCCCTGGCTGGGCAATTGGATTAAGACTCATGAACGGATAATGAAAAATGTTGAAATTAACATCAAGGCTATGAAGGACTTAATCAGTGGTCTGAGTGAGACTTTGAACCCTCAGATGAGCAGGGGATTTGTTGACTCCTTCCTGATCCGTAAGAAAAAAGAAGTGAGTCTCTCATTTAAACACACATGAATCTGAATATATATATACAGTATCAAGCAATGTATGTGTATGTGTATTTTTAAACATTGAAGGTCTGTTCTAACAGGATTCTTGTGTCAAGGACTCTCACTACCATGAGAAAAATCTGATATCTACAGTCTCTAATCTATTTGCTGCTGGTACGGACACCACCGGAACAACATTAAGATGGGGTCTGCTACTCATGGCTAAATATGGGCAAATTCAGGGTAAGGAAATTAAGAGACATGACCAAAGGGACATCACCATCTCAATCCAAGCTTGGACTCTCAACTCTAGCTCAGTGGTTTTCATTTGGTTGACCCTCAGAATCCAGATTTGTCCTCTAAAATTAAACCCCAAACCAAATGTGGAACTTAGGCCACCAACAAAAGTCTGCCACAGTCCTCTGTCCGGGCCATTTCATAGCCAGCTCCAGGCTCCATCTTCTTTATATCAACCTTGATATCATGTCTCCAGGTGTTCTTTGGCCAGCCCTTTTTCCTCCTTCCTTGGGGGTTCCAAATCAGTGCATGCCTAGTGATGGCTATTGGTTGGTTGGTTGGTTGTTGGCTTTAGTAAGCTGCTTTCACACATGCACTGCAACCCTGAAATTATCCGGACATTACCTGGAGGAGCTGTATATATGAACGCAAATGTCCAAATCAATTGGACCGGACATTAACATGACTTTATCCAGCTAGCACCCTAGTACCAAGTCTGCGTAATGTCTGATTCAGCGATATGTGTGAACAGAGCAGGAGAATTTACAGCTAACGAGTGGGTTTGTCATGTGGTAATGACGTCTTTTTCATGTGCCAGATATTTACCTTGGTAGGGATCTTCGTGTACAGAGTGTAGCTGCTTTGTACTCCTTTCTGCTTTTCTTTATATTCCTTTCCACTCTTTCGTTTACATTGCGGATATGTCCAAATACATGGAGTATCAACGCAAAAAAAAGTCGCAATTACCGATAAGTCGGTAGCCTCATCCTCCATCTCGGGTGTGCTGTAAACTTTGCAGCGCCATGCGTCATTGCGTCACATCCTGCCTCCTGCTCTACCCAGGATCTGCCCCTCGCCTAAACCAAGTATTTACAATAAGTGTAAACGCGTCTGACTTGGGCAATCTCCGGTTGTGTGCTACATGTATAAAAGGGCAACTCCAGACAATGTCCGGATTATCCGTTTTGCTATTATTCATGTGTGAAAGCAACTATTATAATGTCTGTTATGTCTGCTATCCATTTTCATCCTCCTTCCTCATCTCCCCTTCCAATGGTACAGGATGAGTTCTCTCGCACAAATCCCATTTGCTGATAATATTTGACGAACAGATTTTTATAAATATTATTAAGCAGCTATATAGGAACGTCTGCACTTTCTTTGTTCCATAGAGCAAGACTAATTTCACAGTGTACTTGAACAGCCTGGTCTTGGTGTGTGGAGACAGTTCTTTGGAGCTCGAGATGTTGTTGAGCTCTCTGAATGTTGTTCTTGATTTGCCGATTCTAGCCTTGACATCTGCTTCTGTGCCTCCCTGCTTGTCAATGATACTATGATACAGGTAGGTAAATGTCTCCAGCTCTTCCAGTGAGTCCCCATCCAGTGTAAGTGGGTTGTGATGAAGATTATTAATCTTAAGTATTTTAGTCTTCTTCTTGTTGATGTAGGGTCCAACATGTTAAGATGTATTTACCAGGTTGGTGGTTTTGTCCAGCATCTGATAGGACAGTGACACAAAATTATTTGCAATTAACAGTTTCTCCAATTGTGTCCATAGCTTTGATTAATGGCCAAAAGGAAAAGAAATGTAGACAGTAGGCACCCTTGACTATCTCCTTTTTTACTTGGAAACTTGTGGTGAGTTTACCTCCATGTATGACAGGACATTATGTTCCTTTATAGGACTTCCTTATCAAGGTGACTCACTTAGTTGGTGTCCCATAGTGTGAAAGGAGTTTCCATAAGGTTTTTCTGTCTACACTGTACACAAAATTGATATAGTTGATAAAGTTGAGGGCAAGTTCTAGGCATGGACACAGGGGCCATGCCCCACAAAATGACCCGACTCCAATGAGTATAGCCTAGTGGTGGGAGTTTCAATGAGTCGGGAGACTCGATTTTTAAATATTGGTGGGAGATAGATTTCTTAGGCTATAATTGCAAGTTGCAGTTCTTTCTGCAATCTGTCTCATGTACTAACCCCCTTCCGACACAAAATGTTACATGAGATACGGAGAGACTTGATTCAGGCTCATGAGAAAGCCATAACAACTGAGAAAGATATGGATGAATTTGTTGGGGTTTTTACACACAGAAACCAAAGACTGATGTTGTAACCAACTACTGATGCTTTAGATAGACTAAGCAATAAAATGTGTATAATACGAACATATTTTAAATCAGAACTTAAAAAAAAGAAAAAAGACAAAAGGCCATAGAACACAAAAACATACACAAAAATATGAATAGAAATGTTTTTTTTATAAATAAATAAATAAATATATATATATTTATATATCCTAGGAGACGTATCAGAAGGAAAATAAACTTATAACATTGAGCACTATGTAAAATTTGATAATAATTACAAATATTTGTTATAAAAGGTTTTCCTCCTATGGGAGAGGGGGGGTTTAACATTGAAAAAAAATTATAAGCCAATACACATGCAAAATACATAGTTTCACATGTTAGTAGAAAATAGCGGTAGCACAGTGAGTAAACTGGAAAACTTTATTGGATGAATGCAGGAAGCTAATCTTTAATATATCAGTTTCCATAAAGGAATAGATAATAATTAAACATAATTGGGTATAAATAAAGTTGTCATCCTAAAATTAAAGAAACTATAATTTATATTATATGTATTAATCACTATAATTTTAGCTTGAGATAAAAAAAAGATAAAGCAGAGCACATTATAACTTACAGTCCTAAAGAACACAAATATTAACAACAGTCGTTGGTGACGGACAAACTTAAAGCATTTAAAGCAGTCTAGAACCGGGCCTGGTAAAGAAAGGCACTGACGGTGCCTGGTCCTTTTGTGGCGACAGCCCTCTTGCTTGTCTCTTAGCTGTGGGATGAATGTTTCATATCCACTCCAGAATGACTCTGCGAAAAGACTTTCCCTGTCACTGACATATGTATGTGTATGTACACTTCTGACCTACGTCTCTTTGATTTGAATCTATGCTGAAAGAAACTGAAGAGAATTCACTCATAGATAGAGGCTGGGGGCCCTTTGCCAGTTGATTTGATTTCCTATATTTTATCTACAGACCAAGTCCAGGAGGAGCTGAGCAGGGTGATAGGAAGTCGTCAGGTCAGAGTAGAAGACAGGAAGAAGCTGCCCTACACTGATGCCGTCATCCATGAGACCCAGAGACTGGCCAACATCGTCCCAATGTCCCTTCCTCACATCACCAGTCAAGATGTTACATTCCAGGGATATTTTATCAAGAAGGTCAGATTGCTTGTACCAATAGATAGAATGCTGAATATAATATTCTTCAGGAATAAAAATGTAAAATTAACTTTATTTTTCAATGTTGAGGTTAAAAAAAAACTTTGAACTACGTGCCAAACCTTAACACTAGTCTTTGTTCTTCATCAAACTCTTCTTTCTACTATGACAGGGGACCACCGTGTATCCACTGCTGATGTCAGTCCTTTATGATGAAAGCGAATGGGAAAGCCCCAACACATTCAACCCTGCACATTTTTTGGATGAGAATGGAAAATTTGTGAAAAGAGATGCATTCATGCCTTTCTCTGCTGGTAAAATGATTCATATCAGCGTTGAGTATAATCCTTAATTTCAAATGTTTGTTGCTAAATATGAGTTAAATGTCCTAATTTCTATAGCCAATGCTTCCTCACGATATTCTCTCTCTAAGGTCGCAGGGCGTGTCTGGGGGAGAGTCTGGCCAGGATGGAACTCTTCCTCTTCTTCACCTCCCTCCTCCAGCGCTTTCATTTCACTCCTCCACCTGGAGTAACAGAGGATGAACTGGATCTGACTCCAGCAGTGGGGTTTACCCTCAATCCGTCTCCCCACCAACTATGTGCTGTCAGCCGGTTCTGAGGAACATGCTTCTGTGTGAAGGACAGACTAATACATTTTTAATAGATGTGTAGGTTGTCACTATGTTTCTTCACTAGTTATTCATTTGTAATAAAAACTTTCTAACTCCTGCCATTTCTAGTATCCCCTTTCCTTTTTAGCGTTTGAGCAAATGCATGATTATCAGAGTAAACCCCTAGACAGGGGTCGGGAACCTTTTTGGGTGGGAGAGCCATAAAAGCAAATATTTGTATATGTATTTCCTTGTGAGCCATATAATATTTAATAAAATTGAATGCAACTTAATGCGTACATTTTTTAAGTAAGGCATCCATTTTAAACGTATAACACATCTCTGAGTACTTAAAAAAGCGCTATAGTTCAAGTTCAAGTTCAAGTTCAAGTTCAAGAGATTATTTGTCACATACATATACATACGGTCATACATATATGCAGTGAAATGTCATGACACCCGGTGATGACGCACAATAAGCTCTATAAGCTCTAAAAATACAAAAATATACCAAAATGTGCGTAATCGACACAAGGTGCTCGCGCAGGCAGCCGCAAGGGGAGGCGCCACAATCACGATTCTGGGTTCTATAATTATATAATAGAATAAGTTGTTGTTTAGTTATCGCTGTAATCGTTTGTTCGCTGCAACCAAATAGTTTGCGAGTCATGCATCACTAACTATTAGTATATATAATACATTTCTCTTTATTCTTCTTAATAATATTGTTTTTATACTGTAGCTAACCAATAATAGATTAAATACTTTTTACCATTAATGCGACTTGTGGTGCTGGATGGTTTTGCTGATGGCCTTGTAGTCTGCTTCATACGTAGTGAGGTTAAGCTTCATGCAGGCACTGAGGCTTCCATCAGTTCAACGTGAGCGTAGGTTGCTCTTAATGTTTCTCAGATGCGAGAAAGACTGCTCACATGCGTATGTAGAGCCAAACATGGTCAGTACGCCAATACTCACGCTGCATTGTGTGGTATGTGACGGGAAGCTTGTTCCAAGTTTTAAGAATCAGCTGGTCTTCAGGTTCAAGTTCAAGTTCAAGTTCAAGAGATTATTTGTCACATACATATTGAAGTTTTTTCCATTTCTGTCCACTTGTGTTCAGCTGATTGGTCCGACTCGAGGCAGGGAGTTTTCTTAATGTTTGTCTGTCTTATAGAGGGGATCGGCGCACGGGCTCGTAAGCAGCTCAGTAGTGGAACGCCATTCCTCCTGCGCCCAAGAGGATCATTATTATCCACAATTAATATAATAATCCTCAGTGATATATATAATTGTGGCCTGCGTGCCGCATATTAATATGAACAATCAAACTCTCGCCATGTCAGCACACCATGGCCAGAAAGACTCCGTCTCCCTCCCTAAACCCTCACCTGTGGGTAGAGACTCCCACAAGTGGCGCCTGAGCAGAGACCCGGGAGGGGCAGGGCGCCGAGTAAAAGGCGCCGCGGAGTCTTTCTGTGGTCTGCAGCCAGTGCTTGACTTTGTCTGCCACATTTATATTTTGAATTATATTTTCAAAATTGTAATTTCTCTTACCTGTTTTACTTTAAAATGACACCAAATAATTATTTATTACTTGTTAATTGTGATGTAAATTTTTTAGCTCAAAATTGTCTGCAAGCCATATACCGTCATCGAAAGAGCCATAATTGGCTTGTGAGCCATAGGTTCCCAACCCCTGCCCTAGAGTGTTTAGGGTATTTTTTTTTTTGTCTGGCACATTCTATCTCATACTACAATTAGTCTAAACAAGTTTGACAAGCATGGCAATGAGACTACTTTACTATACCCCTTTTGTATTCAGTAACATTGTCAGCTGTTTTCTTGGCCAGGTCTCTCCTGTAAAAGAGATTTTGAATCTCAAGGCTAACATGATAAAATAAAGGTAAAATAAATTAAGGAAAAGACCAAGTTACTGCAGGTGCATACACTAAAATGTACTCAAATGTGTGACCATTCTCCATTTTACAGGGATGTATACAACTCCAATGAATCTCCCGGTGCACAGCCGTGTTTATCTATATATAATTAGCCACGGACCAGTATATTTATCTCCTTGGATGAGATCCGTCTAGAAAGGTTGAATTCTCTGGATGTAATGGGCTGTCTTGATTGATAAGACTCATCAATGTTGTCTTGACTTTTAAAACAGTGCCTTTAGACTAACATTTTATTATATTTAATCATTTGTATTTGTTCATTTATATCATTTACAATAAATACATGTATTATACAACTCCACAAATACATTAGGCCTTTCCGTCAAACGCCTTTAAACCATAAAACAATTTAATGAAAATATTATTTTAAGTGAATTCAAAGAATATTAAAAACACACTTATAGTTGAGTGATAGATACAGTACATTTATACATGCATACACGCATACAGTACATACATATACATATACATACAGTACAGTGGGAATGACTACCTACTGTCTTTGCCGGAAATGTTTTATCCGGCAATGTTACGGATTCCATGTGGGAAAGGGGCTATACATACATACATACATACATACATACATACATACATACAAACACACACACACACACACACACATACATACATACATACATACACACACACACACACACACATACATACATACATACATGCATACATACATACATACAGTACATACATACATACATACAGTACATTACAGTGGGAATGACTACCTACTGTCTTTGCCGGATATTTTTTATCCGGCAATGCATGGGAATGTATAGCCCCTTTCCATGTGGGGAAAGGGTCTATACATTCCCATATGGGAAAGTAGGCTTCAGCCAGGTATTCTCCCTGATCTCAGTTTGATGTGGTATGGGGTATGGGGATGGTGTGGTTTTGAGCGGCCACACCTGACCTGGATCTAGATAATTGGGGACCCAGGATCCGAGTGGCTGCATACCTGTTGCTCGTATGTTGGTCTAACAAGCAACAGGTAAAACCCCCATCCCCACACACACTCAAAAGAGGTGCCCCTGTCATGACACATGTCCATCTGCTCCTGGGCTTATTCCATCATCATCTCTACAATAAACTGGTGCTGGTGCTACAACCCCGTCTTCTGTGTCTCTGTGCCGAAGGTCCCTGAACACGCCACTTGGGTAGCGCGTGGTAGAAGAAACTGCCATAATTCTTTTTGAATGTGTTTTTTTTTATCATACTTAAACGGTTACATGAAAAAAACAATGCTGTCATTCAGTGAAAAAAGCTGCTTGGTAAGTTCAAGTTCCCTCACCATCAGCTTTGGACATCACCACTTAATATTTCAGTTTTAATTTATTTCATAATATAACACTTCATACAGAAATGAGTGATCTGACAGTTTTTTTACAGTATTATACATGATTCAAGTTATACATGAATATAATTCCATACAGCAGTTGCATATAGTTAGGGAAATATAAAAGCAAGTGTCGGTTGACCTTCAAAACTGCTTCATCAATTAGTTTTGCTGTAAGTCAAAACGGTCTCTGACTCATTCACACACACAATTCTCACAGTTGGGATATTTCATTGAGGAAAACAGCTTTTCAACGATGATATTGCACTCTAAGGGAAGGTGAAACTTAAAGATGGAGTTTGGAATGGGATGTGTTTAAATTAGAGGGTGAACTATCTAGTAACCTAGTTGGAAGGTTATGTACACACAGTTCTCACGGAAGTTGTGCTGTTTACAATCTATTTCTATGCAGAAACTCACCTATGCATCAAAACACAAAAATATACACTAGGCTAACTGTATGGAGCAGAGCCAGGTTCATAAAAAAAAAAAAAAAAATTTTTTTTGTTCAAATAACCAAGAAGGGGAAAAAAACGTAGTCACGATTTCTCATCCCATTGTGGATAAACTATATTTAGACAGTGTTGATGTATCTTGCTGGTTCTTGATAAAATACTTTTTAAGCCTTGTTTTGGCGACAATATTAATCTTTCCAGACCCATTCAACAGATAATACAATGACTCAGTGTGGGTGTTCCCTGTTTGGATGAGAAAACTAAACTCTCAACAGATTAATACATACATATCATACAGAAGTGCATAATGAAGAGGTTGCAGTGAATTTCTTGAAGGATCGGTTTGTTATTTTTCTTCCCACCTTACTAAAACATTGGCTCACACCATTTATAACCCTTCATAGCACAACCTCGCTGAATGCTTCACTATTGTAAACAGTGAGAAGTGAGCACAGTGAGAAGCTCCACTTCTCACTGTCTTAAATGCAGTGCTATGGGGCAAACATTTAAGCCTTAAAAAACCTTAAATCTCCTTTTCGAAAACCAGAATCTCACATTATTATCTAATGTGCCTAAGTGTATTTTTTTTAAACATTCATTTATAAATATAAACAATATTATATAAACATTAATAATTAAACAACTAATATGGAATTTCATTCAAACTTACTTTTCGCAATTGCCGCAATACAGCCAAAACATAATCTTGGCTACAGTAGCTTACAAAAAGGCAGCTGTGCAGCTTTGTGTTTCTAGTCCTTTATGATGTAGCCAAAACAACAAATTTTGCAGAAGTGCAAAAAATGGTTGCAAACCATTCTTTTTCAGTATATCATATAAAACCTGTCAGATTATATGGAAAGTTTCCCGTTCTTGAAAAGGAGAGGTAACGTGGTAATTTAAGCCTTAAAAGTTTGCCTCATTGGACTGCATTTAAGCACAGTAAGAACTGCAGCGGAGTGGTAAGTTTCTCGGTTGTAAAGCATTGCTATGAACAACTATAAATGATGGAAACCAATATGAACAACTAAAACATTTTTAAAAAATTGTGAATCTATCCTTTAATAATCCCATTTGAAGGTAACAAGTAAAAAACTCTATCTTTAACCATTACACTAAGAAAAAATGGATGTCAGGATTATACAGAATCTTTATTGTGCATTTCTCCAATTTGACAGATTATGTTCCACATGGACCAACCATAGAACATACAACTTGATCATTTCATAAAATAAATTATTAATTGATATTATATTTTGATCAGAGCCTGTGGTACACGGTGAACAGATGCTGAAATGAACTACTGATGATAACTTTACCTTTGCGATGACAGAATATTGTGTTCAGTTAAATGTTAGACAATTAACATCAAAATCGAAAGACAAGTCGTCCAACTATTGGAACTCTCCCTTACACTGGCGTTGTACGAGTGATTTAGAATGAAAAATATTTGATCATGATATCTCATGTTAAATACCTTGTTGTTTTACCAGGTCTCCTACTCCAGTGTAAGAGGGCAGTTGGAAACGAATCTACTAGAATTGAGGCTGAAAACACTGATCAAAATCAATCAGCGTTTTCATCAGTGGTCTCGGCCTAAGTCTTGTAGGTTTAGAGAACCTTTCTCATACACTGCAAATAACCTCAAGCTGGTGCATATACAGTCAAGTGTTAAAGGAACGCGATTGATGATGAGCAACACATAGTAGGCCTGTTCAATTTGACGTGTTAAAACAGGCCTGGGGCAACCAAGATGGCCGACTGAGAAATAAGAAGGTATGACAGCTATCAGTGTCAGTTATCAACAGTTACTTGCAAATGACAATTCAAAAACAGAAAATATACAATGATATACTATATTTTGATTTCATATATATATGGTATAAATCAAAACATTATGGATGATACCCATCATACCGTCATATTGCTTCTCATTTAATCATCCCCGCAATGTACAAATAAATAAACAAACACCCCGCCCTAACCCACCAAAAAATAATTAAGTTAACAATTGTTGACAGATAATATGAAATCCAACAGAGAATGTTTCATTAAATGCTTTGCAGAATGTCTTCTCACCTTGGTTAAATAAAAGTTAAATACTTATGGTTTACCACCAATTTTTTCTTCCATGCACATAAATATGATTTGGGGCATTCCAAGTGTTTCCACATAAATATAATGTAATTTCTGACAGACAAGTCTTAAATTTCATTTGAAATGGTCTTTATCTATCAAACATAGTTTGAGTTTGGGCTCTACTCCCCTTGAGGTGTACAGAAAACATCAGCATGTTTAATGAATAAATATTGGAGTGACAGGCTTGAATCCCCCGATTAAATAGACGAGTAGAGCCCAACAGGTGGATATGCAGCAAGCAGCAGGCTGCAAAGCAGGAAGCAAAGCAGGTAGGGCAAGAGGGATTGGCTGCTTAAATAAGAGCGTGGAAGCGTGTGGCATCGTCGAGTTGTCTGACAGAACTAGCTCCGCAAGCTATGCCTCATATCTAGGATAAACCAATATTACAGAAACTTCCGATAATCCATTTGGGTGGAAAGCCATGTTAAAATCTCTATTCAATACAAGAATTGTTTGTTTTGAAGATTACAGATTATAATTAACGCTAAACATGGCCATAACTGGGAGATAGACTAGCGTTGCAAAAAGTCTCTGCCTAAACAAAATAATTGAGAAATAATTTTCTGTTTTTAGTATATCAGTGAAAAGATATGTGAAATTCAACATGGAGGCTGAAAGGCTGTTAAAAAAAGCTTGTTGGCCGTTTTTGGTTGTTCGTCGATCCTTCGCCGTAAAAGACAAAATTCTCCGCAGCGTTGCCGCCTCCTTTACGCAGCTTTGGAAAGTCTCTCTCAGCCCTCAGTTTACGCAGTTTAAATAGGCATTAAGACCCATTGTCATATCAAAGCGATGGCTTTTGAACCAACAGAGACTACTGCATGTCATGGAACGGGAGAGAGAGGAGACGCTCTGATTGTGCAACAGGCTGACGGATGTGATTGGTTGACTCCAGTCGGTCCTTTTGCCTGGCATTCACGTCCTGCACACTCGTGTGTTTTTTTGTGTGTGTTTGTAGCTAAGTTAGGTGAATGCTTGTGGAGTGCTGAGAAGGAACCTGTGTTTGTTTGTGTGTGTGTGTGTGTGTGTGTGTGTGTGTGTGTGTGTGTGTGTGTGTGTGCGTGTGTGTGTGTGTGTGTGTGTGTGTGTGTGTGTGTGTGTGTGTGTGTGTGCAGGACTGTGCATGTGTGGCAAGAATCAGAGCTTGTCTAGCACTGCTTCGCAATATCAAATCAGCATTCTAGCAAAGAAAATCCTGCATTTTGTTTTATATAACTGTGTATTACATTGGTCTCTCTCTCTCTCACTCCCCCCACCCCCTTTCTCTCTCTCAGATAGAGACGGGACAGACGATAACTTTGTCCTCCAGCATGACGCTGATGATGAGGAAGACAAAGTATAGCACGAACATGAAGGAGCCCAGCAGCTTGCTCATCTTCCAACTGCTGGCGGCGATGGAGATGATGACGAAGAGGAGCATGAGGAAGAGGAGCACGATGGCACAGAACAGGCCGTTGCTGCTCACCTGCACCGGCTTGAAATCGTTAATAATGTTGTACAGGAGCCATGGGAATGGCAGCCTGGGGGAGGAGGAGAGAGAGAGAAGAGGAGTGGAAAGGAGATGAGAGGAAATTACGAGACGAGAGAATGAGAAAGGAAAGGAGGTGAGAGGAGAGGAGGAGAAGGTGAGAAGGGAGAGGGGAAGAAAAAGAGGAGAGGAAAGGCACGAGGAGGAGTGAGAAGAGGAGAGAGGGTGGACAGGAGGAGAGAGGAGAGGCAACGGAGAGAGGAGCATAGAGGAGAGGAGAGAAGAGGGGGAGAGGAGAGGAAATGAAGTGAGGAGAGAAGAAGATGAGAGGAGAGGGGGGAGAGGAGGGAAGGCGTGAGGAAAGGAGATGAGCGAAGGAGAGCGGTAAGGAGAGGAGCATAACAGCAGAAAGGAGAGGAGAAGAAAAGATGGGGAGAATGAGAGGGGGGAGGGAGGAGTGAGGAGAGGAGAGGAAGAGTATTGTGGATAGAAAATGAATGAAGAGGAGAGGAGGATAGAGGAGAGGCAGAGGGGAAAATAGGAGAGAGAAGAAGAAGAGAGGTGAAAGGAGAACATAAGATGAGGAGAAAGGGGAGGAGGAGGGTAGAAGGGATAGCAGAATAAGAGGAAAAGAATCAGAAAAGATGAGAAAAGAGATCAGAGATCGGAAAAGAGAGAAAGAACGAGCGAGTTAAAGGCAATCGAAATGAAGAGAAAAAATCTCACTCACTTTTCCTTGTAACTTTGAAAATAACTTTCATCAGGGTCAAAATGTAGGTCCTTTCTTTTCTACCATTTCAAAATAAGAGTTACCTAAATCCTTCCATCCTAATCATTCATCTTTTGAGTCAACCATGTGGGTGTGCTAATTAGCACCACCCTGTGGTACATCGGCCGAATCAGTGCACGGGTGGAGAGAAAACCGGGCAGGACTTTGACTTTCTGAAGCTGGAATTTTCCACCTCTGGCAGTATGCGCAACTATCCCCAGAGTTGAAACTTGTTGGCGAGATACTTTCTTCTAAACTGAAAGTTTTACTGATCGTAACTACTATCTATCGTAACTATCCCAGATAAATTGATGCATTTGCTCAGAGGGGAATTAAGTAAACGGTACCCCTGGATTCACAATGAATGTCTCCCTGTTTGTTGGACTCACCCCACGGTGATGTCGAAGATGTTGGAACCCACAGAGCTGGACACGGCCATGTCGCCCAGGCCCTTCCGAGCAACAATCACGCTGGTGATCAGGTCGGGGATGGAGGTTCCGGCAGCAAGTATTGTCAGTCCCATGATCTCCTCTGTGATCCAGAAGGTCTCGCCAACCTAGAGGGGGTGGCAGGAGAGAAACAGTGCGGTTAACATTGGGTATGTGGTGCCACATACTCCAGAGTGAGATACTCCAGTGAGAGGAAACACTCCAAGTATAGACTTGAGAGCCTTGACAAGTACTTATTTTGAGTTTGAGTTTGTAGTGTTTGGAGTGATTTCAGTGGGGTATTTTTCTGGTACGTTAAGTAAGCCTGGCATTGCATGAATCATTGGTGTGACAGCCATGATACTGAAAGTGGACACTGTCCCCTCAAACTGCCCATGCAGAGCTCCCATCTCCTTGAATCTCGATTTTTGAACCAACTTTTTCGTCTTGAATGGCGTAAAACATACTACATGTTAGCTTGTAGTATCGTCCAGTGTACTTTAGTATGTGAGTAAAAAGAACGATGGCTTCTTGGACAAACTACATCACACATTCTTGTTTGCAGTGTTTGCATATTACCATATTTCAGTGGATGGAGTACGTCATCCTGGCACCTTTCTCATACTGTTTGATCCATACTATGGGTTCATACTAAACACTTGTTTGGCATCCTAAATAGTATGCCACTTCACATGCAGCATTTCTTCTTGCTCTTATTGCCAGGTGTGTTAAACCATATGATAAAATGCATCCGAATAGAGGAGACAACATTGTCTGCTGATCAAGGTTTTGTATCCAGCAATACGATTAGGTTTGCAGGACAGAAAATGGAGCAGTCTTTTTCAAAAACTTGCCAGGTGTGCTGTGAACATATTTATTTTTTGATTTCCACTAAATTCCAATAAATGGAAATTAGCTTTTGTGTTGGAAAATCAGAATTGCAATGCTGTCGGAAGTCATGTAATTCATGAGTTCCAGCCAGAATAGCAGCTCTGTGCTCATTAGACTGAGTTCCGCCCTGAAAGTGACGACAATACGTAGTGATGAAAGGTTTGACTCCTTTTTGAGATTCTCTCGAGTCAATCAATAAAAACTCTTTTGATTTTACTACCCTTGGTTCATTTGTTTCTGTTGGTGTAACTCACGCTGAGCAAGGCAGGATTTCCAGTGAACAATGAACAAGAGTCATAAGCGTCAACTGGCTCTGAGTTGTGAGTCAAGTCAAGTCAAGTTTATTAATATAGCCAAAATACTAATTTTATATAGTGAAAATACACTATGAAAATCATAGCAATCCCCTTTGAAACTGATTGCTCATAACATGAACTGAAAGCCACGTGTGTATTAATGTGCTTCCCTCCACCCTTTTGGATCCAACTCCAAGGGCAAGGAAAACTGTGTTGAGGCATTGTTGTTCTCAAAATCGATATAATACTATTATTCTGTTGGACAGAACCCCCACCAGGGAATGAACCTTCCTCGAGGCAAATAAGCTGGTGGACAAGCAGTGAAATGACCTTCACAAACATACATTATTCCTCATACACACATTGTAACAATATATCTAAATCCATGTAATCACATAAACATATATGCACATACATAATGAAGAACACAACTTCATTTAGCTTCCAGTCACACACTTTAATTTCTCTACACAAAGTAAATTCCTTCCTAAATTCCTTAAGCCTTGATCTACATTCCTGATAGCAGTGTAAGACAGATGTTGTAGGGTGGGAAAGAAGGTTTCTAATAAATAAATACATTTTAAATCAGATCTAAAATCAAGATTTATACAAATGATCCCATGATCCAAATACCAACGGATTTTCCTAAAGTGAAGGGTTTTATTCTGACCAAGGTTTAGAAGAAACATGGAAATATAGTGATGACTATATTTACTTCTATTAAGATCGTAAAGTATGTGAAATTAAATGTGATTTCCACAGTTTTATTGAGATTGTAAAGTATGTGAAATACGTGATTTATCTATTGAAACGGATAATGAAATAGATAAAAAAGGGAGAATAAACACAAATTGACACAAAGGAAATCTCTAGGTTAGAAGGCAATCGTTAAATAAATCAATAAAGAAATAAATCAATCAAAAAATTAAATTAAATTAAATAACTTAAAGTAGCCTAGTCACACCATGGGTACCAGTAATAGTAAAAGGCTACAAAAGGATCAACAAGTAAGGGAATTGAAGGAATGTTCCAAATGTATGAAGGGAAAAGATGAAATAACAGTGATAAGTTTGTGGAATGGGAAAGCTTATGTTTCCTCACAGGAGGAAGCTTTAGTCTAAATCAGCTACAGCAGCTGAAAGTTAAATTACAAAACAAAGAAAAAAACAAGAGAAGCTATAAGGCCAATTGGTGGGCTTTTGGAGAGTGGGTAGAGGAAGCTAATAACAGAGAAAAGAAAAGAATAAGAAGCAGGGAGAGGAAAAATGACAGAGAGACGGGAATCAGGGAGAGAGACAGGGCCAGGAAAAGGGACAAAGAAAGCAGAAAGCATCAGCACCACCACCGTATACTGCTAATCAGTGTACTTCTTTGTATCCTATGTTACTGGTGAAAATACTGGTTCTGGACCTGGACTCCCATCCTCCCGTACGGCGTCAACCTCTAGATTTACCCAACCACGTCATTAACAACGAGCCTAACATTATCAACGCAGACATAACAGTGGTCGACCTCGACAGCGACGACGACTAGACACCACGAGCCTACGTCCGACGCCTGAAAGTTGTTTTCCACAACCACAGTGGACTGGTGAAACCTGAAAACATGGGGGCACCGCCCCTGACACCATATGAGACTCATCTACGGTCCACATTCATCAACGGACTGATGTTCCCACTCGGTGATGTTGGAACGCTCGTTTGTCACCTGGAAGACGACGACTCTTGCTGACACTGTCCTCCACGCTGAACACGACTATGAGACACACCAAAGGGACAAAGACCGTAAACAAGATTAAAAGAAACAACGTCCCAGACCCAGATGACCATGCTCGCTCAGGCCCTCACTCAAGGTCAGCAAAGTGCATCACAGCCTCAGCAAAACACCTCCGGCCATACCCAACAAGGAGGGGGATTCCGTGGAAGCCGCCTCAGTCGCCGAGGCCGAGGAGGTCACAACCTAGGCTGCAACACTTGCTTTCGCTGCGGCCAGGAAGGACACTGGGGCCGTGCCTGTCCCACGGCGCCAAAGAGACGACTACAGGGCAACTGGGGTCAAACAGGGGAAACCGGACATTATCAGAGTTGACGCCGGGAGGAGAGGACCCCAGGGAACGACCCAAGTCATGGCTCCGCACTCCCTGATCAGGTGACACACACACAAACACACACACACACACAGGA
The DNA here is from genome assembly GCF_960531495.2 of Zeus faber. Taxonomy (NCBI): domain Eukaryota; kingdom Metazoa; phylum Chordata; class Actinopteri; order Zeiformes; family Zeidae; genus Zeus; species Zeus faber. Next base: position 30,936,682 of record NC_137191.1, on the reverse strand, counting down.
CACCCGAGGCTTGGGCGGCCTTCGCTGATCTGAAACATTGCCTTACAGTCGCATGAAATAATAAGCACAGTGTTGATGTTTCTGATGTTTATGACTGAATTAGAGAATCAAACTCGGTAGAGCTGGGCAAAGAGGCGAGGTTAAGGCGACCGGTTGGAATAAGTTGCATGTCTGGGGGATAGAGAGATGGGCTCAACAGGAGTCCTGCGGTGCAGATTTACAATTAGAGGTGGATCTGGCTGTGGCCCGAGGTGGATTAGCGGCTACAGTCACACATTAAGCTTCCCCACTCTGAAGGAGACACTTCTTGCTGTGTGGAATGGTCAAGGGTGTAGACACTAACAGTACACAGTAGAATGAAAAGTGTTCCAAAGGTGTTACCTGGTGGGCCCACCACACCATCAGATAGGAGAAGAAAGCGATCCAGCAGATGGAGCCGAGAAAAGTGACTGGGAAGAACCTGGCGGATGTCTGGAAAAGTAACAAATCGATTGAACCAATAAATTATAGCAAACAATCACCCACAGGCAATACATCAAACTGACGGGAAGAAAAAGAGGACTCAGGCGGGACTGGAGTTACAGCCGTGTGTGTGTGTGTGTGTGTGTTTGTGTGTGTGTGTGTGTGTGTGTGTGTGTGTGTGTGTGTGTGTGTGTGTGTGTGCGCGCATGGCCCCTTCTCCCACCTCTCTCCGGACGTCGGGCAGGGTGAACCACAGAGGAAGGACGATGGGGAGGATGAGGAGGTATGTGATGCGCTTCCTGTTTGTGTCGGGCCACGCCAGACTCAGAGGCTGGTCTTCATCCTCCTCTTCGTCGCTTCCCTTGACGGAGTAAAACAAAAGCAGAGAAATTAAAGGCGGAAGTGTGTTAACATGTATATTCTCAACAATACATACAATCACACTTAACTTATAACTGGCCTAGTGTTGTTATGGGTCTCGAGATGTTGACTTCTACTTTTTAGATCAAATGAGATTAAATACAGTATGTTCGAAAGAAGATAACAGCCATTTGGAAAACAACATTTGAGTTCAGACAGTAAAGTCAGAATTCTCACAAATTTCACCATCTTGACAACTCTGAATTTTAACTTTTTTCTCTGAGATGAACTCAAAAAACACACAGCAATATTTATTTTTCTGTGTGGTCCCAATCCTCTTCCATACAAATATAATCTCAATTTATATATATATATACAATATATATATATATATTAAATAAAACACACAATATATAATATAATAATCATATGATAATAATTATATAATGGATACAGTACTGTATATACAAATGTATATATTAGTTACATTACATTTAGTCATTTGGCAGACGCTTTTATCCAAAGCGACTTACAATTATTCAAACACCGATGGATGCAGCCATCAGGAGCAATTAGGGGTTAAGTGTCTTGCTCAAGGACACTACAGCATGCTAGCAGGAGGAGCCTGGGATCCAACCAGCAACCTTTAGATCACTAGACCACCAGCTCTACCTCCTGAGCTCCTTGATCTTGCATCACAAAAGCTAATTTCTATTATCTATTATTTTTTAGTTGAATTTGAAAACATCTTTCTTTGTTAAGATAACACGAGCTTGGGGTAAAAAGCATCATCATCATCAACAATGCATTACGTATTTTCAGATTCATTGTGTATTTTTTGGGTGTAAACGTGATGTAGACGCCGCACCTCCTCTCCGGCCACACTGCCGTTCATGGGTGGTGTAACCTCCACAGCGACGTTGGTGCTGTTGGGGATGTTTTTGTCGGATAGGAGCGAGGGAGGACGAGAGACTGAGGGAGAGAGAGAGAGAGAGAGAGAGAGAGAGAGAGAGAAGAGATGTGTGAGGGATATGTCTTTTCGTCAAGTTTTATTCGTGGACAGCAATTGATTGGCCTCAGGTGAAATAATTTCACATTTTAAGTATGTATGGCACTCTAATATGCACATCACATAGTTGTTGAGAGTCATTCCTTTAGCATTACCTCTGTAAATAGCAAGTCCCTCTGCCGTTCTGTGTAAATTATTGAAATTTTATTGAAGTCTGTAATTTAATGTTTTAGTCTGTTTTCTTCTCAAACATTCATGCTTTTCACTTATAACAGGGCAAACTAAATAAGCCGCCGTATGCTCACCCACACCGTTTGCCGCATCCTCCTTGCACTGCTGCTTGGCCATTTTGTGAAGAATTGAAGCTTTCTCTTTGAACCGACCTGAAATGCAATAACCTCAGTCAGTCTGAGTGTGTGTGTGTGTGTGTGTGTGTGTGTGTGTGTGTGTGTGTGTGTGTGTGTGTGTGTGTGTGTGTGTGTGTGTGTCCTACCCTCTCCACTCAGAGGGTCCAGTGTGTGAATCATTAGCTGGAAGATGCTGTTCCTCATCAGGGAATTGTGTAGCGAGGCACAGCTCCCCTCCCTCTGCAGCCTGGGCTTAGCCTGCACACACATGCATGCACATACACGTACACACACACACGCACACCCACACACACACACAGATAAATATATATATATATATATATATATATACATACATATATAAAGCATTATTATAAGTATATATAAGCGTCATTTATTTATCTATTGCTCCCGAACAGCCAACACTATAATAACGCCAACACAAACTCACCATCAGTTTGTTGTCATCTTCTCCAGCGCCATTGACCTTGAGGGGAGAAGGAAAAACAGAGGGAGACAGAGATAAATGAGCCTGGATGGAAAACTCTTTATTTCCAGAACCAAGATAAGTCCTGAAGTAGAATTCAGGAAAAAAAAACCAGTGTTAAAAAATATAGTGTACAGTGTTAAGACACAGAGCTATTGTGTGTCTGGCCTCTCTAAAAAAACACAAACCTATTTGACCTTTGGAACCTTACTTATTTTCATTCTATTCTTCATTTGTTTCTATAACGCCAAACAGCAAACCACCACTCAATGAAAAAAAAAAAAGCAAAATGGAAATAGATCGTTTTCATTCTCGGCGTTAGGACTGTCAACCTACGAATGTAATGAACGCATCTCATTGAGGTCCATTTATGTTATACTCAGTATTAAACTCTAAAGGTATTACAAAGGTTTCCTGGGAGGCAGGCAACCAAACGATTAAGGACTGAATGAATAAATGAATGAATGAATGAATGAATAACTCAATTATTCAATCAATCAATCAGTCGCTCAGTCAATCAATCAGTGGATCAAAACATTATCATAACATATAAAGGAAGCACAGTGATTTAATGCTCTAATCTTGAGACCGTGAGCATTAGACTAGATATTAGTCTGGGATTTTGACCTTAATGTTTTTTTGATGGTTTTAGAGGCTGTCACTCAAAAATCTGTGAAAAAATGTATCTTACTTTGAGATAGTTACCCCCCCGCCCCACCAATATCATCATAGTAAATATTGAAGCTTGACAAGTACAATATACAGTATGAAATGGAAAATTCACCGATGGACCTCCAGACCCCTACCCCTCCAGTCTTTTCACCTTGGGGGAGGAGGCGAAGGGGTGGTGGAACTGGAAACCCACTGTTGCAATTTAATTTTAGGATTGCTTATAACTTATTAACTTAACACATTCGCCAGAACTACGACCTGACACAAATGCGAGGAGAAAGAGTGAAGAAAGAGAGAGAGAGAGAGAGAGAGAGAGAGAAAGCGAGAGAGATATCAGTCAGGCTGGAAAGCTTGAGTGTTGCCATATTCACCTCTGCTGTTAACCGCAGAAACTCAAGGTGTAAAATGAAAACAATTGGCGATGTAAAAAAAAAACCTATTTGGCCCTATGAATATTTAAGGAAGCTCCAATCACATTTGAGGTAACAAATGTCTGTTTGTGTGCGTGTGTGTGTATGTGTGTGTGTGTGTGTGTGTGTGTGCGTGACATCATTGTCCCTTCCTGTTCCAGCCCTCCTACATGGAGAAGAAAGAATCAGAATCATCAGCCATTGCTTGGGGATCCACTCCAACAGAATTTCATTTGAGATTGGGTTCATCCCGTCTCCACCGTGGCCTGGCAAATTCCGAAATGACATGCTACCGTACTGCTTAGTACACCAAATTAGTATGTGAGCCTGTTTAGTGTGTCCGAAACCATTGCATGCATCAAATAGTATGCGAAAAGTACCAGGATGGAACTACATCTGGTGAAATAAGATAGTATGCAAAGACTGCACGTTATGCTGGAAAAAAAAATCCCGCAAAGCCTTGCGAGGGCAAGGGTGCTGTGTAGCACATACTATGCCATTTCCAACACAGGGTCAGTGATCAGGGGGAGGAGATAGGCATACGAGCTGGCCTGGTGCGAAGCAGCAAAAACAACAAAAATATTGGCCGACATACAAGTGTCATAGGGACGACAGCAATGAAACACCTTATTTGAAGCTTATCTGAATAACAACGCTGACAGCGGACACCAATCCCACCAATAAAGACTCGTTAGGATTCGACCAATGAGGACGCGTTTAGAATGCGTACATCATGAATATTCATATCTTGCCAAGAAAATAATCCGCTAGTCGTCTGCATTTCCTCTCCTCCTTTTTCCTCCCGGCTAAATAAAGTTATATCTTCTGGAATACGTGACTGTGGTGGATGGGATGGCTTGAGCAGCCACACCCGACGCTCGTTGGTTGGGCTAAGGAGCGGAAGGTTTAAAAACCCCATCCCCACACTCACTCAGGATATGGGAGCCTGTGTCATGACATGTTCAATCTGCTCCTGGCTGATTCCGTCTAGCCTCATCTCTACAATAAACTGTTGTTAACAACCCCCCCGTCGTCTGTGTCTCTGTGCCGGAGGTCCCTGAAAACGCCACTTGGGGGGCGTTTGGTGGCGAGACGGCTAGATGGAATTATCCAGGAGCAGATTGAACATGTCATGACAGGGCTCATATCCTGAGTGTGTGCGTGGACGGGGTTTTAAAAAACTACCGCTCAACAGCCCAACCAGTGAGCATCAGGTGTGGCTGCTCAAACCATCCCATCCACCACAGTGACTCATTAAAACACGATAGTTCCTCCGTTATTCTCCTGCCGTGATTATAAAAAATGATGTCGGGGAAGGAGTTATTGTCAAATGTTTTCCCTCAAAAGCCCCACAGTGGCACCCGCTTAAATATGGCTATTATTTGTATTTTATATTATTCTATTTTATCCAAACTTGACAATTGATATTTGGATTAAAAAATAAATAAACACAAAAAAAAGGCTGTGCTCTGTCTTTGCGCTTCTAATGGTCCCCCAACCAACCGACTAAAACAGGGTCCGTCAGGTTGAGGTCCCCTCTTTTAGTCGATATATAATACAGCTGTTTCCAGCAAAATATCGATGCCCATTCACGCTTAAAAACAATATATCCTGCACCAAAAATAGCAGGATATAGGCATAGCAGGATGATTACCTACTGTTTACTATATAAAAATATTTGCCCCCTCGCCATTTTGGGAATGAGATGAGATGAGAAAATTGAGCCTTATTTGCGAGAATAGAAACCCCGAGAACAAGGTTTGGACACAAGTTTGGACACTGAAATAAAATTTTATGTCCAAGCAATTACCTCGTGGCAGCAGCATACCCTCTCGGGAGTTTACACCCAAACATTTCTACCCAAAAAATATGCAATGAATCTGAAAAGACTTAGTCCATTCTTGTGACCATCGATTACCAAACAATATATTTAAGAATAATATATAAAACATATATTGAAATATAATTTAAATTCATTGTTATACAATATATGAAAAAAATTACAGTTTTTGATCATTAAGAAGAGTACACATACAAAAAAATTATAAAATAAAATATGATATACAAAAATAATAATAGATATATAAACACCTAACATAAACTGCCTATCTAGTGATTGTATCAAATGAAAAATCGATCAAATAAAGGTAGCCTTATTTAAGGTTGCCTACATGTTGCATGCCTATGCTAAAAGGCAGCATACGTGAAATTCTCTCACGTATGCTGTCCCATAAGCTCCACGTCACATACTGGGTGCAGCTAGAGGGCGTTTAAACGACACCATCGAACCGAGATGTGGGGTCCTCCAGTGTGCAGCTGCACTCGTCAGAGAAGGACTTGAATTGACGCGCTTTCTAGTTACCATGACAATTCTATGCTTTGTACTCGGGATTGGCAAAGCAGTTCTTTTCGGTGTACTGAGTCATCCCAATCAGTGCATGAAAAAGATTCATTCAAAAGATTCGTTCAAAAGCTAGTCCAGCTCATTGAACTGAAACGTGGCCGAACGGTCAGTTCAGCTCGCCGACTAGTGAACTGAGAACAGTCGTCGTGAAGGAAAAGCGACCGAGAATCTAGTTGGATAAAGATACCGTTTGCAAACTGAAAGCTGACATAACAAAGTGCTGCCCTACTATATACGACAGATATTTTCGCGACATCTACTTATTATTTTAAGTTATTGGTACTACTTCCCACTTTGAGACTTCAAGACATGAGAGGGAGGGGAGAGGGAGAAGAGCGGGGCGGCCTTGAGTGGCTGCCTGTCGCTCAGGGCTCACGCTCACTGTGTACGATCAGTGAAGGAGTCACGGAACACGCACCGTTCCCTCGCAGTGGAAGGATCTGAGACAGAAGGATCTGAGTCTTTTTTTTCCCCCCTTTCATATTGCAGGTTTCCCCACGTATTGTAAACTACAAAAGTTGGTGGTGAGAGTGCAGTACTTCTAAAAAACTTTAAATCTTGCATTAAAAAGGGCTGAAAGAAAACCAGTCTTGCAGTCATCACAGTACTAGCTAGGCCTTTATTTGTTCCGTTTTATGTGAATGCAACAATGCTATGCACTGTATTGTACTATATTTTAGATTATGTATTGCCTTGTAATGTAAGGTGATTTCACTACGTTTATCTTACTACGAATCACTGGTCTCAACTGACTGAGAGCTCACGTTAACTGACTGACTGATGTACATATCTTTTTAGTAAGTGATTCGGTTCAGTTCGTACAAAAATATTCGATGTTTTGAATGAATCGTTCACGAACGACACAACACCACTTTGTACCTCTTTAAGATTAGACAGTATGAGATAACAGTTCGATGCTGTAGGATCTGGGCGGGGCTTTTGACAGAGAAGGTCTGTGGCTTTTTTTAAGTGAAACTTAAAAAACAGTCTTAATGTCAACGTTTCCACCTGCCCAGTGTCCAGCTCGCTCTAGACTCAGTAGTCTAGAGTGGTCCACAGTGGTTCCTGCAGTCTGTCAGTACTGACTACACGCCCCCTTACCGTTAAATAACACGGGTCCTCAATTATCGACCAATTCGCTTAATGCCCTGGTCCTAGGAACGGAACTCTGTCGTTAAGTGAGGAGTACCTGTACCAACTTCATCCTCATGGATTACTGCGGTAAATGGGATTGAAAAAACAGAAAGACTGTATACGCCGTAGGGTAGGTGGAAATGTAAAGAATATTGAATAAAAAAAATACAAAATATAAAAATAATAAGATATAAAATATAATCTTCATCTGCATCTTCATACATAGGACTCTATACAAAAACGGTTTCTCCTTTGGCCTTTTTGGGTGGCTTTATTTATTCATTTAATGAAAATATATTATTACAATTATTATTATTATTATTATTATTATTATTTGAATCAATTATTTTTCAATTAGCATTGAAAAGTGTCTAAAAATGTCAAAATAATGAAATGCTTATGGGTTGATTGGACATGGAAAACTTACATGCTTATATGTGTATATGGTAACGGACACTGTAAAACATTGAAAGAAGACACAAAGTATGTATAAAAAAGGAAAAAAGAAGGCTAGTTCGTGCACACTTTTGAATGTTAAAAAAGAAACCTGTTCTCCTGCGAGCAGAGGTCGTCTATCCTGTGGTGACATGTGAGGATTGGTTCTCACAGAGCAGAATTAGGTTCGCAGAGGTTGCGGCTCACATGGCCTCCAAGACGGACACATGCCGACCACAGAGACTAATAACCCGCAGCATCTGCTGGAGCCAGGCTTAATGTGTCCAGGTCGGAGGAGAGACCCAGAGGGCAAGACAGAGAGGTGGGAAAGCATGACAGACCATGCAATGCTTGAGCAGTGCCAAACTTGTACTTTGCCATTTCAATAAAGATTATTTTAATGACATACATTTAAATTTAATTAAATTGAATAAAATGAAATAGACAGGCTCAGGAAACACACGCTTGATTTTTGAAATTAAAAATGTACAAACTTTTCATTTTTTTACATGATGAGGTCTGAAATATTTCGTTTTTGTCATCTAATACTTAAGATGGTTTAACAAAATTATAACTTTTATTTAAAAATATATTTTATTACATTTGTTATAATTATTATTATCGTAACTATAATTGAATTTTAAATAATTATATGTACTTCCCATTCTTCACACATACTTAATACTAGTATTAAGTATTTAGCCTAATTGCCTAACATGACATTTTGAAAGATATTGTAAAGTTAGGTGACGAAATTAAGTTGTCTACACACTTTTTTTTCTTAAAATTGACTGTTAACGCCAACAACGAGTTAAAGATTTAATTTTCACCAATGTAAAAAAAAACAATAATAATACTTGATCGATTAAAAGTCAAGCCCCTTCAAGCATTGATTCTTATTTAAAATCTTTGCTCAGTTTTTAACTTAATTTTGCTTTTACGTAAGTGACCTTAGCCAAAAGTTGTTGACTTTTGCCTTTTCAAAAGAAGCATGGCAAATATTCACCTGCTTAGAACTAGATTGGTTAATATTTAAGATATTTTTCAGCTGCACGATTATAACAGAAAATGGAAACCCACGTTGTTTGCTTTGCTGTTCTACGGGCCAGATGTAGAATACTGAAAACACAAACCACTTATCCAATATTGCTGTGCTCTGTCAATCGTCTGGCCCCGATGCTGCGTTCCTGATGAACTTCTGGCGCCGGCCCTTGAGGTTGCCTGCGTGAGAGCCTCCGTGCGTTGTAATGACATTTCATTGCATATATGTATGAACGTATGTGACAAATAAACCCCCTGGAATCTTGAATCTTGAATCCTGAACTTGGCAGCTCGGAGCGCTACAGTGGTTACCACGCATGGTAGCAGCAGCCAAAGCAGCTTGGCCCAGGGTTAGATAATAGGACCCAATAGTCACCTCACTCAAGAACGATTCAGGTTTTAAATAATTCATTTCAGCCATTTTGAATGAAGTCAATGCCCCTATAGACACCTTATCCGGTCAGGTTTCATAATTACGAGTTTCCGACGCAGCTTGAAATGCATCGTGAGGCAGATTACACGAGGTGAGATGATTAGAGGCTTATGGCCAAAGTTGTAGATAATGTTTTCAGTAACAAATAAACTTATTTTGATAATGCTTCATACTCTGAAGCATTGTTCATGTAAATGTTCATGTCCTGTTTGTATTTAAAAATGATGTCAAATCTATCATTTGGTGTGTTTATGTAGAAGTTTGAGGTCACCCCTCACGCTGCAAAAATTGAACACCACCCACAACTGACACCATGACACAAAATCAATGTCTCTGGGCAATCGAACGCAATGTGATAGGATTCCTTACATATGCTCTTACAAACATAGACATTCACAAGCTATTGAATCCATGAATCTGTTGGTTGAGATTATAGGTCACGTCATAGATAGATCTGAAACAGGGTACATATGGTTTGCAAGTGTGGGGTAGATTCATTTCTTTGCAACGGAAACTTCAGTTCATCCACTTTGTGTCGATCACGCACATTTTAGTATTTTTAGAATTTTTAGAGCTTACAGAGCTTATTGTGCGTAATCACCGGGTGTCATGACATTTCACTGCATATATGTATGACCATATGTATCTGTATGTGACAAATGATGTCTTGAATCTTGAACTTGTCTCGGAAGCAGAACTGTTAAATGAATAAATCAAACACAGGAGCTGTTCTCCTTCAGATATTGCAATCCTTTGGTGTGGAATACACTGCCAACATGCTTCAAATAATCGAGTAGATTCCACAAATTCCGGCGTAAGTCTTAATCCGGTAAGTCGCCAAATCACATGATTTATAGCGGGGATTCCATTGCATGATGTTCTACGACAGAAACTTGGTCTTTAGGACTACATTTTAGGAAGCCACCCTCTTCAATAATGGCTTCCTGTTAGTTACTAGTGTCATAGCTATGTCATAGCTGGAATTACGGTGATTTGAATTCTTCTAATAAAACAACAGAAATTATCTGCTTTTCTTAGATTCATTTGCTTTTTGATATGACAATATGATTTTTCTCAATTCTCATTTAATGTGAATGAGAATTTTGAATGTAAATGTATCTGAAAGCCGCTAAAAAGGCATCGGGAAGGAAGTGATTTTCTTCACAGGTATCTCACCTCTTTATCTCATAGTATCTCCTTATCTCTACCCCTTTTCCCTTTCCTCTCTCCTCCTCTTCTATACATCTCTTGTTCACTCATTACAATATTGCATATCGGCCATTAGCCACCCATCCGTGGGTCATGGAGGGGTTTGGTTGAGTTTCACGTCTCAATTCATATTCTGGGAATTGGAACATTGTTAATGAATTTTTCGATAGTATTTTTGTGTATCAAGAATTTTATATATATATTTTTATATATTTTATATATAATATTTTATATTATATATATTTGTATATATATCTATATTGTACACATTTATATATATATATATATATATATATATATATATATATATATATATATATATATATATATATATATATATTCATACGTATGTGATATATAGCTCAGGATGGGTGAAAACTAATTCTGGGTAAATGCAAATTCTTCTTCTTAAGTCCTCCAATATGAGAAGAAGAACATAGAAGACACAGCTCAGTTTTCCTCTCCTCCTCTGGGACGTTCTGCGATGTCCACCTGACCGTCTTAGCTGCGAGACTTAGCCATGATTAATCGCCAGAGCTCACCTGCTTTTAGCACGGTAATTTCCAAGCCTGCGTGTGAACTCCCCCAACAACCTTCACAGGTCACAGTGTTTACAGGGCTCATTCATGCCTTCCGTCTCCACACATCCGCCATCTCACCGTCCACATTGGTTCAATCTCCATGGAACTGTACTCTTTAATAGCAGCACTGATATCACTATGAGTAGCACCATGAATAGCTTAAAGATCTGGGCGGCAATAATAGCTTATATACTGTGTATATAGATATACAGTATAAACATATACACACACACACACACACACACACACACATATATATATATATATATATATATATATATATATATATATATCGGCCTGCAGTGACGAAACAGATATCAACATTTAGAGAAAGTGATTTCTGTCAAAAGAGGTTCATCTGTAATTGGAATAATGAATCTCTGTTACCGTACAGACTAAACAATAACAACTAAAGTTTGACATTGAGCTATTTGCACCTACAATGGGAAGGTCACTCATTTTTTTCAACTTTTGATGTTACTGTCGAAAAATCAATCCATAGGGAGTGTTAGAGATTGCTCTCTGTTTGCTGGCGTCACTGCGGGTAAGCAGTTCATAAGGGGATTACAGGGGATTGTCGTCCTTAGTGTGATTGGCTACCCAACCAGCTATTCTCACTCTCACTGCAGTACAGAGGGCTCGAGTCAAACCGTACACCCCAAACGGACATAAACAGTCCCAACTAACTCAAACTTCATAACACTCAGTGTGAGTTAGAGTTAAGGTTGGGGTTAGGGTTGGGGTTGGGGGGCTGACCAAACGATGAGCATTCTTTGAGGACCGACCAACGGGTGGTTCTTGCCTTTTCACACGCCAATCTGCAGATCCCATCCCCAGCCCTCAGATAGCAGCTGTGTATTCTTAGCAAAGCTAACGGGATCGGAGTGGCTTAACCTGTGAGGATTACTCAAGAGCTACCGACACATGAGGGCAAGGAAGCCGTACATAAAGTGCCGGACAGCAGCAAGAGAAGAGCTTGTTCTAGCGGAGAAGGCGCGGCGGCGGCCTGCGGGGGAGCCAATTCTAAGAAAGGCAACAAATGTCAAACAGAGCTTTTGCAAGATCAGTGATACTAATAGCAGACTAAGGATAGTGCACCAGGTACGAGGTGAATCCTTTAAGTCAAGACCTGAATGAATGAAGACCTCTCCCTAGATTTGGGGGAGAATTCCAGTTCAGCATGCCGTCAATGTGTCAAATTAGCCTCCATAATTCTCAAAACATTTAGAATTACAAAATAAATTAAAATAAAATATAAAAAACTCCAAAAATGTAAAAGTAACAGGGTCTTGGTTTGGTTTGTTTGAAGTAGATCGCCTTGTATAGGTATACTTAGTTGCATTAAAATTTAAAGAAAATAAAAGCAAAACTTTGTCATTAAGAGGCCACAACAGAGCAGGATTTGGGACGGTACACGCAGGGCCGGCTCTTCCTATAGGCCAGATAGGCGACCACCTAGGGCATCCAGGGAGGGCACAGAGAGGGAGCGCACCTGTCTCCCTGTTCGACGGTACCAACGATGCATGCGCCAGAGATGGGGCGCAAATTACCGTACATGGTAATTTGCTCACTCTGTAACCAAAATCCCAGAAGCTAATGGTGATGAGAGATAAGTTAAAAGACAGAAAATCGAAAAAATAAATATAACAATATACATAGGCTAATCTTGGCAGTTGTAACTGCTTTGTGTGCTGAAACTATTAAAACCTAAATTTTCAGTATAATATAAGGTAGCAAAACACAATTGACTGATTTGGCATACTATTTTGGAAAATAACTTTGTAGTGAAATTTATAAGTAAAACAAAAAATGTGTTTGGCCAGATGGCCCTGAAGGATTGGTGGTGGTTGCTGCCCGGGCTAGACTACAGCTGCGCTGCTCTAGGAACAGCCTACAGAACAGTAACTTCAGCAGGCGTCACCTCAGTCCCGTAAGAGATGACCACATCAGATAGTAACAGATCTGCTTCCAACTGCGCACACAGACAGAGAAAACAACAAAAAGAATACAAAGGTTGATGGGAGCAGATGTGTAAAAGATAATTGCTTCAGGTATAAGTGTGTTTATGTGTGACTGCGTTTGTGGTTTCATGTAGTGCATTTACATTGCATTACATCATGACTTTTACCAGACGTTTTTGTCTAGATAATTTGTAAATGTGTATATTTGCCCTTGTATGAAATTGTCATTGCTTGCGAACTGCCATCATGATCCTTCACCTCTGCTCCCTTTGGGCTCTGTTATATATAAACTGAGTGCTAGGCAGCGTAATTGCCGCTCTGCTGCTAATCTTCAAATCAGACTTCTCCCTCATCTTTCTGCTTGTGCTCCCAGCCTGACATGAAGTGATTGGTAAGTGGGTTGTCATTAGCCCTGCACTGACAAATACACACTACAGACTATACCAACACAGCTACCCTAAAAATGCATTTCACGATTGGAGGAGATATATTCCATTTGTCCTTTGTGGTTCTAGGATGTCAGGACTCTAGTGGTGTCGCGGGGACAGGAAGCTTAGCTAGGCATGCAGCGCTACTCCCTGGATTTCACTGGATTTTGCAATTCACAGCTCTCAGGACTCCCCACAAATCTAAGATACTATGAGGATTTAAAGGTGAGGCTGAAGTACAGAAGACAGCTGAGTTCAAACTTTGCTAAGGTGAAAACCTACAGGAGATGGAGAACGTGGATATACAGTTCTTCCTAACATGATTATGGATCGATTTCATGTAGATTTCATGGATTATACGGATACTATATGTTTTGCGCATATATCCAGTATATATATATATATATATATATATATATATATATATATATATATATATATATGATTTGTACTGTAAACAAAAACCTACATATGTTTAACATATATGACCATTAAATTCAAAGTATAAAGTAAATCAAGATAACAATGTGTATTTCCTGATACCAGGGGTCAGAGTGAAAAGAAGATGAAGAGGGGAGAGAAATGCTCCTTTGAAAATGTTTCATTCCTATGAGAAGTCACTGAACGGTTTCATTGCTTCTTCAAATTTCATCAAGATCGGTCTATTTACCCAGAATGACTGCCTATAGCCATGCCAGTCCACTCACAATCCCTTGCCCTGTGATCAACCTCCAGGGATGCAAGAGTGCAGTTAAGCTGAAGGATGATTCCCTTTGAACAACAATCAATCAAACTCTTTGCATGATCCCTTTTCTAACACAACAGGCTCAACATGAGATGCATAGCCCCAAGACCCTAATATCCTAAGATGCACAGACCCGAGATCCTGATTACACTCTCATATGCCTATAGTTACACTCACACACCTATTCACTCAACAAGCAAAGAATTCAATTCAAAAACAAAAATTCTATTCACAATTAATGAACCCAATGAGACCTCAGGTGAGCCCTTGAAAATATCCTTAAGAAGGACTGTTACAGATATTGTACCATTTGTACGATTCACCATTGGTCCTCTGAATTTTATTGGGTTTCTGAGAAAACTCCTGGAAAAATCAGAACTGTCATTTTCAGAAATCATAAATTTGCCTTCTAACTTTTGAGATGTTTTGAGGAGTGTTGCTTGAGAATTATTGGCTATTGCTCTGCAAAGTCTTAGCTTGAGTTTTTGTATTTTCTGTACCCTCTAATTGCAAGGCCTAGATTTATTGGAGAAGGAGAGAGGCTTCTACTAATAATGAATCGACCTTTCATACAAACACACATTTGGGAATTTACACATTTGATTAAAAAGCACAAACAGGAATGAGCGATTGACCTTAGACGGGTGCGGTTATTCCGAGTCTTGGTGAAGGAGCCAGAGTTGATCTGATTTTATAAATGGAATGGGTGGAGTTTGGATTCTGCACCGCTTCACTTAGTCAGCACGAATAAGGCTCCCATCTGTCTCTGTGATATCTGAGCCACACAGGTGACAGGTTAAGACAAATCTCCCTACCATTCCAGAAGGGAAGTCAGGAGGGTTTGGCAGGCTGACAGAGCAGCTGTATCACTGGTACCAGTCCACCATTGAACAGCATCCCTCTCCCTCTTTATCTCTCTTTTAACATCACCTGATTCTCGATCTCAAACCATGGTGGTCAAAGGCTTGCTGAATTTCTCTGGGGTCACCCTAAGGTGTGAGAGGTGTCTGTATGGTCTTATTAACCCTCAAAAGGGAAATTGAGTTTCGAAACACAGATACTGAACAAAACCTAATGAAAATTCACGTGACCTCTGCAGAGTATTTGTTTTCCTACCCCTGCTGAGGGTTGTGTACTCTGGAATAAATGGAGATGGATCATTTGAAATCCATAACTACTCTTTGGCGTTTTTTGGGTGAAGTTTCAGTAGCGGATTTATGATAGCCTTGCTCTGTCAGGGGTTAGTCCAGGAGTTCTCGGATGACTGAATAATGCCATTGGGGTTTATTTAAAAATTTGTGAGTCAGTTATAAACACAACCCAACACCATTCACTGTCCTGTGAACACTTGAGGGATCAGATATTGATAAAATAATTGTCAAAGTGTCAAGAAGTGAGCAGCTGAACAGACGGTGACAATTGTTTCAGTGGGATAGATCGATGGATAGACAGATATAAGGACAGATGGGTTATAGCTCAAAGGACAGATGGGTTATAGCTCAAAGGACAGATGATTAGATACTGGCTTTTGGCAGAAGGGATGTATAGACAGTGGACAAATGATGGATTGAGGGATAGAATCAGCTATAAATAACAGATGAAGCGATAGAGGCAGTAACAGTGACAAGGGATCCTTGCATGGTCAACCGGTGGGACCAGAAGTTAGAGGGTTAGGTATATTGGACTCACCTTGGGCACAGACTCCAGCTCATCCACGCGGTTGTTCCCCAGTCTGCTTTTGATAACATGCTCCACATTGGCGTTGAACTTCATGAACGTCACATAGCAGGCGTAGCACATCAGCAGGGCTATACTCTCCTTGACGGTAATTTGGTTATCCAGAAAGAAGTAGATGAGCATGAGCAAGCCAATGATGTAGAAGGAGACGTCTCTGAACAGAGGCCACCAGGTGAGGTTCAGCACCTCCTTGGAGAACAGTGCGCACATTCCGATCACGAACAGGATGTTGAACACAGCTGAGCCCACAATTGTGCCGATGCCCACGTTACTGTGGGAGACAAAGACTCCGATGACAGAGGTAAAGAGCTCCGGGGCAGATCCGCCGGCCGCCATGAAGGTCGCCCCAGCGACATCGTCGGAGATGACAAGTTTCTCAGTGATGACAGTGAGAGCCGGCACAAAGAACTCATCGCAGACGATGGCTAAGGCGATGAACATGTAAAGCATGCCGAACATGTGGAGTACCACAAAGCCCTGCCGCCTCTCCTCCAGGCTGAAGTAGTCGGTGGGGTAGTCCCCCTGGTTCATGTCTTCCGAGCGCATGGCCACAGGTGTGTCCTCTACCAGAGAGTGGTTGCTGTGGTGGAGAAGAGTTCTATGGGGCACCGCCGCCTCTGCTGACCCCTCATCGGCAGATCCCGGCTCTTGAGCTGCCGACATGGTCAACATCAAGGCACTCCACGAAAACACTGTGCTGACCCCCACCAAGCTAATGACGAAGCCCAAGATCCGTCCGGGTCGCAGCTTCCTCCTGACATGCTGGTGACGGTACTGGGCACAGCCGCCATGGGGACCTAATAGAGGAATAGAGGCCTGGTCTGAAGACATGACGTCTCTACTGCGACTTCTAGCGGGATGCATCAAATCCATGGCGTTTGTGCGCTGGTACTCTGGCGGTGGACAGAGTTTGGGGGGTTCACCACGAAGCTGCTCTACGCTGGTTGCGGTGAGCAGCTACAACGGCTAGGGGACGGGGGAGTGGGGGTGGGGAGGTCTCGCTGGGGCTCGGTGTGTTTCAGCGTTGGGTTGGCATACTGTTCCCAAATGGTTGTCTAAACACAAAAGAGGCCCTTAGGTCTGATTCCAGGGTCCAACCAGTTCAAAGACTTCCTCATATTAGTCACTGAAAACAGAAACAGGAAAGAGAAAGTAGAAGAATGGAAGAGAAGAGAAACAACACGGCAACAAACAAGTTAGTCTCCATCACAGGAAAGAGGAAGGAAAGGTTAAAAGTGATGCAGAGTGAAAATCCCAGTGCATCAGAATACAAACCAACTTTATTGGACTTTAATTGTTTATCAAGTTAACTATATAGTTATATTATACAGAGAATTTTTTTTTTGAATTTTGAATTCAGTAATTTTTTTCTTTCAGAAAAAAAACTAAAGAGAAGGCAAATTTACAAGACGTAATGCTCAACCTTTATGCACTATTCATATTGTTACAGTTTAGAACTTTAAACAAATAATTATGTGGGATTTGTCAATTACAGGCCCCACTCATTTTGCACAAACTAGGGAGAATATTCAATAAAATTACAGTTAAATAGATACATTTAAAAAATATATCAATACCTTAGCACAAATATTGTTTATATTTTTGTCTGAAGTAGGAATTCAAATCCTCTTAACGTCCAGGGTGGACTTGAACTGATTTAACTGGTATTTGCAATCGATAAGTGTACAAAGATGTAAATCACACAAACACAAAAACAAAACGACTTACAAAAAAAAAATGCAGGAAAAGCCATTTCAGCCTCATCCAAGAAGAAACCAAAGAAAAAAAGTAGCCTGCTTGACATTGTCTTAAGACTCATCAGGGGGGAGCTCTGGTCCTGTCCAAGCCCTGACATTAGTGAAAGCTCATTAGGAGGTCACTTTAATCCTTAAGGAGAAGGATTTCTATTTAGATTATCCCCAGCCCCAGCACACTGCTTGCAACTGCAAGTCAAAAAGCAAGCCACAGTCAATAAATCTAGTTGTTTCTTTTCTTTTTTTTTTGTTGTTGTTGTTGTTGTTTTTTTTTTCCATTTCGCCCATGGTGGGATTTCACTGAAACACCTGCAGAAAATATCTCATTCTGCATCATTCCATTCAGCTGCTGGTAAATTATGCCAACTAATACAATCACAATAGCACAACCTGCATATATGTCCATTTGGTTGTGTAGCTGTGTAGTTGATAGATAGAGTGGGTTTCCAAAACAACTCTCTCTGCATTTGTAAGACTCGGTTGCCCAATCCATCAATTGCAATAGTTGGGATGTGTAAATCAAGGTGTTTTTCTGGTGTATTTTCATCTTAAGATAAAGGAGAAACTGTCATTTAACAGCCATTTAAAAACATATATGCATATGAAAAATGTAAATAATTAATAATGCAATAATGAAAATACTAATAAATAAATACAATTCTACCCCCTACATGGTCCCCGGACCAAACCTAGTAGGGTGGTGACCTCAACCTTTCAATGTTCAACCCAAAGTTATGCCCTTGCACAACAACAATCAAACAGTTTAGAGAAGCTTTGAAAGTTTTTGCCATACCACAGCTTGCAGTCTCCGGTGGTGGATCCAGCCGGCAGGTGCTGCAGGTATAGGGGGAACTGGGTGATAGGTGGTATTCCGGTAAAGCCAGGTCCACAGGGGCTCAGCGTCTACTCTAACGGTCCTAGTGGTAAATCCTCTGGGAAATCTCCACCTGCAGCGGCGCAGGGGGCGGAGCTTCAGGAAAGACCAGGTCAAAAGCCAAGGACCCAGGGATCCTCCTCTTTCTCTCTCTCTCTCTCTTTCTCTCTCTCTCTCTCTCTCTCTCTGATGCCACTGGGTGCAGTGATTATCAGTTGTGAAATGCCTCTTCAAGTGAGCCGGGGGTTGCAAGATACGAACTGCAATGCCTTGCATCAGAACATCGCCATCAACACAACTACAGCCCTTAATGGCTGCTTATTTGTTTCCCTCTTTTGAACTTCGAAATCAGCCCTTTTGGCTACATTTGTGCTAATGAAAGAGACTAGAAACAGGTAGTTGTGGCGCTTCCTACTTCAACCTAACCTAACCTAATTCAGTCAACCTTATGCTTTAGATGGACTGCAGTAACTGTGAAAAGTAGTTTTAAATAAAATGTGATATTACTGTTACTTACAACATGTTAAACATGTTGGGCTATATTGCGAGTTTTGAATTTTCGAAAGAGTGTGCTATAAACAGTTACAAATGATGGGAACCAACAATTTAATCAGTCTTTGGCTAAAAATCAACGAACCCATCCTGTACACATCCTGTACTGTATGTTTCCATTCCAAATGAGCTTGCATTGACCAAATGCCTTCTGCCTTTCACTTTCCCATGTGTGTAATTGTCTTTGGGTTCAATAACTTACTCTTCAAGACACCATCTGGCATCTCAATTTAAGAAAATTGTACCACGCTATCAAATGCTTGACTGGATCCTGACACAACTCGCATAGACATTTCTTGGTGTTTGCAGTAGATGGGATGCAAATCATAAGGAAACAACATTTGACGACATAAGTTTGAAGACATAAGTATGTGCATTTGAAGACATAAGTAAGATATATTTTTCAACAATGAAAATAAAAAATGTCTTAACAATATACAACCATACATATTCCTTTGTCTGTTGCATAGTGTGTGTGTGTGTGTGTGTGTGTGTGTGTGTGTGTGTGTGTGTGTGTGTGTGTGTGTGTGTGTGTGTGTGTGTGTGTGTGTGTGTGCATTCGTGCTCCCTGGAAGTGAAGTCACCCATTAACACGTGAGGGATGTAAGCTTGAGTGGCCTCCTGAAGGTGAAGGCAACTTATCTGACCTGTTCTGTTACGTAGCACATTGCAAGCCTAACCCACTACATGTTGCACAGCGCCCAGAGACAAATTAATAGACAATAATAATAACAATAATAATTAAAAAAATATATATATATATAATAATTCATGTAAATATATAATCTGCCTTTCATTGTAAAATAATCTCAAGCTGCTACAAAATCCTTGAGAATGCAGATGGCCAGAGTTTCATAACATATGGAGCAGAAGAGCTGAAATCTGAAGGAAAAGGGGGCACAGCCTACAGCGTGTCAGAATGTCAGAATGACTCTTATTAATCAGGATCTACAATGATTGCTGGTAGTACAGGGGTTCCTAAAATTTGTCATACCGAAGAGCCCTCAAATGTGTCATCACCTCGTATTGGGGCCTCCAACCAACTATGCAGTTACATATCCATCACGGAAAGAGAAATTACATGTGATTCTTAAAATACACACACACTTATTAAACAATAATGAACTAATAATGTAATTGCAGGTAAATGACTCACTGCAAATTATGGTTTCAATGAAATCAAATTATTATAATTGTTGTTGTAGTTAATATTTATTATTTTTTCATTTATTTATTTATGGTTTGTTTGTTGTTCTTAGGTTTTGTTGTTTATTGTTTTTAAATACACAACCCAGGCTGCTGGCCGCCTGGTGCCTCCCGCAGAGGTATGATCCCCATGTGTAGCAAAGTTTTAATCCACAAGTGTGTAACTGTTATACCAAACGACACTGAACAATAATGAAAAAAAAAATCACAGTCATACAGCAGCAACCTTGTCTCAAGGGTTATCTTGGTGGATCGGGTATAGAGGTGTGCTGACCTGGGTTAGATGCTGACCTGGGCTAGATGTCTGTATTAAGATATATTAAGCTGCTAAAATAAGGTCTCTCCCAGAGTCCTAACTGCGTTATATAACCCCCCCCCCCCATCCCACCAAAACAGGCTTCTTGTGCTTCTCGTGTACCAAAGTACCTTTGCTGTACAACCTGGAGTGCAATAAAATCCGCGTGACATGCAAAGGAAACACTGGCACATCTTTTGCGGTTGATTTTACTGTATTTTTATTATAATCTTACAGAAAATAAATACCGGGTTTGTGTTCCTGGTTATAAACAACAACTGAAATATGAATAATAATAACTAATATATGAATAAATGTGTGTGTATATATATATATATATATATATATATATATATATAATTTTTTTCCTAGCTGTAATTGTTTTAATAGTGACTTTACACACACACATACACTAGTTAAATGATATAAAGGCAAAGTGAAATAAATTTATTTTTACCACATATACATATTAAATAAACCCCTGAACCTTTTTTTCATCAGTTAATTTGGACGGCCATTATTACATCCGTTTACTTTTTCATATTAATTACATCACAATCTGTTCACTTCAATCCCTCTTGCTGGCAGGCTCTGCGATGATTGCGCTGCAAAGAAAGAGAGATGGATCCCTCTAACCCGGAGAACCACAGATTACACACAGCTTAATGCCTTAAGCTTCAAATATTGTACTTTAAATAGCAGCTGAGTTTTACATTTTGTCTGCTATCTTTATATGTTACCTGCCGATACATGTTATCTATGTTGTATATGTACACTATAGCCATCCTTAGTTGGCTATCAATCTATCCAACTAGAGACAATGAGAGAGAGAGAGAGAGAGAGAGACTTTAGCCATGTCAAGTGACAACAAAGATTATCTGTGTGGCTAATCTAATGAGCCTGAGAATAGAATCAAATAGAATGGATTTGAATAAAATAGAATAGATTGCTTTAACTGTGTCCTATTTTGGGCATTTTTTGGCCCATTTCTAAGCCATGTCTGCATTTATGGAGAAATGGAATAGAATAGATCTCTGTAGTAGGATTGGGGTCAAACTCTTCCCCTTCAACTCAACTTGTAATAATGAAGAAACTGTTAAGTAGAAGTCCAAGTCTTCATGTGTCACAAACAGACTTTACGCCATCAGAGTGAAAAGCTTGAAAACTTAAAACCTTAATCGCCCAGGCTATTAAGCTTAATAACGGGCTCAGGGTATCGTTGGAAATGTCATTGTGGCGGACCAAGGGGTGTGGTCAAGCGGCGGCTGCAGACGGCAGCACGGCTCCCTTTCCCGCGGCTGCCAAGTTGCCTCAAATCGGCCTAATCAGCGCCCGCATGATGCTGATTGGTCTGGCTACGCAATGGTTGGCATGGTCATATGAGTCCTGGCTAGAGGAGGCGGAGTTGGGCCCTAGCCAGAGAAGGCAGGCTTTAATTTCTTTACAAACAAAAGCCACATAACTCCATACATAGCTAGGCTCAAACCAATTAATGGTTTTAAAACCAACTCTTGTGATACTGTTTTACATACAAACATATAAAATAAATAAAAACACCTGATTCAAACATCAGTCATCTTTCAAAATCAGGAACTTAAATTTGTGACTCATTAACTGTTCGGAATATTTTAATTACTTACTATTAAAACATAATTCCTAACTCAACTAACCATTGGCATAACGTCATCACCCTCAATCTCATTATACAATACACATTATACATTAATAAAAAAATTTAATCCTGGTAGTTACAGAAATTTCTATCAATTGGTCACTAAATTGCAATGTGGTTTCCTGAAATGTTAACACATTTAGATGGTATTCTTGTAACGTTGTCATTTTGCATCATACAGTGATGGGAGTTCGATCATTTTTCATTGAAACATCCGCAGAAATATTGTTAACTCAATAATTGACTGATTTGACATTGGTTCCCATTAAGACTGACAGACTTTTTAAGCACAAAGAAGAAATTGCAGATGTAAATTACTCAGGAATGTGGATTGCAGTTAATGGCCTTCTAGATAGATCTGACTATAATTTCATTTCCATTAAATAAATGTGCTACTTAGATGCATTCTTATGGCATTCTGTGACAATTTTAGCCTTATTCTTTCAGCTGCAACCCACAGCAGTGTTAAACGGTCTTGGGAGCAAATTAAATATTAAAACATAATTCAAACGGGTAAGTAGGCTTACTTGCAAATATTATAAGGTCAACAAGTAGAAGGCTTTAGTGCTTAAATCAGTCTCTGTTTTAGGATGCGAATCTATATCTTTCATATAAATATTCCTCAGGGAAAGCCAAAGGGTTTTGTTAGTCGCTAAAAACTCTTGCCTTCCAAAGACCCTCACATTCCTTGCACAGTGAGGTCCACCGGGTCTTCTAGGAAGGATAATGCCATTTTCCAAGATTGTCATTGCACCTAGGACAGATTTAGTATGCAAGTGGACTTCAACTTTGCAAAGCCTGCTTTTAAACTGCATGCTGTAAAGGCATATTTCCATTAACACATTAGGATCTTACCAATCAGATTATACTCATCACCACTAAAAGAGGAAGCAAGGAACGATCACCAACGACAACAAGCTTATGAAATGAATCCTAACTCCGTAATCTGTTCATGCATAGAAGACAGCATCAAGCCTCTTCATCGTGGCCAGCTTTGGCGATCACATTTGTACAACATTTCTTAAGCCTAAGACTAGAAATGATCCTCGAAAGTATGATCTTACTTAAAATTGTTTGGAGAACCAGAGCAAATTGGTGGAGAGGAGTGGAGATATCACACTCATCATGCGGGCCAGGCCCCCTCCCCGGCAGTTGTGACATTAAACAACCGCATAGACTGCTTATGCTATGGGCCAGCCCTGCTTTGATGGCCACGGGCAGCAGGGCATTTGTAGTCAAGTCACCTTGTATTGTCGTTAAATATGATTCTTAAACACTATCTGTACAAAGACTCTGATCCAAACAAAACAGATCCTTGTATATACTGTAGTTTGATGTTTCAAAAATATATGACTTGTAAAATGAATCACATTTAATAGGATTTTAATTTCTACAAATACTTGACCAACGTTCCAGCATTAAACATTCAAAAAAATAATCCAACTGCAATGTCGACTCCTGTAATAAATATTTTGTTACATTAAATTGAGAGGATAGTAAACAGGTGTATGCCAAAAGCTGGGTAGTCAAGTTATTTCAGTGAATTTTTTCATTCATATTAATTCAAATTCATTTTACATAAATGTCGATTAAATCTGCTTCAGAACATGTTTAATAAATGTCAACCAGCATAACCTCCAGCTTGTGCGACCACTCAACATTGTTTTTGTCTCCACCTGGTGGTCTTAAAAAGCACACACTTTCCATTTCGAATTTAATAATCCCTCATGTAAATTGTACCCAATTAAGTTGAAAACTGCAGTAAAGGTGAAAAATGATGACAGTAGTAGTGACAATTTAAACAATCGAGACAATTGGAAGATAAAGCCTTACACCGGCTTGCAAAATGAAGAAACCACATTTAACCATTCACAGTGCTGCTTTGACAGTGTCACTCTGTGATTCACTATTACTTAAAAAACATGAAAGTAACAATGATGATGAAGTAGGTTGATTGCAAAGCATGCTCTCAAACTGCATGTTATGAATGTCTATTTGCATGAACACATTAGATCTTCACTAAGAATCACTCAGATCATACTCCCTTCATCTGCACTCAACTAGGGAGCAAGGAACGGTCATCAACGACAACAAGCTGATGAAATTGATCATTACTAGTTATCTGCTTCACGGTTAGAAGAAGACACCAAGTCTCTTCATCTGCGCAATGGTTCCAGTTCAGTTTTAACGAATATTGTAATTTAGTTTATTGAAACCAGACTCGGCATTAAGGTCAATAGATAAGTGATATCTTCTAATATGTAAAAATCATCTACTGTGACAATTCTAATATGATTTAAATGATTTATGATTTATCTTTAAATATTATATGAAATACATAGTATGACCTCACTTTGCAAACTAGAGAAACCACATGCAACAGTACTGTAATTCGCACAACTTTTACTTTCATAAATTGAGAAAAATAAACAATTCCGATTTAGTATGTTAAAGCATGCCATTTATTCACTATGGTGTAGGGATGGTGTGGAGAGCAGGATCTAGGTGATTGGGATCAGGGTTGCTGGATACTTGCTCGTTGGTTGGTCTAACGTACAACAGCTTAAAACCCCCATTCCCACACACACTCAAGATAGGAGCCGTGTCTATTGGCTCCTAATTTGCACGCCCGACAGCATGTGTGGTCGGGTGTTGCTCTGTGGGCTCCCTTCTCTGGAGATTCAGGATTCTTCTGCGGCTGTGGTGCTTTGGGCTTGAAATGTTCTTGCAGTCCTGGATTGTCTGTGCAACTGTGGAGCTTGTGTTATTGTAAACAGTTCTTGAGGATTATTATTAACACATTAAGCAAACACACAGTACACCTTTCCCTTGCATAGTGCAACAAAATGGAGACCAGAGAATGCCTTCTGTCTGAGATTATCCGGCTTTTAATGATTACACTGAAAAACCTAAATCAAATTAAAGTGCAAAAAATAATTAGTCAGTCTAGTAACAGCCAGTGCAACAGGTTGTCCACGTAAGACATTCATAAGGTAAGCCTTAATCAGCTAGGTACTTCCAAGGCAGCTGAAGAGGTACTTTTATGTCAGGAGAAACACTGATTTGGACAGTTTTCTGGAAAATCTAAAAATTTTAAATTTAGCTCTTACCGCATCAGCGTGGCCTCGTCAATAACCCCTACGTTCCCAAACAAACACCATTTTAAACAAATGGAACAATTCTTCCTCCTTCACTATTGGCACGACTTGTCTTTTGGCAAGCTGCATCATCTACATCTTCAGACACAATAAAAAAAAGATGGTGGAAGGTGAGAAAATTAAACATAATTGAATCGCCCCGAAAGGAATAAATAATCACCTCCTGGCACGTAATAATGACAGGCTACGATCTGAAGTATCTCTTCATGAGGAGGTTTGAAATAACACAGTTTTATTGTTTATACCGTTTTAGTGGCACATCTTACTTTACATTGATACACAGCTCAATATGATGAAATCAGACGGATCATACCTTTGATTCTGACTTGTAAGTGATATTCTGTCAACTTTAACATTAAAATGGCCTCAGTTAAAAAGACTTCTGTATCACCGTAGATGGAAAGTAAAGGACTCCAGACACCTGTAATAACAGACACAATGTGACTTTACCATTATTCATCCAGATCTCCCAGTCACACCTTGGGGATAACGCACAGACACAAAATGCAGGCTTTGGATTGCTTTTCTCAATGATCATTAGCACTTTTCGGGTTTTCAAAAGGGCAGGAACGTTCAAATGACCTTGCGTTTCCGTTAGCTGGTAATTGCTGGTTTTTGACGGGGAAAATCTGAAAGTCCAACATATTAAAATCTCTCCTGTCGTGATGTCTGGTGACTAAATTCCCCCCAAGCACAATTTGAATTCGGACTGGGTGGATCATTTCGATAAAATAAAGTGTACATCTCTGGTCGTTTTCGCACTCGGCCAGTTGCAACAGGAAGCTAATCAGTTTGGACAATCTAAAGCTGATCTGAAAGCTTCACCTCTGACCAATCATGTTTGTCGATATAGAACTAAGCCCCGCCCCCTCCCTTGTGAACAGGTTGCGCTTGTAAACACAGTAGACAGAGCAGAGACAAGAGCACAGCATTCAGAACTCTGAGAAGTAGAAAGGTGATGTATCATTGGGACACATACATCCATAGTTTGGAGGGGTTTTTTGGGATATTTTAGTTCCGACCCGAAGCGGACGGTAAATAGCAATCGTGTAAAATGTGTCGCCAGGACCTTCCCGATGAAGATGGACAACACCAAACCTACTTCCCATATTTATTTGGTTTTTGATTTGATCGTAATGTTATTTTAGTGAAATGTTAAGTAAGGCGGCTGCACTTGGTACTTATTGTTCACGAACGGAAATTATTGGATGTCAAGAAATAATATTCGTAATATTTATCTATTTATTTTTAAAATGGCTTAACTGACAGGACTTATTTGTTTTAAATATTGAATAAAAAATATTGTACATCTATGATCGGAATCTCTCCCATTTATCCGGGAAATTGAAATCTTCCAGGACACGTTGACCGGCACCAATTTGTTCTAAAGTTAACTCTGGACCTTGCGTTGGGAGAAACTTTCGACGAGAAATTCCTGTTGTTCATTTCGATAACAAAATTGTGTATCGCAATATGAAGACAGCAGGGCTCTTTTCAATATCTCCATTTTTATTACTGTACATGTGTTGATGAACCCAAATATACCATCATTCACTGAAGACTTCCAGGCCTCACTTCTTGGCCTTCTTGCCGTAGCTGTCCACCATCTCTGGTGTGAGGCTCTCGTCCTCCTGCAGGTCCTCCGTTATGGTCTTGCCTACAAGCTGGAAGATGTCCTCTGGGGGGACGCCGCGGGGCTCAGCCACCTTCACCGCCAGCATGTCCATCGTCAGCACGGTTCCCCGCGAGAGCGCCACCTTTGCCACGACCGACTTCCCAAGCTGGGGAGAGTGAGAAAGACAAATGAAAAAAATAAATAATAAAGAAAAGAGATGAGATAAGATACAATACCCTGGATAATTCAATACAATACGCCCTGGGGATTAATAGCATGCATCCCCGGGGCGATTACATTATACAGTTTGTTGGAGGTCTCTACAAAATGGATCATAATGGTCTCTGAGTGCTTCTACGAGTACATGAGCGCGGTACCTGACCCGGTAAATCTATAGCTTCATTTTTGTGCCTCTAGTTATTGTTCTGTCGGCTCAAAACCTACCGGTGAGGAAAAGCAATGGATCAGTGAGGAAAAGTAATGGATCGGATTGGAGCTCAGGTCGTAAAATTTTAGGACAAACAAACAAAAGAAAAAAAAATGTATGATGTCAAATAAATAAATTGAGTGTTGTGATGTTTTTTCCCGAGCAGACGGCTTGAATTCCCTCGTCTCAATCAAGCGTCAGATTGACACCTATAGAAAAAAGGAGATAAAAAGTAAAATAATGGATAGTATTTTGTGTTGTTGTCATACCACATTTACAAATTTAAGGATTTCCTCATCAGTTTCCAACAGAGTACAGGTGAAGTAGAAATAGAGTAGAGGTACATTAAATAGACGTGACGGGAGGTGAGTTGCAGGGAGGGAGCAATCGGGGAACATTTTGCACACCTGTCTCCCTCTCCGACGGTACCAACGATGGGGTGCCTGTGATCGGCCTGCTAGAACAGTGTGTTTTTATTTTACATCTCCAAATGGAAGGAAACAAGTGTGTATGAAACGAAACTGTGAGTAATGGGGACAGTTTCTCTGTGCCCCCCCTGCCTATAGTGATTGTTAGAACCATCCGCACTGCCCCCCGGTGAGACCCGGTGCTCCGGCCTGGGCCACGGTGCGCTGTGAGTGTGCTGCTGGCAGAGCCCGGAGCACCTGTACAGTCCGGATGGAGCGTCTTGAACAAAACTGCGTCTGTTTGTTTTGATTTTTTTAAATCTTTTTTTGTAATTTAATAAACATAAAGCTTTCCCCAAGCACACGGAGCGGCGCTTTGTGTATGTTTTATGACAAATAATACGTTGGGGGGATGGTGTGGTTTGAGCACCCACAGCTGTCCTGGGTCTAGGTAATTGGGGCCCAGGATCAGTGTGGCTGCATACCTCTTGTTCGTTGATTGGTCTAACGAGCAATAGGTAAAACCCCCATCCCCACAAACACACTCAGGAGAGGAGCGAAATTGCCACAATGGCGCCTGAACAGGGACTCGATGGCATGGGGAAGAGACACAGCACCAACCCTCTGGCAGCAGCAGCACCCAGGGTGTCCGGCGGAGAAGCAGCTGCAGCTACCACCACGGGTAACCGCTGGCAGCTAGCTGCTCCGCCCAGCAGCCACCGCTGAGAGCATGCAGCAGCTCAGCAGCCAGGCCACCCCTCTAAACAGTCCCTGCAACAGCCAAGCCCGGCCACGCCTCCACCAGAAGGCACTGCAGCCCGAGGCCCCAGACTCTGGAAGTGGTGGAGGGTCGCTGGGGGTCTGTGCTGTTTTGGGGAACCAGGCCCATGGAAGGGGACCAGTTCTGTTTTGTTGGACCTTTTTGTTGATTTGAGGTATGGGAAACCTGTTTCAGAGTCCAGTGTTTTAATATTTCAAGGTATTGGAACTCTGTGTCAGAGTCTGTATTTTAGGTGAGGGAACCAGGTTTCAGAGTCCACGCCTTTCTTTTTCTGTTCTGTTGGTAAAAACCCATCCCCACATATGCAGGAGAGGAGTTTTTGTCATGACATGCTGTCCATCTGCTCCTGGGCTTGTTCTACCTTTCCCACTCTCTACAATATGGCTTCTACCCCATCAGCTATGTCTCTGCGACGAAGGTCCCTGAAAACGCCACTTGGGTGGCGTGTGGTAGGTGAAACTGCCACATGTTTCTGCTGAAACACTGCATATTTTTCCAATGTTCATTTTCAGATTCGAACAATTACAAGGCTTGAAGTTAAATCAAGTTAAATCAATCTATTCAGGGCAGAATAGAAAGAAGTAAAGCAGAGGGGGTTATGGTAGAGTAGTGATTAGGTCGAGGTAGAGTAGTGGTAGAGTAGAGCTAAAGAAAAGGGAGGTAGAGTCCAGGCAGAGTAGAAATAAGCTGCTTTCACACAGGCACTGCAACTGAAATTATCCGCACATTACCCAAGGAGCTGAATATGTGAATGAAAATGTCTGAATCAGTTGGACAAGACATTAATTGGACTTTATCCAGCCAGCCCCCTAGTACAAAGTCTGCGTAATATCCGATTCAGCGATATGTGTGAACAGGGCAGGAGAATTTACAGCTAACGAGTGGGTTTGTCGCATGATGATGATGTCTCTATCATGTGCCAGTCCTTTACCTTTGTGTGGCTCTTCATGCACGGAGTGTAGCTGGTTCGTACTCCTTCTGCTTTCCTTTACATTGCTTTCCACTCTTTCGTTTATATTGTGGATATGTCTAAATACATGGAGTATCAACGCAAAAAAAGTCACAATTACAAATAAGTCAGTAGCCTCATCCACCCTCTTGGGTGTGCTGTAAAACTCTGCAATGTCATGCATCATGTCATACCTCCTGCAGGCTCTACCCAGGCTCGGCCCCTCATCTAAAGCAAACTTAGTATTTCCAGGTAGTGTAAACACGTATGACACGGACAATCTCCAGTTGTGTGCTACATGTGTGAAAGGGCAACTCTGGACAATGTCCGGACCTGATTATTTGGACATTGTCTGGAGTTCATGTGTGAAAGCAGCTATAGAGTAGTGGTAGATGGTAGAGGGACAGTAGTAATAGTAGAATAGGGTAGAGTAGAGGTAGCATAGACCCCTTTGTCCTTCTCTTCTGGAGGAACAAACAACTACCTCTTCCTTTCGGAGTAAATCTGTTATTCCCCAGTTCTGGGATTTGATGTTTCACTGCCACATCACCGTAGTTTCTCCCTCTGTAATTGTCATGATATTTACGTAAAATAATCCATTTCATAAAATATTGCCCACATGTTTTTTGTGGGGGAGTATCTGCCCTCCTTCTCCTCCCCCCACCCACCTTATCATGGCAAGGCGTCTCGCAGGGCAGCATCTGCTTGAGGCCGCTCCCCAGCGATGCCTCCACCAGGCGGATGGCTCGGACCAGCTCAGCCAGCTCACTGGGCTCCAAGGATGCCGCGTGGTCGCTGCCCTTCCACGTCTTGTCCAAGGTCACGTGACGTTCAATTATCTTGGCCCCCAGCGCCACGGCGGCGACAGAGATGCTGATCCCGGACTCGTGTCCGGAATATCCAATGGGGATGTCGGGGAATTCCTTCTGGTATTCCTGCGTGAATGAAACGCACCGGGGGGAGGGGGGCAAGAGGTGATGGAGATTACATTTTTTTTCATATGACATAAAAATAACTAGTAGTAGTAGTGTTACAGTGTTAAATCGCAGTTGTGCTAAAACAAGTAAGTACAGGTAGTGGAAGCAGTGTAGTAATAATTACTGAGTTATAGTTATTAATTAGCTAGTAATTAACTCATATGGGTAAGTATATACTATAATAAACCACCTATTAGGACTGTTGTTACATAAGGATCATAAGTACTGTCTATCACCCATTAATACTGTTATTATGCACTGCCATTACAATTGTATGCCACTCTTTGACTGTCGTTAATAGTGGATGCCTCGCTGTGATCTGACGGGAGCATGCTGTGATCTAGCCAGAAGACGGAAGTGAGTACAGATCGAACATGGCGGCGCCCCATGGCATGAACTAAAACACTGACAATCTGCTCCAACTCAGACAAATAACAACATCAATTGCAAAATATAAACAGGTACTCCTCACTTAACGACCTACCTGTTTAACGACCAGCTCTCCAACCAGTTGGTCAGAGTTTGCGGCGTCTCAGCGTCAAACATCTCATCGCGCATCACTGTTCTCAGTCTCAGTCCCACAGTCGGTCAGTATTCACTACACTAGCGTTCGCAATCTCCAAGACTGAAATAACGGTAAGGGGGCGGGTCCTCACTTAGGAACGGAGCTCGGTCGCTAAGTGAGGAGTACTTTTGTGTGTGTGTGTGTGTGTGTGTGTGTTGGCCTGGGTGAATTATGAATGGAATTACTTTTTCAATTCTGATGTCCTCAGTTGACCCACCACTTAAACACCCCCAACCCATTTTGATCACCTTAACAATTGCCAAGAAAATAATATTACTCAATTGAAAAAACAGAGAATCTCACCACATCCCAATGGTTACATTTATTAAGAGAATACATCTCAATGGAAAAACTATTGGCAATATTCAAAAACAAGGTTGATTTATTTAATGGAATATGGGCTACTCACTGACATAACTCCATCCATTAATACTTGAGTCTTACTAAGTCGGGGGAATGTCGTGGTGTTTTGGGGCATTAGTGGGTCCCCCTGGTCTCACCAGGGCTCTACGGGTGGGTGGGTGGCCGGCGGCTGTGGGGACATCCGTGGGGCTTAGTCCTATGGGGGTCCCGGGGCCCCACGGGGGTGTTAGGAGCGCCCTAACACGGTGGCGCCGCTCTTGTTCCTGGGTTGACCTGGCCTGTCTCCTTG
The DNA here is from genome assembly GCF_960531495.2 of Zeus faber. Classification (NCBI taxonomy): domain Eukaryota; kingdom Metazoa; phylum Chordata; class Actinopteri; order Zeiformes; family Zeidae; genus Zeus; species Zeus faber. The sequence goes on along the minus strand of NC_137191.1, from coordinate 30,904,943 downwards.
GGGGAGGGGGATGCTCCTGTGGGGTGCCTGCACCCGGCCTCTGGGTGTCAGTTTGAGCCGTCCCCAAAACATGTTTTTAAAGTTTTGTGCTGAAAATACCACTCAGATTATGCATTCGAGTCATTCTAACATGCATCCAATCCACCCCTTCTGAAAACGAGCTATTTCAGTGAGAGCAACCACCTTCCCATGCCTAGCTCTGTGAGCCACTGGGGTTTGAGTACAAGTTCCTGAGTCTGTGAGCCAATGGCATTTGACTTCTGGGTTTCATTCTATTTACTCTGTTAACTTTCACTGATTTCACCTTATCAGTCCACCAAAATCTGTTTCTGAAGAAATTTGAGGCAAGAAATAAGCAAACCAGTTACTAAATCTTCCCTCATATTAGATCAACAAGGCCTCTTTTAAAAATTCGTTCCGACTTTCACCAAGGTGTCTGGAACAGTGCGGAGCTTGGAGGACCGCAGGATATATTTTTTGTTTCATTCAATTACGGAAACTTCGGAAAAAATAAAACTAATACATCTACAGTTTTGTTTGGAGAAACGCGGAGCAGATCGCGTGCAGCAGCTTACAGTACCTTTCTTTTAAAAAATATTGTGCTGGTTTCTGCAGCCAACAGAGCATTTCACATGATTAGGTCTTAGCTCCGATGCTAGCGGGTCTGGTGGCACTCCAGCTGTGGGAGTTACTCAGATGGGGGGGTGGTTCTATTTAGTATAATACCCCTGGTGACGCGTGACAGGGGAGCAAAGCTGAACAGCTCATTTTATGACCTGTTTTCTGAAACAGACAGCTCGCAAAAAAAACTACTGAGTTGAGTTTTTTTAATAGAAATAAAACCCATTTAGTAAATTTTCACGAATCAGCGCCGATGCTCATCAGATAAAAAAAATCCTCTAATCTGTAAAATACTAAGCATGTTATTAAAACTTAGTCAGACGCTTCAAAACTGAAAGTGAAAGCTTCTTGCGCGTGCAGCAGAGTCGCACATTCTGCGGAGTCACAATTGACTTACCACGGGCGGGGAGGAGAGGTGAGAAAGAAGGCTCTAGACCTTGGATTGGGTCAGGATCAGGACCTGTCTCCCTCCATGCAAAATGTCCATGTGTAATTTGCGCCCGTGCTTAACTGGGACACTCCGCTGTTGTAAAATGTCCGGTGTTTCGAGGGTAATATAAATGTCCATGGGCAAGAAAAAATAGCTTCTCTTACAGATTCAACAACGCCATGGCTAAATATGAATACTGGGGAAGAATGTTGGTTAGATGTTAGTGAAGGTGTTTTTTCTCACCGTAATAACTCGCAGGTTGACATCCTGGGCTTCCAGTGGGTAGGCGCTGGTACACTGCAGGATGCAGAAGTTGGAGTTGTGCTCCTTGACCGTCTGGTAAACACGACGCATCGTCTCCATGGACTGCATCCCACTGGACACCACCATGGGACGACCTGAAACATACACACACCAAAGGGAATTGACTTGTAAAGAATGCTACACCTTGGCCAAGGTCATCACTTTAAGGCAAGCCCACTCAATCGGCCCATCGGACATCCCAATAGGTCGAAAATCAGTGACTAATTCACAAATATAATGTAGTGAAGTAAATAGAAATGTAAATGGAAAGGGATTCATATGAGTTGGTTTCTGGATAGACTTAGTCATACTCATGCAAAGGTTTGTTAACAACATTAGGGAGTTACTTCCGTCTGGCTAAAATAACCTGTTTGCGCCACAGGCAAGTGTGAACTAGGGTTTGGCCGATGGAAAATTTTTCAAGCCAGTTTGATATGAAGCCAAACACCGGACCAGTATACCAATGTGGCGGACAAAGGGGCGTGGTTAAGCCGCGACTGCAGACGGCAGCGCGGCTTCTAGGGGTGCAACGGATCACAAAACCCATGGACCGGATCTTATCAGTCTTGAGTCACAGATTGGATCATTTTTCAGATCAGCAAAAAAACAAAGACAAATATAACTTTGCTTTCCAGTTATTCTGTAAAAGACCTAAAGCAAGGAACTTTTGCCCATGGTCTTAAGCGAAAGCATAAATTTAAGATGTCCATTGAAATAAAATCTTCAAATATATAAAATAATCATTTGTTCAATTAGAGTGCAATATGAGGCACTCTAAGGCATCTCTTAAAATAAAAAATATCTGGGAGAAAACAACTAAACAAATTACATAAATATGAATGGCATTAGAACATAACATGGCAATTGAAAATAACTAATGTCTGTTTTTGTCTGTCTTTTTAAAAACAATCCCAGGACAGATCCGGTGGTGATGGGGCCTGTCGCATTGTGACATTGCATTGTGGGTAATGTGGGAGCCCTGTCTGCATATGGCTGGAGGAGAATGCGTATGACAGAGAGATCGCTATGAGAGCCAATATACTTGTTGCGTGTTATTACGTTATCCTAAAAATTAGAAGGTAGCTTCCTGCCTGCTTTCTACCTGTCCTCAAATAAATGTCCACGGAGTCCTGCCTCACAGTGTCTCTGATGAAGGAAATCACTCATTGTTGAAAGTTCCCAACAACATGGTTCCATTCAAACGCACTAAACACTGCATGTGAAAGCCCTCAGAGACATTTTGGGACTAAAATAAAACAGACACGATCGAGACCCATTGCTCTGTTTCTGCAAGCGAACTCCATGTGTGAGGACACGTACACGTAATATATTTTTGACTGACTTGGGAGTGAGTAGGTAAAACCCAACTCTATCGTTAAAAAACTTTTAAACTGGCCGTTCTAGATGATAAATTAATCACGTTATTCAGCTTCTGAGGGACCAAATTCTCGCCAAAATGTTTTTGTCAGAAACTTTGATTTTGTTTTAGACTGTTTAGGAGAAATAAGAGATTGTTTATTCAAACAATCCGCCATTGCTATGCGTGCTCCCATGAGAAACTAAGCAATGGGGGTAGGATGTGCAAATGAGGGCAGGTTGGAGGGAAACGAGGCAGCTACAGCCTAGGGTCAGCATGCGTTTTTGTCACCACATATGTGAACATAGCTTTAGAGTAGGAGGATTTAATACATTTATCAAAATGTGGTATGATCAAATAAATGACACAGAACCAAGCGGACATCGAGGACAACATCATCATTATTATAATCAATCCAGACGCGTTTTTACTTCAAGGGCTTTCAGCAAAACGTCCCCGACACCCCAGAAAAACCTTTGCACGTAGTCTGACACGCGATCAGCATCTCACCTTTCTTGGCCGTTTTCTCCAGATAGGGGAAGTTGTTTGTGTCTCCCGAGCCCACTTTGAAAAAAGGCACGTCAAGCTCATGAAGGAACTCCACAGCCATCTGATGGGAGGCAACCATAATTACTAAAAAATCTTAAGTAACAACACACAAAAAAAGATCATATTCAAAATGTATTCCTTTAACCTCATCCATCCCCGACGCCGTGAAGTAGATTCCAACCTCCTGGGCGTATTTTTGGAGCTCCCTGTACTGCTCATGGCTGAATTCCAGGTGCCGCTTGTGGTCGCCGTAGGTCTTGCCCCAGGAGTGCTGGGAGGTGTACGGGCGCTCCAGGGCTCGCTTATTGAATTTGAACGCCAACTCACTCTTCTGGAACTTGGCGCAGTCCGCTCCACTCTCCTGTTGGAAAAGTCACGTTTGAGTAGGGGGGACGGGTTGGTCTAAAATCTAGTGGTGTGTGAGAAGTTAGGGAAGAATTCTTCCATATTTTTAAAACCCAGCCCACTTTCATATTTAACTTATATTATAACTCAGCCCACACTCCTAGAACAACGCTGCCCTAAACATTTCGCTCAACATTTACTAAGCATTTTTGGAAAACTGGATTTACCAACCATTGCTCATGATCAATGTTGACATACAGCTGGGCCAATATTTGAGTTTATCCACCTCGTCTGGTGGTTGGGGCCTTACAAACTAGGGCTGAATGATTTGGGAAAAAAATGGAATTGCGATTTTTTTTTTTTAGATCAGTATTGGGATTTAGTTTGCCATTATTTTAAAGTTCCTTATCTTCTCTATTATTCATTAAACACAAGCAATAAATCATTATATAGTATGACCAACAGAGAAATGGATACAGTCAACATATAAACTGCTCTTTCCTGTATGCCATTTTATGATGAAATGAGATTAATTGATGCATGAATTGATATAAATAACACATCTTAATTTAACTATTGAATTGTAAAAAGGAAAACCTTCAATCACAGCAGAATATTGACTCATTGATTTAACTTCAGGCCTTGTAATTGTTTGAATCTGAAAATTAACATTCAAAACAATGCAGTGTTTCAGCAGAAATGTATTATTTTTATAAAAATGTTGCACACATACGTACACATACATGGTGCACCGCTCCATGTGCTCAGGGACAGCTTTATGCTTATTAAATAAAAAAAAGAAAGAAAGTACAAATTTAAAAAAAAAACGGACACATTATTCTGGAAGAGGCTCCCTCTGGACTCTACAGGTGTTCCCAGCTCTGTCAGAAGCACACGCCCCGCACAGCAAATTGTGACCCGGGCCGGAGCCCTGGGTCTCACCCGGGGAAGCGCGGAGGGATAAAAAATGGGCGGGCACGGAGAAAGTGTCCTCATTACGCACGGTTTCGTTCTATATGCACTTGTTTTGGTCCGAGAGAGAGAGAGAGAGAGAAGTGAGCAGAATATGCCTCAATCGCTCCCTCTCCGCGCCTCCCCTCCCAAATGGAATGGTGCGCTAGACCGCCGCCGATCTTGTCTATAGAAAGAGCCGGACCTGGACAGCCCTTTTGGTTGGATTGTGTAACAAAAATAAAATAAAAATTATATCGTTAGGCTTTGACATTTAAAAATTTCGTTCTGTTAAATTGCTCTGTCAGTTTGACGTTGATGAATCGTTCAGCCTTATAACACACTTGTAAATTTCAGCAGGACATCCATCCCTGCACATCATTTTTCCATGCATTTAAACGCCAACACAATTTCCAAACACAACCAGCATCCTACTGCTTTTTGCATAAATACATTAGGTGCTTTCGCACCACAGGAATATTTTCATAGTTCTACGAACTTTTTGGAGGAATTGTCCGCACTGCAGGAACTAGGGATGTTCATAATTCTTAGAACCCCATTTTGAGGGCCTTTTTTTTTGCTCCTAATCCAGGGCAGGGACTAACCGGCACAACAGGAACCTTAGGTGATATAAATGCACGGCGATTGGTCCATGGGTGGTGATTGTCCACGGTCCCTCGCCCCGGCGCACCGAGGACAATCCGCCCGGTCCAGTCACTCTAGGTGTGGACAAGCCCACGTACACTAAGCCATGATAAAGAAATAACCAATAAAAAAATGAAAAAAAATAAACGATTAAAGTAATTATTTTATTGTAGATGTATTTATTTAATTTATTTTCCTACAATAATTGAATGAAATAATGTGCGCCCTGTAATCACTGAAGCTAGTCACCCCTGCATTACGAAAGTTGGAACAAACTTTTACATTACATCGTGTAGATCTAATATGAGTGAAGATTCAACAACTTGATTGCTTATTTCTCGCTTCAAGATTTTTCAGAAACAGATTTTAGTGGACTGATGAGGTGATACAAGTGAACGTTGTGAAGTGAACACAACACGCAACACCCCCTGAAAACCCTGTTGGATGACATCACATCAAGAGTTCCAGTGCGGTGCGAATACAACCAGAAAAAAAAAAGCCCTTGATGGTATCTAGTTCTTGGGGGACCTCCCCAGTTCCTATTTCCCCACAAGGAGTCCCCAGAAGTGTTCGGTGCAAAAATGCCTTAAGTACTCTATTCTGTTCAAGGCAGCGATCTTCTGAAATTATTCCATCATTGTTGTCAAGAGTATTAATCTTAATCGTAGAATATCTGCACACATTCTGCCATTGTACACAACTGCCCTTCTGAAAAACAAGTTTATAAGTAAATAAGTTACATTATGTTACTGATTACAGTTACTGTTCTCAAGGTTATTGTGGTATCAAATCTTGGCTTAGGTGCATCCCGCTTTAGTTTCCCCATTTCTAAGGATGAGATGTATCCTGCCCTGGTCTTGTGGTATAAAAAAAGAAGAAGAAAAAAAAAAAAAGAAAATCCAAAATGGTTTATCCTCATTGCCTCAACTCAGAAAATGAATAGACTATTAAGGTTTTGGTGGCCTGTGGCTGCAACACTAAACCCAGACGAACTGAAATGATATGCTAGACCAGTGATTCTCAAACGTTATCATATCAAGGACAGGCAATTTGATACGCGTTAGGCCATGGAGCCCATTCGGTAAGATGTCATCGCTGGGACCCTAAGCTGAGAAGATCCTTTTTATTGCTACAGATTGCGGTTTATAGAGTTTGAGAGATTTTGACTAAAATACCATATCTGCCTATAGGCAATTTGGAGAGACAACAGCGAAAATAGGACCAAAATAGTCATTATTATCGCATGCTGCTGACGTCATTTTGCTGGGAACCTCCTTAGGTCCGCCGGGGGGATCCCCGGACCCTATGTTGAAAACCGCTACTCTAGACTACAGTAATGCTTAAGTGATCAAACTAAATCAAGATACTCTGAAATATTGGGTTAGCTATCCACACATTCATTCATCCTGAGGGAAATGCAGGAATTGGTTTTAAAGAGCGAGAGCGCGGGGTTACCTTTGCCATCTTAATCATCTTTTTCGCTATCTCGATGTCTCCCTGGTGGTTTTGTCCGATCTCGGCGATGATGAAGCAGGGGTGGGAGCCCCCGACCATCCTGCCGGGACACAGTTCGAACTTTAAAGGCATTTTTGTAGAAAATGCGGAGAGGGGCGATTCTGCGACTGCGACTGCGACAGCGACAGCGGAGCACCGCACTACAGTCTACGCCGACAGGAAGTTCAAACACATCGCACTTCCGGTATATACAGGGCTACACATGCTTCCTGGTTTCTTATTTTTCTTTGGTGTATTTTTGGCGGTTGGCAAAGCAGCTTAGAGGTGCATTACCGCCACCAACTGGACTTTTTCAGCAGTTCTGGGGTGGTCCTGGGCCCTATCAAGAGTACGGAGAGCGGTGTCCACTGTACTTTCGGCTTTTGAGCAAGTTTCATCTTCAGGCAAATCAGCAGCGCCGGGCGACACCCAATATGAAGGAGGATGCGCTCTCAATGGCGCTGTTCCTTGGGAAATGGACGCTTGGACTTGAACTTCAAGTTCAAGTTCAAGAGATTATTTGTCACATACATATACATACGGATTAACTGGAAAAACTCTGATGATGTTTATGTTTTCTGTGTAAATGTTGTTTGGTTCTATGTTTAATTGAGATGCCAAATGCCCCCCTCTCAAGAAATTTACCAAGTTTTAATATCTTCTTATAGTTTTAATAGCCAGGACTTCTGCTCTGTGAGGAAAGTGCTGTAGGTAAGTTTAATTTAGGAGGATTTGAATCTATATTAAATACAACACAGACAATTAATCATATTATATTATTATAGAACCCAGAATCGTGTGTGTCTATGCAGCTGCGGAGCTCGGGGATAAGTCCTGTACACTCACCAATGGACACCTCACACACACACACACACACACACATACACACACATACACACACACACACACACAAACTTACATACAGGCTGACTCATCACAGGCACACACACATCACCAGCCCCTGCTATGAACACACCCTCAACACCCTCCTGATTACATACCTCTCCTTTTCTCCCTCATTTACTGCCATAGCTATGACAGGAAGAGGCCACGTGCCGAACTTCTTTTCCAGTTTTCCTAGACTTAATTAACTCTGTTTTGTTAATACATGTTGTCATCTGGCGTTTCTATGTTTATGTTTTTCCATGTACATGTTGTTTGTTTCTATGTTTATGTTTTTCCATATACATATTTGTTTCTATGTTTATGTTTTTCCATTTATATGTTGTTTGGTTCTGTGTTTATTTGTCTCGCTGTGGTGATTCTCCACCTCTTGGAGTAGTGATTAGTTGTTAGAATACAAAAACATGGTAAGATGGTTCTCCAAAGAGGGGGTTTGGTGGCGTTTCTGTTTAACAAAAAGCTGTGCTCTTGTCATCCTATAGGTCGTCCACAGGATAGAGTTATTGCAGCAGTTTTTGATGATTAAAGAATGAATAAAAAGTGGCATTGCAGGTTGAGAAGTTGAACTCCACTTGCAGACTGTCTCCGTCCTAAATGCAATGGCCACGGGGTGCTAATCCAAACAGCAACCGACAGCTGGCCCACCCCTTCCCAGGAGCCGGCAGGAGGACCAGCCCTGTGTCTGGCACCAGGACCCATGTGGGCTTTGCCAGGTTCCCAGACCATCCTGCCGCCCTCGAAGAGAATGTAGGAGGGTCTGCTACGTCCGCCCCCAGGACCCACAAGGGATTCAGCGGGACCCTGGCACCTCTCGATGGCCTGGTGGGGAACGGCCAGGGCTCCTCTGGGATCAACCTGTGGTTTCACTGGATGCTGCCGTCCCCTCTCTGTCCCCTGTTAGCTCCCAGGGCAGTGCCACCACGGGCCCACAGACACCTGCTCAAATGCCTGGGCAGGGGTGCTGGTGGTGTGGGCCACCCGACCATGTTCAGCAGGACTGCCCCATGATGGAGATTGGACAGGTGGTTCATGTTTGCTGGTCTACCGAGCCCCACCCCCGGTTGGGAAGGGACCTACAACGTACCAGTAAGAGTACAAGGGGGTAGACATCGGGCTTTGCTGGGCTATGGCTGTTCTCAGATGAAGGTCCAGCAATGCCCAGTGACCAGGGGCTTTGGCGGAGGCGTCACAGGGGGAGATTCGGTGTGTGTGAATATTGACATGTATCTGTTGGTGCTGCTTGAAATTCGTTACAAGGGGGGACAGCATAAGATGAAGCTACGGTTAGCTCCCAGTTGTTGCACCCCCTGATTTTGGGTAGGATTTAACACTTTAATGAGGGAGGCCTGGGAAGCGCTCACCGTCGGTAGGGAAATGTGAGTGTTGAGTGGCGTGCGGTGATGCTAAGGAGTCAGTGGTTGCTACCAGTTCAGGAGCAGAGGAGTCCCCACTTGGGTCTTCCCCAGTGCCAGTGGTCTCCTCCACAAATGGTTTTCCGCAAGACCAGTCGGAGGATACCGTACATGTGGCCTTTGAGCAGACAGTTTAAATGCGCCCGTACACTGCGCTCACTCACATGTATTTCTCTGTGATTAGGGACAGGTTCTCTGGTTATCCAGTGAACTGTAACACTCAGTCAGGAGAGGAAATGACTCAGTTGTTGGTTCCGAAAAGCCGCTGGGAAAGCTTTTCCAGGCAGCTCACCATTGTACCACTGCAGCGGATAATGGCCCACCTCTATTGGCCGGGTATTTGGGCAGATGTGCGTAAGTGGTGCGCTGCGTGTCCCGAGTGGCAATTAGTCAACCCCCCAGCTACACCAACCACACTGTTGAAGTCCGTAGTGGAGGCGCTGTTCGAAAGACTCGCTATGGATCTCATCGGGCCATTAGACCACAGTGCTCTCAGGTATTGCTTTGTGTTGGTCCTGGTGGATTATACAACCCCAAGTCGGTGCCATTGCCTAGTATTACAGCCAAAAGTGTGGCGCAGGCACTGTTTCAGGTCATATCTCGAGTCGGGATTGCAAAGAAAATCCTGACTGACTAGGGCATTTCCTTTATGTCACCTACACTTTACAATCTATTGGGCGTCCACTCAATTCCGACCAGCGTGTACAGACTGAAAGACCTGGTGGAGCAGTTCAATAAGATGCTGAAGTACATGGTTCGTAAGTTTGTGCATGACAATAGCGTAGTTGGGATAAATGGTTGGAGTTTGTTGATGGTTGGTTGGGGTTGTCAATTATGAGGTTGAGTGGTCAGACAGGGGTGTAGCAACTCAGATTTACCACCCTAACCTCCTAAATGAGTGGCAGGAGAAGATGTCCGTGACTCTGGCCACGACTGTGATCGCGGGGGATGAGTTGGTGCCGGAGGTTCCAAAAGCGACCGATCCCAGTCCAGCCCTGTGTAGTAAAGCATCTCTCGCCTGGCCAGGGTGCAGACATGGCCATGTTAGAGCTACGCTTCTCTGATGTCCTCTCCCCCATGCCAGGCTGCACGTTGCTCACACAACACAACATGGAGACGACCCCAGGGGTAAAAGTACGCTCCCGATGTATGAGCTGACCGAGCACAAAAGCAAAATCGTGCAGGCAAGGTTAGAGACCATGCTGGACATGGCCATGATCTCAGTCTACAAGTGACTGGTGTAGCCCCATCATGCTGGTAGGTAAGCCCAATAGGTCGGTCCAGTTCTGTGTAGACTACCAAAAGGTGAACGCTCTGTCAAAATGTGACACATACCCAATGCCCTGGGTCGGCAAGCTACTGGACCAGGCACGAGTACATTTTTCAGGACACTGGATTTAAGGGCTACTGGCAGATCTCCTTGTCTCCACAGTTCAGGGAAAAGTCAGTTTTCTCCACTCCATACAGGTTGTATCAATTTGTCACACTTCCGTTTGGGTTGTTTGGGGCCTCAGCCTCAGTTGGGGCAGCACATGCAGCATATGGGGGCATTAGAGTCTCTGAGTCTCTGAGGTAGATGGGGCTCATGGCCAACCCAAAGAAGTGTATGGTTGGACGGAGGGAGGTACAGTATCTGGGGTACCACTTGGGTGGAAGACTGGTGCGATCCTAGATAGATAAAACTGCTGTGGTCGCAGTCTGAGACCCAAGACAACAAAAGAGGGGAAGCAGTTCTTGGGGCTGGCTGGGTACTACAGGAGGTTTGTGGCTGACTTTTTAGACCTGACCAGCCCTTTGTTTGATTTAACTCGAAAGGGTGGGTCCGATCCGGTCGAGTGGACGGAGAAGTGCCAGCAGGCGTTTGAGAAGGTAAAATTAGGTCTCTGTGAGAAGCCAGTGCTATTTAAACCAAAAAATTCTCTCTCTTTCTGCCTGCAAACTGATGCGTTGGACAGAGGGCTGGGGGCAGTGTTGTTCCAGCAGGTGGAGGGCGTCGACCGGCCAGTGCTGTACATCAGCAGGAAGCTCTCCGAGAGGGAGACGAAGTGCAGCACCGCAGAGAAGGAGTGTCTGGCCATCAAGTGGGTGATCGGCATGTCGGTGGTCGGCACATTGGTCGATAAGGGAAGACCCGCATTATTTCACAGTAAGGGGGCGTGGCGATTCAAGATTCAAGAGGTTTATTCGTCACATACATATACATACTTTCATACATATATGCAGTGAAATGTAATGCAACGCTCCTGGTGATTACACACAATATGTCAGAGGAAAATTTCTTTCTACTAGACCAACTAACTGATTCCTAAAACGTAATACAGTAAGTCGAATACTTATAGAATAAAGTAAAAATATAGAGAATAAAATAAAATTAAATTAAATGGAATAGATAAAGGGAATAGGCTTACGTATATGGGATAGGCAATTATGTATATACAGATATGTGCATTGAAGTGGCATGTGAATAAAGTGAGGTAGTGTTTGTGGGATAATACAGCACAGTATACAACAGTACAGCGCAGCAATACGGTAACACCGAACAACCCAGAACAGTGACACAGTATGCGGTACAGTATGCTACATACAGTACAGTAAGGTAGTGGAGCCTATGTGTGTGGCTCAGTGAGGACCCCTGGTGAGGTCAGCACTGACAACGGGTTGCGAACGCTTGTGTAGTAAATACTGACCAACTGCAGGAACGAGACTGAGAACGGTGATGTGTGATGAGAAGCTTGACGCTGAGACACCGCACCCGCAGAGCACACACCATGGTATTGTACGCAGCGTATAATAACAACTGGTCGGAGAGCTGGTCGTGAGTCTGAACAGTACCTGTATGTTTAAATGTTTAAATATTGTTACATCGGTAATTCTTGCTCTGTAGATGTGAAGGAAACTTCATGTTCTGTATCCTTGTGGTGTGGGGGTGGTGTGGTTTAACCTACCACACCTGGCCTTTGTATAGGTAATTGGGCCCGGAATCTGTGTGGCTGTACGCCTCTCCCTTGTTAGAGCAATCAATGAGCAACAGGTAAACCCCCCATTCCGCCACACACAGTAGAAGAGCCCTTATCATGACATGCTTTGCATCTGCTCCGGGCTTGTTCCAACTTACCCATGAGGTGTCTTGAAATGTGTGGCGTCCCAGGACAGTGCCCATTGTATAAAATAATAATTATTAACAAACGGTGCCAGGGGTCTCAAGAGAGAAAGACAGAACCCATTGTCAGGGGTGAATGTGGTGAATGTGTGAACGGTGACCTATGCAGAGGAATCAGAGTTGTCTCTGGCTTAGCATAAAAGCACCTGCCTGAGTCTCATTCGACAGAGAATTCATCCGGCTCGGGTCTCTCCTGGACATCCATGGCAAGTCCAGTCTGATGCTGTACTTTTGTAATAAACCTATTATTTTACTCAAGTCAGCATCAGCGGTACCTCCTTCTTCATCAACACATCAAATTCATCAAGAAACTACAAAGTGGCGTCACAAACTAGGATCTGTTGGGCCTCACCTGCCGATGCTGCCTGCTCCAGCAAATTACCACTCTCAGGGTTACCTCACAAAATTGAGCTGTGTGTGGTTCTTGAGGCAGCAGTATTTTTGGCAGATACACTGCACTGACAAGAGCATATTGTGCGGAGATGGAGATGATGTGTTGTTGTCTGAAGTGAGTTTCCGTCTAAATTGGGGTTTATTAAGTGGTAAAAGACGTAAATATGGGGAATAAGAGAATAATGAACAAAGAAAGAGAGAATTAAGTTGAAATAGAGAATAGAGATGAGAGAAATAAAAGATGAAGTTAAAAGTAAAAGATAAATGCTTAAAAGATGTGGAAAAAGTAGAAGTAAAAAGTAATTGTAGAATGGCAGAACTAGTAGCCAAAAGCTATTTAAATAACCATGCAAGATTAATGGATACAGGGACCGTATCTCCTTAAAAAGTAAGACATGTGGACATTAAATGCTGCGTGAAAGTTGGCCGAACGAAAATATAATATAGTCAAATCTAGGTAGGAAAAACAAAGAGGAAATAACCCTGGCCAGGGGAATTGACTCAAAATAAAATTATATGAATGAAGATGAAAAAGATGAAAAGTGAAAAAGAGATAAAAGTTAAAAGCCTAAATTAAGATGAAAAAGGCTGAAAAGTGAAAAAGCGATAAAAGTAAAAAGTCCAAAGTAAGATGAAAAGTGAAAAAGTAATAAAAGTTAAAAGCCTAAATGAAGATGAAAAAGGATGAAAAGTGAAAAAGCGATAAAAGTAAAAAGTCCAAAGTAAGATGAAAAGTGAAAAAGTAATAAAAGTTAAAAAGCCTAAAGTAAGATGAAAAAGATGAAAAGTGAAGCAAAAAGAGTTACAAGTTAAAGGCTTAAAGGATGAAAAATAAAGTTTGAGGAAAAAATGGGGAAAAGCAGGGCTAAACCAGCCTAAGAGAATGAGTGCATATTGAACATGCATGCTGAAAGAATCTGATTAAAAGGATAATTTGTTAAAAGTTTGGCCAAAGTGAAAATCTTGATGAAATTAGAAAAGTATACATGAGTCGACGTTAAAGTATAAAGTCAAGCGCTGTTGAAGTTTTTGGAGAATCTGATGTACTGCTGGACAGATATGTCTTTTTCTTTTTGGTGTGTGCCTGTGCCTGTGTGTGTGTGTGTGAGTGTGCCGGCTAAAGAGGTGTGAAGAGATTTGTGTATTGTTCGTGTATATGTATAAATTATATATAGAATACATGGGTTATTAAATAGGTATACATATGGGGTGAGCAGTTAAATAATACATAAAAGAAACATTTCTTGTCCCTTTAGTGATAAATATATACAGTATGAGCCTGTTTATGGACTTTGTAAAGCTGATAATAAAGATTATGAGCCTTTCTTAAAGGACAAAATAAAATAAAATAAAATAGGAAAATAGAATCAAAATAATTAATTAGAGGCGATATTAGATTGACTAATATACTCTTTAGATTTAAATGCGTTGTATGAATATAGGTAAACATTGCTTTATTTCAAATGCACGAGAAATAAAAAAGCTGATAATATATGTCTCATTGAATTGTATTATAGTATGTCTAAGAATTTAGAGTGGTCTTAAGACACTAAACTCTTGTGTTGTTCTTTTTGTTTTTTCTTTCTTCCTCTCCTTTACTTTGCTGAGTGGGAGCTGGGGGAAAGACAGAGAAGATGGAATGTGTCTGAATTGGATCATTCAAGGGGCAGATGACAAGACATCTGGCAGTTCTTCACAGACACCGGAGCTTGCAGATGACAACGCATAGAAATTCTGAATCTCGTGAATCAGGCCAGTACGGATTATCCACAAACTCTTTGTAATAGACACCTGCATTTACCTACATGTCCGTACATCTAGTTATAACCTACATGATTGCTTGTTCTCACATATAGGATTACAGTAGTTCTTTTTCTTATATTGCGTTTGCAATTAGATAGCAAGAGACTTGGCAACGGACTGACTAATCAAGGTATTAGCCTAATTAATGGAGCATTATTGATTTGATTAATCACATGCGGAAAAACTGATTTGATTTAAATTCGGTTGAGTGCTGTGAATATTGTTTTCATTATCTGTGTATGGTTTATCTTGATTGAGGCTGTTTTCAGTGTGAACATTGATGGACATTTTGATAATTGAAGATAAATGAGTATGATCAGATGTTTCAGATATTGATCAAGTGAAGTTGCTTTTATGAGTGGGAAGCTATTGGTCTCCTTTGGGGTTGGAAAATTCAGTTGTTTTTGGTTGAGTGTGAGTGCTTTATAAATAATTTTTAAATAAATCAATTAGATTTACAATAAAAGAAATGGATACAAAAATTACAAAAGTAATCACTCCCGTTGATGTAGTGCGAAAGAATAATCCTTTTATTAAAGATATTGCAAAAATATCAGGAAAATGGAGCAAGCAGTGGCCTGACATTGAACAACCGTGGCCAGGTGAAGGAACTCTTAACTCTTAATGGTTCGAAGCTGCAAAGGAAAAAAGAGAACAAAGTAAACAAGAAATAAAGAAAAATTAAAAGAAAGCAGAAAAATTGATGGAGAAGATTACCGCACCCTTCTCACATACAGCATCCGAAAGAAGCCCCTGCCTTTTGAGAAGGAGGTGAAGTTCACTGATGTTTATCCCCAGCTCCCAGTGATTACAACGGAGGGCAACTATATCTTCAAAGATGAGGATGAGCAAATAATAGAGACGGGCAAGGCTACAACAACCATAAAGATGTATCGAAGCTCCAACAGTACCAAGAGAAGGAACCATTTGGGAAGTAGACAACAAGTCAGAAGCCTGGAAATAGGAGAAGAGAGTGTGAGTGACTCAGACGAAGCTATTGGAGGATACGACTCCGCAGTCAGACGGACGTTGGCTAAAGCGTAGAAAAAAGGAGATCGACCAGTGAGGAAAATGGCTCCGGGAACAGACGACATGGATGAGAGTGAACAGGCTGAAAGTGATGAAGAATCGGAGAAAGAAGGTCCTTCCTGTTTTCAACCGTTAGCAGCCAGTACAAGGGTAGGAGATGACAGACGCATGGTTTTAAGAGAGATTGAGAGGAGTATAGACAGATGCCTCAAGGACATAAGTGACTCCACCTGTTCAGAAGTTCAACAAATATTGGAAAAACAATTACACGATTTGCAAACAAAGGAGAAGAAATTATAGAAGAAAAAGCCTCAAAAGTCAGACACTTTGAGGCATGGACTATGGCCAAGAAAAGGAAAGAGACCTAACAAAATGTGTCCATTGATAATTCGAGGACCACATTTAGAGTTCAAGCCTTGGCAGAATACAGACATGTCTAACATACTTGAAAAGTTACCCACTCTTCAAGATGGAGCACATCCGTGGATCTCAAAGCTGGAAGAGGTTTTGGTGGGAACACAGCCTGCCATGGGAGATATTAAGAGACTTCTGGCTAGCCTTATTGGAGTCCCAGCGATGGAGGAGATCCTGCAGGCGGCAGGCCTTAACAGATACAGTATGTGGCAACTGCAGTGTATGACCCAGAATTGTTTGCTGCAAGCAGAGGTCGGATGTGGAGAGCATTGAGCGATGCATTTCCAACAAACGCACACCCGGACAACATCTTTGTTGAGTCATTGGGCCCACAAGAAAACCCAAGAGCTTATGTGTCAAGGGTTCATCAAGTGTGGGGAAATATCACAGGAAATGATCCAGATTTGAATCAAATGGAGAAATCAATTCTCCCAGCCAAAATACAGAAGGGGCTGCCTATTCAAGTGAGGAGCAAATTGGCAGAAGTGGTTGGTCTTGGAAGCATGACCAAAGGTGTTTATATGGATCACATAGCACATCAAGTGGAGCTATATCGGAAAAAGGAGCATGACCAGAAGGAACAGGAGACTTTCAGAAAACTCAACCAAATACAGTTGGTGGATAAGAAGAATGAGGATAAGAAGGCCAAAGAGAAGGTTTATAGATGAGCTGAACAGAAAGAATTGTAGGTAGATAATGCACTGCGGCGCCCCCTTACAGGAGCAGCCGAAAAAAGAGGATTCTTGGTGGTGGAATGAGGAAGTAAAGGAGCAGCTATGAAGATAAACACTGATGATGATCTTGATAAAGAGCGTGACATTGAGAAAAGTGTGCCACATATGACTTTAATGGTGGCTGAAGGATTTGAGCAGAAGCATATAGGAGAAAGGATGGAAGAAGCTACAGTATTGTCAAGAAAAAGTAGCTTATTGGGGTCAAACAATAACCCATTGACACAGAAGCATCATGTTCAGATGATGAAATTGCTGCATGCAATGATGAAGCCAAAGGAAATAGCTGTAGCTAAGTGTGCAGCACACAAAATGGACACGTCAAGAGCTACTCAAGGTAACAAAGCAGCGGATGAGGCTGCAAAAGCAGTTACAGGAGCAAACAAAACAGGCAAAGTTCTTCTTGTCACCCATGAAGTGGACTTGGAAGATAAAATCACGCTCAGAGATGTGATCTCGAGGCAAGAAGCGGTGTCAGCCGTAGATAAACAATCATGGTTGGAACGAGGGGCCACACAATAGTCTACTGGTCTGTGGAGAAATCATGAAGGACTGATGGTAGCACCCCCGACCTACTAGGTTTGATGATTCAGGAAGCACATGGGTTAGCCCACGCTGCAAGGGGGGAGGTAAGAAGTAAAATCACAAAAGAGTATGGATTTTGGGCACCGTACTTGCTTGAGCAAATTGATTATGTCATAGGCAGATGTACAATCAGTCTTAAAAACAATGTTCGGAGGGGTGTGAAGAGTCCACCCGGTCACATTCCAACTGTGACAGGTCCCATTCGTGAGTTGGTCGTGGATTTTGTTGACATGATAAGACCAGTAGGAGGTAAAAGATGCATGTTTGTGGACATGGATAGATTTTCACGATGGACTGAAGCATGTCCAACCAAGCGTAAAGATGCTCAGTCAGTTGCCAAGCCAAGTTCTTGTGTCGCAAGGTCATAAGCCGGTGGGGACTTCCAGATCGCATATCTTCAGATAATGGGAAAGAGTTCGTGGATAAAACAGTAAAATTATTCTGCAGAAACTGGGAATTAAACAACATCTAGCAGCTGTTTATCATCTGCAAAGCCAAGGTGTTTGTGAAAAATTTAATGGTGTGCTGAAAAATTGCATAGTTAAAATCTGTCAGCACACAGGAGTGAATTGGGTAGAGATGTGTAGTTAGGAGTTAACACTAGTACAGAAATATCCATTCTGAATATCTGATTCCGTCATAGACTCAATAATAATTTAAACTGAGAAAATGCATGGACAAAGGGGGGAAAAGGAAAATGTTAATCATATATTGGAACAATGTTAAAACCGTAATGCAAAAGCGAAATTATTATACTGTATTTGATGTGTGTGCAAGATACTGGCGGGTGAATTTTTCTTCCAGGACCAGTATGAGGTTGGCTGTGTCCGGAGATCTTAACAGCCTAATGGACATGAACACTCAAACATGGATATTCAAAAATGGAGGATGAAAATGGACGACGGACCCTGAATGAAGACATCATGATCAGGAGTGTTGAGTGAAATATCATTAAAAGTTGATGGTGTTAAAAAGCAACAGTTCAAAACATACATATGTGTTATGCAGGTTTTTATAATATTGGAGTTTGTTTCTTACAATGTAACCTGTATTATTGATGAAAAGTCTGTACTCTACAGTAGATGTTTTTAACAAGACATATTACTTTGATTTAGTATTGTTTTCTTTGAAGTTTTCCATAACAGGGTGAAATGAATATATTGGGACCTCAGGTGTTTTGTTTTTGTGCGGGGTTTTGAGGGACATTAATCATAGGCAGGGAAAGGTTCATTGGAAGGTCTGATGGGTCGTCCAGCCTGACTTTGGACAACATTTTAGATTTATTTCTGAGGTTCTGAATGTATGCATTTATATGTAACATCCTGTACAGTTGTCTAAACCCTTCTTCTGTGCTGTTAATTGATTTGGAGTGCAATTGGTGGTTGCCTCGGGCAGAGGAACCGTTAGAGAATTTTCCTGTTTTGATTGTTTGTTGAAAGAACTAAGAAAGGAAGCTGCCAGATGGGTTTTTTGCTCTCACACTCCACAAATTTATTGTATTGCTACGACTAAGCATGTTCAGAAGGGTATAAATATAATCAGTTTGTTTGTGAGTAGGTGAGTTCTATTAGGCCAATTAACGTCGTAACATTCACGAATCTTCTCTCTGTCGAGACTTTGTGTAGTCTCGAAGGGGGGGAAATATGAGGTGTCTTGGAATGTGTGGCATCCCAAGACAGTGCCCATTGTATAAAATAATAATTATTAACAGACGGTGCCAGGGGTCTAAAGAGAGAAAGACAGAACCCATTGTCAGGGGTCCCGGTGATAAGGGAGGTGAAAATGTAAACGTGACCTATGCAGGGGAATCAGAGGGTCAACGTTGTCTCTGGCTTAGCATAAAAGCACCTGCCTGAGTCTCATTCGACAGAGAATCCATCCGGCTCGGGTCTCTCCTGGACGTCCTTGGCAAGTCCAGTCTGATGCTGTTCTTTTGTAATAAATCTATTATTTTACTCGAGTCAGCGTCAGCGGTCTCTCCTTCTTCATCAACACATCAAATTCATCAAGAAACTACACCCACTCTCTACAATAACACTGGTGTGTTTTCAACCCAATCGCCTGTGTCTCTGTGTGGGAAGGCCCTGGAAACGCCAGTTCTCTTTTGATGGATATTTTGGTTTGTTTAAGGTGTAGGAACCCTATTTTAGAGTCCAGTGTTTTATTATGTTAAGGTATAGGAACCCTGTGTCAGAGTCTGTCGTTTTAGGTATGGAAACCCTGTACGGAAGGGACGGTGATTTAAGCGGCCACACCTGTATTGGGATCAACAAGCAACAGGTAAAACGTCCATCCCCACACACTCTGGAAACCCCACTCGGATGGCATGTGGCATGCAAACCTGCCACAATCATATAACGAACGTGAAAATCTCTTAAGCTTGTGTTCACCACAGACCTTATTTTGGTTATCTAACCAAAAACCAATTTAAAAAACCATTGACTTTCTAATGAGGGACCTGGAAGTGCAGAAATGTTTACAAATTTTCCGGTTTTAGGACTCATTCCTGCAGCACTCTATGGTCCAAACGCCTTAAAATGTACAAATTAGATGTATTAAAGCGAACATCGAATTAGATGTTTTAGTCCAATCCGCGTTCCATAGGTTAACAACATGTTAACATGTTGTTCGCACACTAAAGTGTAATCTCAGAGATCAATTTCATATATTTTTGAGCCATTTAGCCACTTGTCCAGTTTGAATGGGTCACTGTCATGAGTTCCCATTGGCTGCTGAGCACTATGGTTTAACCATTTCTCTTAGCCTTGGGGTCGCCTAACACAATTTAACATGCTAAGGATCCAATGCAATCCTGCAATGGGGCAACATCTCTGCCTTGGTCAACGTCCAGCCACACTGCAGCACCTCTGCCTGGGTCAACGTCCAGCCACACTGCAGCACCTCTGAAAGAAAGAAAGAGTCTTTATTCATCACGCAACACACCACACTATAACACATGCTTGCACACACACACACATGCTTTGATGGTGGCCGGTGAAATGGATTCTCTGCTTTTGACCCATCCTGGCTTGTCCTTCCTCCGGGGGCACAGCCAGGAGCAGTGGGCAGCATACGTGGACGCGCCCGGGGACCAGGTGATAATGTCCATCGCTGGTCAGACGATGATGGGTGCATGTTCTTACTGACGTGAGGTGGAGGAAACCCCATGTGAGCACGGGGAGAACATGCAAACTCCACACAGAAAGGCTCCTATTTGGGAGATAACCCGCCGGAGCACGGTGCCAACAGCGCCACAGGCGGGAATCGAACCCAGGACCTTCTTGCTGAGGCAGCAGTGCAATGCACTGCTGCCTCTAATAACTAATCTAATAACTAATCTTGGTGTATTTAAATATTTGTAATATACTGTATATACTGTAATATGATATATTACAGTATATATAGTATTCATAAATTTATAATTAGATTTTTAATATATAGTTTTCATATAATGATATTTTGTGAACTACGAGCTGGAAAAATAAGTTGTACATGGTTGTTCAACTACTTTATAACAGTAATGTAAAAAGAACCAATTAGTCATTAAAGTTTGGGTTTCAATTACATAGAACACATAAAATTATCATCTAAAAAAGTCCTTTTGTGACATGAGAAAATAAATGTATGGAATAGTCCTAGGTCCAAGACCAGACTAGAGCATGTCACTTAATGCTGGAAGTTATCTCATATGGATGTATTTGTTATTATGGTGGTAGTTGTTTCACCCTACGCTGTGAAGTTTTGTTGCTTTATTTTATTATAGATCACAGTAGCGTATATGCATGCACAGATATGCATTTCCCCCGGGGATTAATGAAGTACCTACCTACCTATACACGCTTTCATTTTTATTTGCCCTCCCTCTCGCATTTATTAAGCTCTATAGCAGAAACTTTGACCTTACATTATTGTCTTTCACCAGAAGAATACAGAATATTACACACTTTCAATTAAAACTATCACAGTTGTTCCATTGGCAGCTTCACACTTAAAAATCAGCTTTTAGATGCATAACTGCTGGAACATGTTACATATTCAAAATGAACCATAGGTTAATTTAAACAAGGCAGTTGAAGGACCAGGTTGGACGACAGAGTAAGTGCTTCTCAGGCATGTACCCAGGTACGTACACACTTGAAAAGTGTATCAAGCGTGTACAAATGTGTACAGGTCCATATGTGTGTCTGTGCTGTTATGTATGTTTTGTAAATCATAAATCTCTCAGTCGGCCAATACTCCCGCATAACTGACCTCAATGGGACGGGAGGCACAGATACGACAATGGTTTGGTTAGTACAGGTTTGAATAAGCATTCCAGTTGACACAATATCAATGAGACAGGAAAATAGGAATGTATAAAATAGACCTATGAAGAGTCAAATATATAAATATGCTGTCTGATTTGACTTGACTTGATTTCATATTGAAAAAAAGAAATGTTCATAGCCTATGCTACTATAGCCTAATTAAACAATAGAAATGAACCTCAACAATAATGGTTTACAAAGCTTGGGCTTCACTTGAAATTCTGAAACACTAGGCTACAGCAGTAGGCTCATTTGTAATTTAAACTAGATCAACCAAAATTGGCTAGCTAGCATAATTGGACACACTGGGTCAACCTTTACAACTCAAACACAAAGAAATATCCTGTAGCTGCAGGCAGCGATCCAGGGGAGTCGGCTGTGGTGTGGATAAGGTGTGGTTTGAGCAGCCACACCTGACCTGGGTCTGGGTAATTGGGGCCCAAGATCAGAGTGGCTGTACACCTGTTGCTCGTGATTGGTCTAACGAGCAGCAGGTAAAACCCCCAACACACACTCAGGAGAGGAGCCCTTGTCATGACACATGTCCATCTGCTCCAGGGCTTGTGCCACCTCGCCCACTCTCTACAATAAACATGTGTGTCTGCAACCCCTGTGTCTCTGTGCTGGACTGCAGACTTCATTCCGGCCTGGTGAGGTCTGACCACCTTCAATGTGGAAGAATAAGGAACATTTTGCCAGCGGCCCCATGCCAGGGGGGCACAAATGAAGTGGGGGTCTGGGGGCCCTTCACGCACCAATTTGTGATCAATTTTAGGCCTCTCTACTGCTCTCAACATGAATGTAAAGGGAATAAACAGTCAATAAGAGTAAAGTACAGTTGCATCAATTATATTAAGGATTAAGGCATCAGATCATAGACATTGGCAAAATTTTTGGTCTGTCAAAATATTTGGTTCAAACTATTTGGTAAGAAACAAAAACCCATTAACAAACTGGGAAAAAGCAAATGACCTGGTAGACCACAGAGACCACTATGGCAGATAACTGAACAATACCTTTATTTGTGAAAATAAATTCATTTATTTTACTGTCAAACTGATCAGAAAAACTCTACTGGATGTAGGCATTGAAATAAAGATCAATTCCCCGAATACATATCTAATTATGTCTTTCTTATGTCTGTGGGTTCATCGGTTCATCAGAACTGGACCATGGAGCAATAGAAGGAGGTGGCCTGGTCTGATGAATCACGTTTTGCTTCTACATCATGTGGATGACCGGGTTAGGGTCCAATCCAATCAAACATTTGTGGGATGTGCTGGAACATCAAGCCCGATCCATGGAGGCCCCACCTCACAACTAACAGGACTTAAAGGATCTGCTGCTAACGTCTTGGTGCCGGACACCACAGGACACCGTCAGGGGTCTTGTGGAGTCTTTGCCTCGACAGGTCAGACCGATTTTGGCAGCATGAGGGGGAGCTACAGAATATTGGTGGTGGTCTTAATGTTGTAGCTGATCGGTGTATACAGTATGTAAAGCTAAATGTAAATTCCGCCGATTTTTCAATACAGGTCTGATTTTAAAAGTTGGTTTCTGTCATTTATAACTGTAGCACCTCGCTCAATGCCCTACTATTGTGAAACACTCTGCTGCAGCTTCTCACTGTGATAAAATGTAGTCCAATGAGGAAAATATTTAAGCCTTAAGAAAACATGATCGATGTCCTTTTTGAAATTGGGAAGCTCACAGTATAGTCAGAGCATTTATAGTCACAAGCTCTGAATTTAGTGGGGTTTATTGACTCTTTCCCACCTCCTCAAATCAGCTGTTTTGGCCATGCTGATGTAAGAAACTAGAAACACAAAGTTGCACCGTTTCCAACTGTAGCCGACATCGTGCCTTGGATGTTACTGCGGCAATTGATAAATGCAGTTTGACATTAAATGTGATATTGCTGTTATTCAAAACAGGCCTAAAATACATTAAGACATGTGACTATAGTTTGTGCATAATCATAAGTATTTGATTCAAGAACAATTTGTACGAGTCACACACTGCCATTAGATTCCTAATTGCTCTCTTAATTAAAACTCTCTGGTTGTAAATTTAATTGTGGGTGTAAATTTGACTTTTTCCATCCTGTTGTTACAACCCACCCCTTCTAGCGTTACAATGTATGCTGTAACGACTTGGTTCATAGAAGACAAATGTGGTAAATTTGTGCCCAATCCATTCTAGAAAACGTACCAGGAAATAGACACCGTTAGGTTTTGATTCTCTTTTTTATTGATATTGAAATCAAATGGACAATGAACACGCATGGTCAAGTGACAGATGGCTAACAGCTAAGCTCATGTTTAAACCACAAACCTCTAATGTTAATGACATACATGTTTTTGTATACTGTATTCATAATATAGATATCGCCCTCTGTATATGTACATAGGTACACGCGTTTAAGAGTACATACACACTGTTGTTGACACACACACACACACACACACACACACACACACACACACAAACTGTAATGACTGGACTTTGTTCAGTTCCTGACTGGACACGGGGGAGAGGGGAGAGAGAGAGAGAGAGAGAGAGAGAGAGAGAGAGAGAGAGACTCGAAAAGGAAATGCATAGATTTAACTTAATCTTTTATTTATTTATTTATTTATTTTTTGAAACATGATACAGCACTAGCCGTCTCTACGCACACGGTTCAAAGTACGCACACTGAATTAGAAGTTCCCACTCTGGAGAGTTTGGTCCTTAAAAATAGCGACAAAATAAAAATCTGTATATACTCCCCCCCCAATGCTGAAAACGTGAGGTGATGATGGAGGGATGGATGGGGCGGTGGTGGGGGGGTCGAGAGAAGCACGACTGACCCCCGAGAGCGGTTCAGAGGCTGTCACGCGATAGAAAGAGCACGGCATTCTGGGAATGACACTGTTTGGTGGCTGTTTTGCAAGTCAGGTTGTAGTGTAGTTGTGGAACGAGAAAGGGGCGGCGGGTGGGAGAGAATGGGAAACACTTTACGCCCTAAGAAACATTAACCATTTCTTTACTACAGCCCCCGCCTCTCCACCTTGACTGGTCAGCTGCACGCCGCTGGGGCAGGTGGAGGCTATGGGGGTGGGGGTGGGATGGGATCTACAGCACTGGCAGGAAAAAACAGACTTTCCCTTTTACTAGAAAACACAGGGAGGGGGCAGGGGAGGTTGGGTGAATTATGGTTACACGTTATGGATAGCTGGGAAAGAAGAGCCCGTTCTCTTCAGGATACCATGATGGGACATCAGGGTTCTCACTTGTGGCGGCGGAATGACATGAGGGAGGTGGGTGGAATGGTGGACCCCTCCCGCCCGCTCTAGCGGACCAGTGGGGCTTGCTTCAGGGAGATAAGGACCGAGCGCATGCGGGACACATCTTTGGCCTGCTTGCTGGACTTGGGGTTGAAGTCGCAGAGGCGCGCCACGCGCTCCCACTCTGTGCCCGGGTTGTTCTCATCCAGGTCCGAGACCATGGCCTCCTCAGCTGCCCTGGAGGGAGCGAGCGAGACCGCCAGCCGAGTGGAGGGAAAGAGAGAGAAATGATATTAGCGGGGGGGATGGATTTAAAGACTTATACACAGACACACACACCAAGCCCTGAGATATCACACTGCTGCATAACAGCCACACAGCGCCACCTAGCGGGGTGCTGACACAACAGCCTGACTTTGCTTTCTGCATTAAAACCATCACTGCAACAGAAGTTTAAGAGAGAAATGGGATGATTTTGCACTTACAACAGAAGCTTCTTCACAATATTCAAAGTATCGAAGTGGTGAATCGGCCTTTAAACAAAAAGCTCTCTTCAGAGCATTGCTGAAATAATAAATGCGTTGCTATTTTTTGTGCTAAATGGGCAATGATGTTGTTGATTCAGCAGTGTCTCTCTGAGGCTTGGCCGGTGGAACACATACATCTACCTTACACATTCACACAGAAACAACATTACAAGAGTCATTACCTGTGGCATGCCTCCCACACACTACCCAGGGACACGAGCAGGGATATAGTTCCAAAACATTTATATAGAACCCAAGGAAAAGAAAGAAAAAAAAAAAAAAAAAAAAAGTGTCATTTTTACGGATCGGGGGTGCTTTTTGGTTGGTTGAGAACACAGTTCTCTGCGTAGAACTACGGTCTGGCCAGACGACCCCGTAGCTTAACTTGCCGTTATGGCCCCGTAACCATCAGGTTTCTCTGCTAGTCAAGTATAGAGACGTCATCTATATACTTGTCTTTCTAAACAAGTACACTTGTCTACACTTGTTTAAAATGAACACCGGCAAGTTGCGTTGGTTGAAGTGTTTCAACCAAACCCAAAATAAGTTGAAGCTCAGGCCACTTTTGCCATGCAATGTGCTGCAGCTGGGGAGCGGGCCAGTTTGGAACTGTGGCACAGACACCAGGAACCTTCTGAAAATGATTTCAATTTTTGACACATCACCATATCATATCTAAAGGGACCGATCGATGGCTTTATGAGACATGGCGTGTTCTTTTAAAAAATAAAATAAAAAGCAAAACATACTTTAAACTAAATGGGCTCGCCATAAACGACAGAACTCAAAACACAAACGAAAGATATATACAAAAAATAACCACGAAAAAGGATACATCGGCACAATCACAAGACGGGAACATTTCTGGAGATGCAAGCCACAGATAACGGCTAAACAGTCCCAAACCCACCCGCAAACAGTAATTTCACACCGTAGGTCCTACAGTCACCACCCGTTCCAAAGTCAAACTCCCGCCCGTATTGCCCCACCATGTGAACTACACTACTGACAGGCACACATACGTAGCAAAATGAAAATGGGGAGCCAATCAACATCCATCACACACACACACACACACTCACACTCACACTCTAAATAAAAAAAAAAAAGGCAGTGGACCTTGCTCCGTGTGAGAGCGAGGCTTTTTAAAACTGCAATTTGGAGCTGGGACATTCTGCAAATAGAAGGCATCTACATCCCCTGACAAGAACACAGTCTGGATGTGGTGAGGGTTTTGACAGATTTACTTAACTGGTCTAGGCGGTAGCAGGGATGGTTAATGTGTGTGCTTTAAGGTGCAGAGGAAAAGAAAACAGGGAGAAACAGTTTCACAAGTCAGAATAGACAGAGAGAGAGAGAGAGAAAGAGAGAGAGAGAGAGACAGAGAGAGAGAGAGAGAGAGAGAGAGTGAGAGAGAGGGGAAGGGAATAAATGAAAACCCAACAAAAAATAAATGCAGATGTCATAAGCCAGCATGCAAAAGCAACATCCCCGCCCCCACTCTTAAACCACCCCCACCTCCCCAAATACTTTCTATAAAGTGCTTAGCGAGCAGCTTCTGTGTGTGTGTTGCCATTGATTGGTTGGGTGGGTGAGCAGAGAGGACTTACTGTCACTGCTGCTGCCTCGGGTGTACAGTTTAGTCAGTAACAAACATGGTCATCAAGGGTCTCAGACCCAACAGGAGGAGATGTCCTTCCGAGGGCTCCAGTACATGAATGTATTAAGCCTTGAATGCAAGGGAAGTGCTGCATTGAGGTGTGCGCATGGAAACCCTTTAAATAGAACCCCAAAGTTAACAGAATTGGTTGGCTCTGTATATTGAAATCCTGTTACAGGCATGCAAAGCTAGCTTGAAATAACCACAATGCAAATACAATACGGAGTACGAGTGCAACTCTGCTGACTTGACTCCGGAAAAACAAACTACTCCTTTTCAAAGCACACGCAGCTAGGTACTCAATAACACTATCCCAATAAAATACAGCTGGTATATTCATCGCCTGCCAATAACGGTGTAGCTGGATTTACCGGACTGTGTGAACACCGCAATCCAGACTCAAGGGCATCACCCAGTCATGCAATGGCAAGACTACAGGCTGCACTGCTACAGCAGCTGGACAGCTAGGTAGGCAACAGTAGCGTGTCATTCTGTTGGAAGGCAGCTAGATAGCACCGTGCATTGCTACGTAAAGCACATAAACAGTTTGCTTTGAAGCCTTTGTGTATCCATGTATTGGCCAGCGTTTTGCATTTGTGAGCTGGATAGGCCAATATACCGCTAGTACACGACACAATACTTCATCTGCCTTGTTCAACACCAACTGCTTGTGTTGATGAAGTGAGTTTTACTGGGGAGAAAGCAGACGGGACATGCAACAAGTGGGAGTCCATCAAGCAGCGGAGCCACCATTATATAATGCACTTCCTACACAAACACTCAGGGCTGCAGTTGTGTATCTGCATGACTCGATAAGCGAGAGAGGCAAGGGCAAGTAGGTTTATGTGTGTGTTCTTAACGATACTGTGAATGTGACAAGCGAGTCAGAGGAAGGAAATGTGGAAGAACACTGCAGATTGCAAGCTGATCGGATGGAAACTGAGAAAAACAAGAGTGAAAGACCTCTGAAAACGGACCGAGAAGGGAGGAGGCAGCTTTGACACCAAATCAGAGTGGATACACACCTGCTTCAAAACCAAACTGAAAAACCTAACCTTAAAGTTATACTACTGGAGAATATCATCTAAAATTACATGTCATGTAAAGAAATTTAAACCACAGTTAATTTCCAATATATTACCGTAGATACGATTATGGGAACAAGGGTTAATCATTGAAAACATAAATGGTTAAAAACATTGGCAAAATGCAAGGATGAGATGGCATGGTGGAAGATTTGCGAGGTAGATGATGAGGACAGCAAATGGTGTCAATGGGAATAGGTTCTGACTGAAGTAAAATATGCCGCAGCTTTGGTGAAGAACACGCAGTGACGGACAGCCATTCACAAATTTCCACCAAGACACGGTTTTCAAGAGATGTGAGCATGAGCACAAAGGCCTAAACTTAGATAGGTTAAAGAACTATTCTAGTATATGAGAACAAGAAAAATCACAAGTGACAAAGTAGGTAAAAAACGTAAACCAGGTAGAAATTAAATTAATTCAATGAAGCAGATAAAAAAAAAGACATATCCTAGGGGGGCCACGGGGGAGTGATTAAGTCAGTGTTGATGGATGAATAGATGGCAGGAATTGATGATGTAAAAACAAACAAAAAAGAAGGGGAAGGGGGTGGAAAGATGGAATTGGAAAATGTTAGTTTGAGCAACATACACATAACCAATGAGCTCAGAGAAGGGCTGTTTGTAGAAGTCTTCGTCCAGCACTCTGGACGCGAGTCCACAGAGCAGCAAGGAGGTAGGAGAGAAGAGAGACAGTGGTAAAACGTGGGAGAGGACAGACACAGGCAATGCACAAGTTAGCACAGCGGCCAGACTGGCCGTGTGAGGAAAGCTTTAGTTGCAAAAAAAAACAAAACAAAAAAGATAACAAGCCGGGTGGTGGTGGAAATTGAAAAAGGTCAGAAACGTATCCTTGTGTTGGTTTAGTGAACCTGACACGAGCACTGACATCACCACCCTGGGATCTCAGTACCGTCTTCAAAAACAGAAAGATTAATTCAATTCTAAAAAAGGTTTAATTTTTCTGTGTCATTTTCATTTCTAATTATTTTAAATCTCAAGATACCTCAAAAGGTTAAAAAAATGAACAGCAGTGTAGTGTTTTCCCTAGAATCTTTTTCAGGCGTGGTGGTTCACACCAAAAAAAGCCATAAATCGACAAGGTGCACAGGATAGCATATTGGTGTGGTCGGTTTTGGTCAGATGGTGCAGCAGGCGGTCTGAAATTAATATTTGCATTTTTATCGCGATGATCACAAGGAGCTTAATATATTCAAGACTTTAAACACAAGAAGAGTAGGGATGTAATGGTATACCGCAGTATCAAGCAATATGCGATATGAATTTATGTTGGAAAATTCAAGATCTAAACTTTCAATTCACCTGTTGCCACTACGCGGTAGTGGACGCCATCTTTGTTTACAGCGCCGCAGAACCGCCAATATTAGGTACTTGCGCGCACATGAGAGCAAATGTAAACTAAGATGCAGAACATGGCTGCTATCGCGCAGTTACATCAGGTGAATAAAAGTTTGTCGGATTTTGATATACATATTTTGCCTAACCTGTAATTTTGAGAGCCCCGACAAGCGCCTTCCTGTGCTGTACTGTGTAAGAGGCTTGACCATGCGTGTGTTTTTTAAAATATAAACTTATATAAACTTTATTAATTGAATATACAAAACATTAAGGTGGAAAAATTAACACAGTGAAAGAACTGTGAAATGTCATATTGTTACATACCCAATTGAGAGGATGACTTAATAAGCTGTATTTATTACATAAAAATAAGTTGTGTACCCAATGACCTTAGCATATCATGAACACAGTGTGCATGATTCATTGATGCACTATCTTCCTTGTAAAATTCCACAATCAGGATATGTAAATTTTGCCACAGGAGGCCCAATAATTGAAATCTTCATGCAGGCTCCAAGAGCTCTCCTTGCATCTTGTTCCTGAGGTCTGCTATCACCTACTAAAAGTGAAAGTAAATTATTAATTTAAAGGATAGATTGCTAGTGGCACAGTGCACTGCACTGCTGCCTCACAGCAAGAAGGTCCTGGGTTCGATTCCCGCCTGGGGCGCTGCTGGCACCGTGCTCTGGGCGGGTTATCTCCCAAATAGGAGCCTTTCTGTGTGGAGTTTGCATGTTCTCCCCGTGCTCACATGGGGTTTCCTCCACCTCACGTCAGTAAGGACCCCCACCAAAAACATGCACCCATCATCGTCTGACCAGCGATAGACATTTATCACCTGGTCCCCAGGCGCGTCCGCGTATGCTGCCCACTGCTCCTGGCTGTGCCCCCGGAGGAAGGACAACCCAGGATGGGTCAAAAGCAGAGGAGCCATTTCACCGACCACCATCAAGCATGTGTTGTGGAGTGTCATGTGACAATTAAAGACTGTTTCTTCTTCTTCTTTCTATCAAAAGCAACCATGAGTTGCAGCCTTGTACCATGTGCATGGTGGAGAAACCACACTCATAGATTACACTGCCCACAAGAATTGTGAGTGCAGTAACTTAAAGTGACTTCAATCAGTGAGTCTGCGGTCAGGTGACGTGACGTCAATAAAAATTAGGGATGCACAGATTATGAAGTTCTGGGACAATACCGATGATTAAAATAACAATTTGGCCGATAGCTGATGCCAATGGTCCGAGTTCCCCTGAATGCAGCATCACTAACAAGTTCTCTGAGTCGCAATAAATGCAGCATCAGTCCCTGCTTGGAGCACTGCAGATGGCCGTGTACATGTCTTCTAAAATCAATAGCGGCGTTTTTTCAGACGGATAAAAAAAATAATAAATAATAATTCAAATTTTCTAAAATGGGTCACGAAATATACCTAGGCGGCCCGCCCAAGTAAAATCTATGTGTGGTGTAGGAGTCAAAGCATCTTAGACATGTGTGTTAATTGTGTGTGTAATGTGTGTAATTATACATAATATTTTATACATGACATTATATTTACATAGATGGGTGTATTTATAACATGGATTATAAATTGTACTGGTAATGATGTTTACAATAGATGAGCCTAGGAAGCCTTTTTTAATCTTTCTTTATTTGGTTCTGTTATTCCAAATACAAAGTCATTGCACTTTTACCCTTTTTGTCCTTCTGCAGTTTCCGTAGCCAAGGCTGTGATTTGACCCTTTTTGTCCTTCCCGTCACTCGTGCTTTCCTAACTACCCACAAACAGGGTTTCAATTTAGCTGCTTCAACTAAAAATACGCTCTACTCTTCTCTGGTCTGAGTGGCTCTTTGCGTAATCTTTGTCCTTTAATGGGCTGGGGGAGTCAGCGGTGTTTTAGAGGCGGAGTTACAGTAGTAGAGTTGTATTTGCATGATTTAAGGGATTGCCACAAGGGAACAACCACCATCGACCATCAGTTCCCACATGTGGGAAACACTGGCTAATGCCATCTGTGAATGTCAGCTTATTTTCCAATAGGCCGATGTCAGTCAACAAGGCGTATGTCGGCCGAAACCAATGTATGGCCGATAAATCGGTGCATCCCTAATAAAAATAATTTGCCTATGAAATAAATCCTGAAATATTTATTTTGCGCCTAGGTGGGATCTTTCCACTCAGATTCATAGGTTCTTTCATCACTTTCACTGCGCCGCAGGGTTTCGTGAGACCCTCCAAATCTTATGCCATGTTGCCATTTTTAAGCACGCAAAGTGAGAAAGCGAACCTGCTGCAGCGCACACCGCGGTGCCGGTGCAGGTACACACTTGCTCCCTCTCCCATTTGGAAAACAGTACCGTTTTGAATGTTTTGAATAGGCCATTACAACAAAATAAAAGATTTTACTGTTGACACGGAGATGGTCGGTCGTTTAGTCGACACATTTTAACATCCCTAGTTTGTACATGTGTTTAAATAGCATACATTTACTCTCAATTGCAATAAAAAAAGACGATAGTTCATTTTTCCTTTTTCGAGGGCTGTTTTTTTTTTGGTGTTAAAAAGTTTTTTTTGGGCCTGGCGGGGGTTCTCGTTAGAATGGCGGCCTCCAGGCCTGTACAATTATAGGGAAAACACTGCAGGGAGAGGCTGGCTCACTGAAGGAGCACCACATGAGATTGGCTGGTCGTCCATTATTAATAACACAACGGGGGTAAGTGTTACACGCCAGGAGGCTGATCTGATCCGACCCAGGTCGAAGAAGAAAACTAGCTTGTAGATACTGTAAATATCATCTGTGCTCTGAGAAGTGTCGCTTTCACCGAACTTGAGTTATTTTAATTTGGGGACGATTTTGTTGAACTGTCCTTCGATTCAATAAGGACACTTTGAATGAGCATATTAAAACTTCTTACTATGATATATGTGACTTGGTGCCTTTTTTCAACCCCTCGACACAATATTTAATTCACATTAATACCAATGTTCGAATCAAGTTTACTTATTTGTTGCCCTCTCATTGTTTTCTTGAACTAAGCTTTATAGAAATAATACACAATCAGAAATTTCAAGCATATTTCTGACTAAAGGCCTTCAAGGCGTTGTATGAACCTTGTTAAACCCCTGTCCATCAAATTGTTATTATCCTTTATTATTAAAAGAGAAAAATAAATTGGTCTTGGACTTGATCATTGATAAACTAAAAAACGAAAATAAATCATAAGCAGTCTTCCATAAATAAGTCAGATAAATTAATCATAACTTTGATAGAATACCCGTAAGACCACAGTTTAGATAGGAAATATGCGTAACCCCCCCCGCCCCCCCACCAGTTTGTATCCCTTTTCCCCCCCGGGCATTATAAACTTAAGTCTTCATTATGAACTTCAACTACACTCAACTTACAACTACTTTCACTGAGTTTCACTTTCTCTGACATGAATAACATTTGTCTTGTTGTACGATGCACTGGTCATCTAAACAGAAAAAACACTGGAATCAGTCTACCTCAGGTCAATCCTGTGGGGTTTTTATTTTATAGTCACACGTATCACTCTATACCAAGTCTATTCTGATTGTGACGTGTAGCCTTTGTCCCAAATATCCATTCCTGTGCATCTGAACATCCCGGCGCAGTCGCGTGGCCTGAAGACGGTACCTGTTGTTGACTTTGGTCTTCTCCAGCTGCTCGTTCTGCCTGGTGTGCCACTCCTCAAGCTCCACCTTGGCCTTCTCCTTCCACTCCGACTCCTGCTGGCGGGAGTTGGCGTCTGGGAGCGAGACAAAGAGGGGAGTATGAATGGAGCGGGCGAAGGAGATAAAGGGAAGACGACAGATGGGATTGTACCATTATTGATTCCATCCGGGAAGGGAAATGCAGTCAATACAGCTGCAAGATATACGTATATATGATATACATATGATATATATCATATGATATATATCATAAATAATTTGGATTAAGTCAAGTCAAGTCTCACTTTATTTATAAAGCACATTTAATGCAATGGCAACACAATGCGCTTTACTGAGAAATACAATGAAAGAAAATATATTAAAAATATATATCTGTGCAATCATGGACTGTAGTGAACAGCAAGGTTTTTAACCTTCTTTTAAAAGTGTTCAGTGTGGCGGCCTCTCTCAGGTCCCTCGGCAGGGTGTTCCATTTACTTGGGGCATAGATACAGAAGGCAGCCTCCCCTGCTCTATAGTTGATACAAGGGATATTTAAAAGACCACTACCTGTGGACCTGAGAGATCTGGCTGGTTCGTGTAGAAATCAGCATTTCTTTTATATACTGAGGTGCAAGGCCATTTATAGCTTTATATACAAGTAGCTAATTTGGATTAAAGAGTCTGCATATGACAGGAAGCCTCTTAATTTTGAAAAATGTTTTAGATGGTAGAAGGCTGATTTTGTGATGTGATTGATATGGCTTTTAAAATTTAGATCACCGTCTATGATTACACCCAGATTTCTGGATTCATTCTTGCTCTCCAGAGACAGAACTGAGATGAGCTGCAATTTTCTGTCTGAGCCTTTGCACCAAAGATGAGTATTTCTGTTTTACCTTTGTTCAGTTGTAAAAGGTCCATGCATCAATATCATTAATACACTGAGTGAGGGAGTGTATGGGGAGTAGGTCATCAGGAGATAGGGATATGTACAGTTGTGAATCACCTGCATAATTATGGTAATTAATTTTGTGTTTCTTTATAATATGTGCAAGTAGGAGCATATAGAGGTTAAACAATAATGGTCTAAGAATCTAACCTTGAGGCACTCCACATAAAAGACCCACTTTGTTTGAGACAAAATCTGTCTGCCTGTCATGTAGGTAGGTTCTGAACCAGTTTAGAACCGGGCCAAATAGGCCGACCAATTTTTGGAATCTTGCAACTAAAATCTGATGGTCAACAGTGTCAAAGGCAGAACTGAGATCCAGGCAGATTTTTTTTTTTTGTTTGTTTTTTTTATGAATCAGTGTTTATATGCAGATCGTTTACAACTTTAATAAGTGCCGTTGCTGTGCTATGGTGAGGTCGAAAACCAGATTGATAAGTGTCCAAAATGCTGTTTGATGTTAAATAGTTGTTAAGCTGAAGTTAAACTGTTTTTTCCAAGTATTTTACTGAGGAATGGCAGGTTGGAAATGGGCCTGTAGTCGGCAATAACATCAAGAATGCTCTTTTTCAGGAGTGGTTTAATGACAGCTGTTTTAATTGCTGCAGGAAATATACGTGATTGAAGAGAGCCATTTAAAATATCTAATACCTCATGTGCCAGGCAGTTAGAAACGGTTTTAAAAAATGTGGTAGGGAGAGGGTCCAGGCAGCAAGTGGAGGACCTGAGCTGACCAATAATATCTTCCAGTTTTTATGTCTAAAGGGACAAAGTGAGACATGGCAGCAGTCATATTACTGGAGAACTGGAGGGTAGGTTCATTTTTCAGTGTTGAGCCACTAATATTCTGTCTGGTAGCTATAATGTTGTTATTGAAGAATGTAGCGAACTCTTCCCATTTTTCAGTGAAGAGCATCTCTGATGGGGTGGTAGATGGTGGATTAACAAGTCGATCAACAGTGGAGAAGAGCACTTTACTATTTTTGAGAAGAAAGACTTCCTGGCCTGTTTAATTTCTGTGTTGTACTGATTGAGTCTATCCTTGTAAATTTCATGGTGAACCTGAAGTTTTTTCTTTTCCATTATCTATTGGCCAGCGACACTTTCTCTTAAGCTGCCTAACAACCACTCCCTTTCTCCAGGGGGCTTTTGTTTTTCTATGTTTTTAGTTTTAACAGGTGCAATGTCATCAATGATATTTTGTATTTTTAAGTTTAAGTTGTTCACAGGACCCTCAGTTGATGATGCCATGTATGTACAGCGGTAACTCATTTACAATTCTCTTAAAGGTTTCAGTGGCATTATTGTTAATGATATGTTTTTTAAATTGTTCGGGTACCCCTCTGTTTTGCAGGAAGAGCAAACATGTCAAAGAATATGCAACAGTGATCTGAAATAGCAACATCCATGACACAGGGTACATGGATATTAAGTCCTTTTGATATGACTATGTCCAGAGTATGCCCCTTATTGTGGGTGGGTCCAGAAACATGCTGAGTGAGGGCAAATGCCTCCAATAGGTTTATGAAGTGTTGAGCATCTGGGTCTGTTTGATTGTAAACATGAATATTAAAATTGCATAAGATAATAACACAATCATAATCAGTGGAGACCTTTGACAGTAGCTCAGAGAATTTTTCAAGAAAGCCACATTTAGATTTTGGTGGCCGATAGAGATGATTAAAATCATAGCACTGCAGTTCATAGATATAACAAGGTGTACAAAAGACGAGAATTCACCGAGGGGGACTTCCTTGCAGCTATAACTATCAGAGAAGACAGCAG
This sequence comes from Zeus faber, assembly GCF_960531495.2. NCBI lineage: Eukaryota > Metazoa > Chordata > Actinopteri > Zeiformes > Zeidae > Zeus > Zeus faber. The sequence goes on along the minus strand of NC_137191.1, from coordinate 30,869,202 downwards.
CTATTCCATCACCTCTCTTATCAACTCTAGTGGTTTGGATGAATTTAAAATTAGGAGGTGCTGTATCAATGAGTGCAACTGTGCCATTTCGGTCCAGCCAGTCCAGTTTAGATTCCGGTATGTTACAGGCAAGTTCCGTGATTTCGGTCTATGGTTTATAATTACGGAATTTGTAAAGCAGAGTGACAGTCATCAATGTCAGTAGAGTGGATCGGACCCACCAAACATCAGTAGTGAACATAGGATTTCAACGAACTTCCATGTTCATGGCCAGGAGACATGATGTGTGAACGTTTGAATGCACTCCATCATATCTGAAGACGTTTGGACGGTTTAAGAAGGTGCGAAAGTTGTTCACAAACGGTACGTTGAGGGAGCAGCAGTATCCCTTGAGTCATGTGTGTATCTGAAGGACACGCATGAATTTTACGTCTCCAAAGCTGGGACACGGCAGCGGGCCGGAGACGATGAAATGGCGGTCAGACTGTAGAAGACTGTCAATAAGGTTTGTAAAGTCGTCTTTAAGTGTCTCCGATTGTTTGTTCCTGAGATCGTTGGTTCTGACATGGATGAGAACAGTGGAGGCAGACAGGTTTTGATCCAGAAGCTGGGGGATTTTAGAGTATATCCTGACGCGGGCACCCGGGTAGCAGGGGGTTTTAGCCGCAGGCAGGGTGATGTTTGGAATCATGGAGGAGCCGACGATGAGCATGGATGGAGGTTCGGCAGCAGAGGAGTTCAAGAGAGAGAGAGACAGCAGCAGCAGCAGCCGAGCCAGGAGAGCACCGCCCTCCCGGAGGCGGCGCAGGCAGGCGGTCCAAATCAGTGGCCGCAGGACGGCCCCAACGGGCAGAGATCCCTCTGCTAGAGCCGAGGCAGTGCGCAGCGGGGTCCACGGCGGCGGAGGAGCCACAAACTGGCTCGGGAGCGGAAGCCCGGGAGGATGATGGATAGTCTGGTGGCAGTGTAGACTAGGCTGGCGGCGGTAGAGTGCGTCTCGGTGCCCCCGATGCCACGGTGGACTGTGAACCCCCCCTCCCTTAGGTGGGAATTCCCGGATATCCCTGACATTGACTGTGGGCTCCAGGGCTTGGAATCTGTTCTCCAGCCACAGAGTCTCCAACATAGAGCGGCTCAAGGAGTGCACGCAACGCCGGCCACGGCTCGCCACCAGAGTCCAAGGCTCTGGGGTGGAGCAGGTCCGGGATTTGGGCCATGGCTCCTCTATCACAGCCAGTGGGGCGTAAGATGGACCCGACTCACCCACAGTGAGAATGGATTCCGGGCCATGGGAGAGTGGAGTCTAAGTCTGGTCCGATCAGAGCGGAGGACAAGGAGTAGACGTGCTTAGCCTGAGTGCTAGCGATGGAAGTCAGACACACAAACAGTTCATCCTTTTTCTTCACATCCTCACGCAGGCTGTGGATGTCTTTAGAGACAGACTTCTCTACAACGGTGAGTCTGTTGACCAGGCGCAAACAGTTCTCAGTTCGAGGAGGTGGGCATCGATGCCGGCATAGTTTGCAATATGCTAAGCTAACAGGTTAACTATCGCTAGCCAAGCCAAAGTCCACGTTCCAAAAAGCGAAAAAACAGTTCAGGCGAATGTCAAAGCCAGGAAATAGTAAGGATATCACAGTGCGAACAACCCAAAATCCGTAATCCAAAATCAGGTAAAGTTGGGTTAAATGAAGTAACGCACTGACGTCAGGTAACGCACTCACAAAGACTAAATGAATACTGTTTAATCTCGACACATAGAGGTATAATCAACTCTCATTACAGCACAGACTGAAGCCACCTTAAAGGACAGGGTTGTCATTCATCAACCTGGGCCTCATTAAAATGTTGGTTCCCATCATTTGTAACTCTACAGAGCACAACTTCCTGTTTTCGCTAAAGAGATTGAATTCAGATTCAATCATGTTTTTTTAAGGCTCCTACATTAGCTCCCCTTGGACTGCATTTACAGTAAGCCCCGGGTTGCAAGTTCCTCAGAAAAGCATTCCCGCGAGGTTGGGATATAAATAAAAAGTTATAAATGAGGGAAACCAACATCTTTAATAAGGCTGGTGTTGAAAAATGGCAAACCTATCCTTTCAGGGGAGGTGGGTTCACCCGGAAGTCAAACTGAGTTCACCAACAAGACTTGTATCTTTGAAAGGGGACTCTATTGTACATTTTACCATCTACATATACATTTTCAAATATTTATTATCTTCAACACAAGGATGTGATGATTGGCCAGTTTTCCATTTCCATATATTACGCTGTTATGCAGCCATTTTCCCCCATTAAGGCCTGATCGAGTACTACCTCTCCTCTATAGCTAGAGGAGAGGTAGTACTCGATCAGGCTCTGCTACAGTGTGCCTGATAATGACCATAGAGGTCCATACCCACCTAGCGCCTCCAGCCGGTCTCTCTGCTCCTCCCTCCACTTGCGAAGGCTCTCGGGCTCGGCCTGTAGGCGGTCAGCATTGGAAATCGCGGCATAGGCGTCCGATGGGCCGTTACTCTCCTGATAAACAACACAGCGGGTAGTGAAAAAGAGACCACAATGGGAGGGAGGGAAATAAACAAACAAACAAATATATATGCGTGTGTGCGTTATTCATGCATCAGCTGCAGCGCAAACGGGTTTGACCAATGACTTGAAGGTGAATGGGAGAGAAAAATGGCCCCATATTATTCAACTTCTGAATTTTAACTTTCTGGTGCCCATGGTTGAGGATCATTGTATATGATCAGGGGAAATGTTTTGTGCAAGTGTTTTCTTCAAAAAGGAGAGATATTTGTTTCTTACAGTGTAAGAAACCCATGGTGAATATTTATGTGTAGGTGGGTCAAGGCAATTCTGGTAAGTAGATAAGAAAGAAACAGTAATTAGGAAGAAAGACAATGCAGGTAAAAAAAGTTAGCACATGGGTTTATTTTGTGCATTTTGGGTGTCATGATCATAAAATCAAAGACTCCGTTGAAATAAGAAAATTATTCGCTGAGGAACTGTAATTTATTTCATTATTTTATTATTCTACTTTGTAAAGGAATTTTGCTTTGTTTTTACTGTCACTTTGACCTTGTTTTAGTGTAAAGCACTTTGAGTTCCAGTTCAGTGCGCGTGCGCAAAAGCTGCATGCTGCCTGTTACGTTGCTCCAACTTTTGAGTCTGCTTCTTAACTTTCATTCTCTTTTGTTCGTTCTTGTTTTTTCCCCCACTCTAACTCTGTGAAGCCCTGCTCTCTCTAACGAAGTTTTTTTTGAGAGTTTGTGGGTTGTTTTTTTTTCCCCGTGTTTTTATTATGCCGCTTCCACAGGGACACGCTGCCTTTGTTTACTCCAGAGAACAGCTCATCGCGCTAATGCCAGCCGGCATGGTGGCCAGACCATGGTGGCCAAACCATGGTGGCCAGACCAGCAGCAGGGAAGCAACGTCGGGGGATGAGTGGAGGGTCGAGACGGGACGGGCTTATGGAGAGGAGAAGATTTAAGCCGTGTCTCGCCTCTGTTGTTATGGGAAACGTACGGTCTCTTAGCAACAAAATGGACGAGCTAATGGCGCTAACCCGGAGCCACGCAGAGTACCGGGAGTGCAGTCTGATGTGTTTCACTGAGACATGGCTGCACAGTGACATTACGGACCAAAACGTCTCGATGTCGATGGCTTCCACACCGTCCGCGCGGACCGGGATTGTATTGAGAGCGGTTAGCGGAAAGGCGGGGGGCTTGCCGTTCTAGTTAACAGCAGATGGTGTAATCCTGGTCACATCACCATTAAAGAACAGCTCTGTAGCCCGGATGCTGAACTGCTGGCCGTTGGACTCTGTCCATACTATCTGCCTAGAGAGATCTCGCATGTCATAATCGTTGTCCTGTACATCCTTCCCTCTGCAAACCCAACATCTGCCTGCAGCATCATACACACCACCATATCCAAACTTCAAACTAGACACCCCAGTGCCCTCATCATCATGTCGGGAGACTTTAACCATGTCACCATGAACAGAGTTCTGCCGACTTTCAAACAGTACGTGAACTGTCCTAACAGAGAGGAGAGGACCCTGGACCTGATGTATGCTAACATAAAGGATGCATACATCGCCTCTTCTCTCCCCCCTCTGGGCAGGTCAGATCACAACCTGGTTCACCTCAAACCATGCTATGTGCCTCTGGTGAAGAGGAAGCCTACGACTACCAGGACTGTGAGGAGGTGGTCGGAGGCTTATGAGGCACTGCAGGACTGCTTTGAAGTGTCTGACTGGCCTCACTCTGTGAGCCCCACGGGGAGGACATTGATGCAGAGTGCATCACGGACTAACTTCTGTGTGGACTGCAATGTCCCAGCTCGGACTGTCACCTGTTACCCCAACAATAAACCATGAATCACTAAGGACATTAAGGCCATCCTGAATGAAAAGAAGAGGGCGTTCAGAGATGGCAACCGTGATGAGGTGAGGAGAGTGCAGGGGGAACTCAAACTTACAATCAAGGAGGCAAAAGACAGTTATAGGAGAAAGCTGGAGAAAAAACTCCAGCAAAACAACATGAGGGATGTGTGGAGTGGCATGAGAACCATCACTGGGTTCCAGAAGACTGGTGGCATGGGGTTGGAGGGCCGTGTGGACCGGGCCTATGAACTGAACCTATTTTTCAATAGGTTTGATACTGCGGCCCATACCCCACAAGTCTCTGCTGCTGGCTGCTCAATAAGTACTGCCACTCTATCTCCCCCTACTCCTCCTCCTCACAGACCCCTTGTCTGCTCCTCACCGGCCTCAATTCGCACCCACCTACTCCACCCCTCCCCCCTGCTCTACACCATGTCCTTCACAACCTGAGGACCCCACCCCTCCCCCAACTGTCACCTCTACAGTGTCCTTCACGCCTGACCTGGTGAGAAGACAGCTGACGAGATTCCACTCCGGCAAAGCTGCAGGCTCCGACGGTGTTTTTCCCAGGGTGCTTAAAGCCTGTGCCCCCCAGCTGTGTGGAGTACTCAGCCAAGTCTTCAGCCTGAGCCTGCACCTCCAGAGGGTCCCTGTGCTGTGGAAGACGTCCTACCTCGTCCCTGTGCCGAAGACGCCGCGTCCCAGCGGCCCTCAGGACTACAGACGGTGGCTCTGCCGTCCCACATCATGAAGACCTTCGAGAGTCTCGTCCTGGAGCAGCTAAGGCCTATGGTCAGGCCTTTCACTGATCCACTACAGTTCGCCTAGCAGCCCCGCCTGGGAGTTGAGAACAGCATCATCTACCTGCTGAACAGAGTCTACACGCATCTGGACAAGCCGGCGAGTACTGCGAGAGTCATGTTCTTTGATTTCTCCAGTGCTTTCAACACCATCCGTCCGGCTCTCCTGGGTGAGAAGATGGCTGCAATGCAGGTGGAGGCCCCCATCGTGTCCTGGATTGTTGATTACCTGACGGGCAGACCACAGTATGTACGCCTACAGAACTGTGTGTCTGACAGGGTAGTCAGCAACACAGGGGCCCCACCTTCAGAAGTTTTCTGATGACTCAGCAATAGTTGGTTGTATAAAAAAGGGTGATGACAGTGAATAGAGGACTGTTGTAGGCAACTTTGTCACCTGGAGTGAGCTGAACCATCTGCAGCTCAATGTGACTAAGACAAAGGAGCTCATAGTGGATCTGAGGAGGGCAAAAACACCCGTGACTCCTGTTTCCATCCAGGGGGTCCCTGTGGACACTGTGGAGGAGTACAAGTACCTGGGGGTGTACTTCAATAACAAGTTGGACTGGACCAGAAACACAGAGGCAGTCTACAAAAAGGGCCAAAGCCGACTCTATTTCCTACGGAGGCTGAGGTCCTTTAACATCTGCCGGACGATGCTAAGGATGTTCTATGAGTCTGTTGTGGCCAGTACGATCTTCTTCGCTGTCACATGCTGGGGCAGTGGGCTGAGGGTCGCAGACAACAACAGACTAAACAAACTAATCAGGAGGGCCGGTGTATCGTAGGAGAGGAGCTGGACACCCTGACGACTGTGGCAGAGAGGAGAATGCTGTCCAGGCTTCAGTCCATCTTGGACAATGTCTCACACGCTCTCTACGACACACTGGCCCAGCAGAGGAGCACCTTCAGCAGAAGACTCCTCTTACCCAGATGCACCAGAGTGCGCCACAGGGACTCATTCCTGCCTGTGGTCATCAATCTCTACAACGCCTCCCTCAGAGAGTCAGACACCCCCTCTCTGTAATGTGACTTCAAAAAACGGACTTCCACTTCTGCACCTTCTTTTTGCACATTTTTAACTGTACATTTTACACTCTATATAGATATGTTTATAACATATAGATATGTTCATATATATATATTTATATATAAATATGTTTCTTAATAATTATTATATGTTGTATGTAAATATGTTGTATGTAAATATGTTGTATGTAGATTTGGAGCTGTAACAAAAGTAATTTCCCCCTGGGATTATTAAAGTATTTCTGATTCTGAGTTACATTTTCTGTACGAAAGGTGCCATACAAATAATGGTTATTATAATATTATCAACAGGACATAAATGGAAGTGGTAATTCTGAATTCAACAGCGTGACGCCTCATTGTCACAATTAAAGTCCCCTGTGACTGGCATCGAGTATTTGCCCCATGACCAGTTCGACGGGCAAAACCAAACAAAGCCTGGTACATCAAAGGTGTTGTGGTCTACGAGTGTCAAGGAAAAGCCATGCCAGTGTAGGGATGAGCTGACGGTTACAAAACAAGACAGTTGCAAAAAGAAATAACACTGCAGAAATCACAAGAGAGGGTAGAATTTAGGAGGGGGAGAGTTTAAGCAAGGATAACATGTATTACCCCATGAAGATCGCCATTGATGGCACCATCTAGGAAGAAGAGGAAGGAAAAAGGTGGTTTATTAAACAACTTCCAAAACAATGTTTACACACAGTAAAAAATAACGTGGGAGAAATGCAAATATTAGACTTCAGACCTCAAACAATCTTACTAGACCATAGAAAGAAAAACACCAGTAATAACGGCAATAATGACATCATGATTCAAGTCAACAGCTTATCAGCAGCTCACACACGGAGATCCAACGCAGGGCAATAACGTTTCTGCGGAATCCAGTGTGCAATGTCAGCACATGTCAACAACAATTGCCCAATAGCCTTTACTTCCCTGAAAGAACATCCGCAGCGTAAGAGGAGACGTGGCAAAGGTCAAATATAGGGCTATCAGGTTTTGCTTCTAACGCTAACCCTACCCACTTGAAGTCGTCCGGTCCGCCTTGGTGAATTCATCGAGTGACAGCGCTGACTGGGCCCTGCTAGCGTTGTCCGAGGCTCGTTGTACCAGCAAACATCCCTCATGTATTTCACACAAGTAATGTTACCTCGTTAACGTCTCTGCCCGTGCTTCGTGTTATCCAGCCGGTGCTAGCGCCGTGTTCATGTTAAAGTGTGTAGCATAGGTTAGGGTCCCGGAGCTACCAAGCTAGCCTAGCCTTTTTTCTTTTTTTTTTGCTACGTTAACTGAGCCAGGACGCTGGTTGGGAGACAGTAACAACTGAAGTTTTACTTCATTTATAATCGCTTCCGGTTGTTAAATGTCTCCCCGCCGCTTGGACTCGGCGATCACCCACCGTTGGAATCCCCGAGCGACGACGGCACATCCCCGCTGTCCAAGATGCTGAAGCCCTCGTCGTTCTCTATCCCAGCGATCTCGCTCTCCTGCTGGGCCAGGAACGCGGCGGCGGGGTCCTCGTCGGTGCCGTTGCCGGCGGCGGGCGCGTTGAGCATGTCAAAGTCGTCCATTGGAATTTTTTGTTTGTCTGTTCCTCAACTGCCGGCTCTGGTTGTGCGGGACACCGAGGAGCGATAACCGAGCGGGGCAGGTGTATTTCGGTTCGACCGTTGCGATCAGCTCGGGGAGATAGGGGAAGGGGGGGGGGCACACGCAAACACGAATAAACCGGAAATGGACCGGTGACCAATCGCAGTGCTCTGCGGGTGATTGACAGGGCAAGCGCGCCAATGAGATTACGGTTCCGCCCTCGTGCTGGTCCCGTGATCCGCTGCGAGTTAAACCCCGCAGTTCACCGCGTCAAGGCGCTGGACTGCGGCTGCGCAGCGGCGTCAGGGTACAACCATACAACAGTGATTGTAAAATCATTTCAGGGTTTTAATGTAAGAAAATGCGAAAAGACATGAATTGTTGAGAACTATGAGTGTATTATTATTATTATTATTATTGTTATTATTATTGTTGTTGTTGTTGTTGTTATTATTATTATTATTATTATTGTTATTATTGTTGTTATTATTATTATTATTATTATTGTTGTTATTATTATTATTGTTATTATTATTATTATTGTTGTTATTATTATTATTATTATTGTTGTTGTTATTATTATTATTATTATTATTGTTATTATTATTATTGTTATTATTGTTGTTATTATTATTATTATTATTATTATTATTGTTATTTTTATTATTGTTATTATTATTATTATTATTATTATTATTATTGTTATTATTATTGTTGTTATTATTATTATTATTGTTATTATTATTGTTATTATTATTATTATTGTTATTATTATTGTTATTATTATTGTTGTTATTATTAGGGCTCCACCCCGCAGGGCTTATTGTTCGGATTCGCATTTTCCGGTCCAAAAGTGTCTGGAACGACAACACACGACACACACACACTCGTGCTTCAAGTTTCATCCATATCGATCCACATTTGGAGCATGAATTTGTGATAAATCTATGACGTTTGAGGGCAAGTAGCCAAACGTTCGCGCATCGCCCACACGCCAAGGCGCTAAAATTTGGAGGCAGCTGGTGAAACGAGATGAGTTTGTGGGGTGGGGGAGGCTTTGTGACGTCATCATACAATTTGCCATCCGTTCGCACCCTGTGAGCTATGTGGTGTGGACTCCATCGCTCTGTAGTGTTTACAAACTGGGGTGTGTGTGAGCGTGTGTGTGTATTGTCTTACCTGCTTGACGTCGGCTGGCGTTTGGTTTGATATTTTTTTCTTTTGCCCGGCGCTGTGTCCCTCCTTATTTTGCAGTATTCAAGCCACTCGTAACACACACAGTGTAGGAGTACAAACAGTCCAAAACATATTCCTTCCTTCCTATTCCAGTGTTTAATCTGTTTGAATGCAACCGTCTTGTTGGGAACTTCCACACAGAGTGATTTCCTTCCACAGAGACACTGTGAGGCAGGACTCTGGGGATTACAAATAGTAGACAGCAACCTCCCAATTGTTAGGATAAAGTAAAGTTATAACACGCACCAAGTGCATCAGCTTGTGGTTGTAATTCTGCATATCGCCGAGACTCACCGCGTCATTACATCAGCCGATGCTGCTTTTAATGCAAATTCGGGAAATTTAATCCGTTTTACATTACAATTTAGTCATTTAGCAGATGCTTTTATCAAAGCGACTTACAATTATTCAATCACCGATGGACGCAGCCATCAGGAGCAATTAGGGGTAGCTGTAATGCTGACGTAAAGACGAGCGACAACATAAACTGACACTACGTTCCATGGGAACTAGAAATTTGTGATTGGTGTGGATAATGGACCCTGCGTATTGCTGCCTGCAGCTTTATTAACTATCATTATTATTATTATCACTATTGTTATTGCTCTGACTTTTTAAAATTTTTAATCTTGCCCCGAAAACCATACTAACTACAAGATGTTTTAAACTGCAGGAAGTTCTAAGGACATTTGGAGGAACCGACCCTTTCTTTTGTGTCTGCACTGCATGATCCAAGAACGATCGTAATTGTAAAAAAAAAAATGTTCTTGAGGGATATTCAAACTGAACGAAAGAAGGCTAACATTCAGTGATGCACGTTGATTGGTCCAGACGTAAGTCCACGGTGATTGTAACTTTAGGACCCCGTGTATTGCTGCCTGCAGCTATATTTATTAGGGGTCCATCACACAGGAGGACCACTAATAAACCCTAATATTGTTCATTTTCGGATTTTTATCATTTTCCTCTGAATTTTTTGGATTAAAAGTGTCCTGAACAGAACAACTGCTGGAGCTAAGGACACGCTTGAGATGTCAATAGAAACGGGAATTAAAGTGTCATCCAAATCGATCTACATTTGGAGCAGAAAATAGGGAAAAAACAGACTTAATTTGACCAAAAGCAGCTGTACGCCCTGTACACCCATGACTGTGTGGCCAGGTCCAGCTCCAACACCATCATCAAGTTTGCTGACGACACCGTTGTCGTGGGCCATCACCGAAGGCGATGAGAAGGCCTACCGCGAGGACATGGCTGACCGGTCACTCTGGTGCCAGGACAACAGCCTCCACCTGAACGTCAGCAAAACCAAGGAGCTGATTGTGGACTTTAGGAGTGGGGTTACAACCAAGGACGCGCGCACCGTTGGTAATGGGACTTCTGTCAACGGGGTGAGCAGCTTCAAATACCTGGGAGGCCACATCACAGAAGATTTAACATGGACTACACACACAGACACTCTGGTGAGAAAGGCGAGGCAGCGTCTTTACCACCTCAGGCAGCTGAAGAAATTTGGGGTCTTGATGAGAAGAGAAGAATCTTTATTTGACTGACACACATTTACATTTACATTTAGTCATTTATCAGACGCTTTTATCCAAAGCGACTTACAATTGTTCAAACACCGACGGACGCAGCCATCAGGAGCAATTAGGGGTTAAGTGTCTTGCTCAAGGACACTACAGCATGCTAGCAGGAGGAGCCTGGGATCCAACCAGCAACCTTTAGATCACTAGACCACCAGCTCTACCTCCTGAGCTACCATCCCCACACACACACACACACACACACACTTTTTGGGGTGGTGGCCAGTGAAATGTGGCCTCTGCATTTAACCCATCCTGGCTTTTCCTTCCTCCAGTGGGCAGCATTCGTTGTCACACCCGGGGACCTGGGACCTTTCCCCGCAAGCCATAAGAACTGTCAATGCTGACCTCACCAGGGGTCCTCACTGAGCCACACACATAGGCTCCACTACCTACTGTACTGTATGTAGCATACTGTACCGCATACTGTGTCACTGTTCTGGGGTGTTCAGTGTTACTGTATTGCTGCACCGTACTGTTGTATACTGTGCTGTATATCTCACAAACACTACCTCACTTTATTCACATGCCACTTTAATGCACATATCTGTATATACATAATTAGCCTATCCCATATACATAAGTCTATCCCATATACATAAGCCTATTCCCTTTATCTATTCTGTACCCCCACCCTGCATTACCCTTGAGTTCTTATTTTATTTTATTCTATATATTTTTATTTTATTCTATGGTATTCGACTTACTGCATTACGTTTTAGGAATCAGTTAGTTGGTCAGGTAGAAATTCTTAGGTAGCTACTGTGTTCAGTCTAGGACATATTGTGTGTAATCACTGGGTGCGTTGCATTACATTTCACTGCATGAAAGTATGTATATGTATGTGATGAATAAACCTCTTGAATCGTGAATCTTGAACCTTCGTGCTTCACTGACATGCCAACGTTCGAAAACTTTCGATCAGGTAAAGGAATGAGATGAGTTTCAGAATATGACGCTTTGTGACATGTGAGAGAAAAATACACATGATCAACTATATGAATAATGTTTCACCTGTTGAATGAGGACAATAGCCTTTTCCTGTTGACGGGGGTTCAAACATTGACTCTGGGTTTTTCCCCCCCAGACTTTATGTAAATGTTCTCTACAATGTCAATTCTAACATTGAAGAACAAGATCACATTTCTTCCTGTTTATCCTTGTATGGAGATAAAGAATAACCCCAGGGGAACTTGAATGATCATTGTAAGTGATATTAGTCTGCGTCTGCCGCCAAAGTTTGCAAATACCTGTGAAACCACTGTTTGAAGGTAACACCGGGGAGACAATTGAGGGGCACAGTCATAAAGTCCTCTTCATCAGAAATCGGGTCAGACTGATCAGATCACTGCTTTGGAGCAGCACTGAATCGTTCTCTTTATTCTGCAGAATAAATATCTTTAATACTCTCAGTTTTGTTTCCTTGGAGCAGGCAGATTAACCTCACCGACCACGCAGGGAGAATTTCTCCAACAGACGTCATCATCCAATTTGTTATAAATGTGCATGTTGTGGTTCTGAATGTCCATTGGCGTTGTGTTCGGTGTGTAGCGTCGGTGAAAAACTAGGCGTGTATGTTTATGTACCGTCTGACCCGGTTGAGGTCGGCCAAGCTGTTCAATTGATATTTAATGTTTTTGGTCTTTTTGTAAATGAAGGCATTGTATTCCATGATGAGTTCATATTCTCGGACTAGTCTGAAAATTACCATCCTGAAAAACGTAAATAATGACGTAAAAACGTCAACCGTTTTCCAGTTCCAGGGAATTGTAACCCATCGGAATACTTTGACATGAAAAAAAGAATAATCCACAGATACTAGTCACCACGTCGAGTCGAGTCCACCCCTGTCATTCATTCATTCATTCATTCACTGTGTGAATGAATGATGCCATCATGTACTAGGACTGCGTCAGAAAACTAGATCCCGCGAAATTGGAATTAGTCACAGAAAGACGCCAACACTTTTTGGATTTCATGGAACCGTAACCTATCTGAAATTTAATCCACAGAATGGCGTGACCAGTTAAATTACATAACTTTGCTTCGCTTCGTAAGCTTCCGTAAATACGTCATTATTGCCCTACATGAGACCAAATGTCAACTTCCGTCACTGCGACTACAGCTCAATTTCCAATGTAATTGAGCCAGTGAAATTCCAAATGAATGTTAATGTTCAATAAATGTTGTCTATTACAATTAAAGGCAGGGATTATTATTAAATTACTGTAATTTAATAAACATTTTGCCTTAAATATGTTCACCTGGTCTAACATTTACAATTGAAGAATTGGACATTTTGTAATTAGTGGCAATATAAAAAGATGTGTCTTACAGAAGCTTGACAACTTGTATTAGCTATAATGTACATATAATTGACCTTTTTTCGCAGAAATCACAGATTATGTCACACTACACAGGATAAAGACGACTATTATGGCCGGACAATTAAAATGTTGTCCTATACGACTAATTTGTATGAGAATCAGGATGAATCCGTGTAGTTTGATGCCTCATTACGGTAAATCTTCAAAATGTTATTCGTAACTAACAAGACTAAAACGGACCTTGTGTATTGCTGCCTGCAAAGCATCTAAAATGTAATAAAATCGCCAGAGTATTGATAGATACGCCATTCTGGTATGCCTCATCAGATAACATATTCAGATAACGAGTATGTTTACTTTTGTCACTACTGTGATGCTAGGTTCACATAACCTGCAACAAGGCTTCTGTGCACCTGGCGTTTGTGGGCTTGTCGGCTCAAAATGCACTTAAAAAAAAAAAGGCATTTTGGATTTGGCGCTCCTACAGTTTATCAGTGCAATTGCACTTTTACACCACTGTGGTAAAACTCAGTCCAGTGTCCGAAAATGATTTATTTTACTGAACAAATTTGAACCATAGCGTTCATGTTTCGCTGCAGCAAGCGCCAAAGAGAGAGGGCCGAGGGACGGGGCCCCCTGCTACGGGCGTGGGTACCAGATGTGCTCGGCCCGGGCAGATCGGCTTGCAGGCGCGAGTCACGAGTCAAACCCCGTGGCGCAATGAACAGTGCACACCGCCTGAGGTGCGGGTGCTGGTTGCATCAGTGGCCCGTCTCATCCACGCCGTCGGGAAGGTGGCTAAGTTTTGCATGTGCATTATCACAGGACATTTTGACCGGCAAGTTTATAAATGAGAGTATTTTTGTTATAAATTTTACGTTCGTACCCAAACCCAGAAGTTACATAGTGCAAGAACGGGGATTTGTGTGGGTGTGTGGGCATGAAAGCGGTGCCATTCTCCATATTCCAAGTCAATGTACTATCGCAATGATTTTGAAGCTGTTATTTTAAGGTAAAAAGGTTACATAGTGTTGCTTTAAAGTTTCTTTTTTTTTTTTTTAACCACCAACTTCCCTTCTGAAAACTGTTTTGCTTTCGGTAATAACCTCAAAAGGCCAACTTACTCTCAAGGGGACATTGGCAGTTGCAGGGATTAATTCGATAGCCCTTTCGATCGCCCCTGGTATTATATGCGACGCTGAAGACAGTGGTCGATTGTTTCGCAGCGTTGGCGTTATGGCTCGTTCAAAAGCCTCGGATTTTTCAGAAACATACTGTGTCTCTGACAGACATAACTGGTGCATGGCTGTCCCCCCTTAATGGCTGCAATAACGTCAGTGGGCCTGTAGGTGGCTCTATGTAGTGACTCTATTGAGGGAATTCCAAAATGACTAATCTGTAATGAATACTCTGTATTCAGAAAAAAATAAAACAAACCATGATTGCCCAGGATGCCTTTGTCAGTGAATTATATTAAAACATATATATTTTTTAAAGGTACTTTATGAGACAACTTGAAACGCAACATAACTAGATGGACTGTAATTAAAGGAGAAAGGCAAAAATCGATTGCACTCTCTGAATAATTGTCATGACTTTACTATAGGATTTTTTATTATGACTTATAATATAAATATGACATTTTTGTTATCAACCTCTGAACATGGTAGGGAGACTGTATGGTCATTGCAATTTTTCCATCAGTGTTATTTTGAAAACCTCTCAAAACACTTGTGAATAAGTATCAGAATCCAGAATTACAAGAGATTTTACTGTAGCAATTGTTTTTTCTAAGCCTCTGAACATGGTTTGTCAGATTGTAGTCTCATTGTGTGTGTACCCCCAGCCCCACTGTAAGACAATAAGATATTGCACTGTATTTCCATGAAGTATTTCCTTTCAATCATATCAAAGTCCTCTTCTGCATTATGGGAAAATACTAAATTGGTGTTTTAAGCTGTGTATATGTGGGCAGCATATATTTGAAAATGAATATCTAGCAGGGATGAAGCCATTTTAATCTGGATGTACAAGAGAAGATACATGTTTCCTTAACCTGTTTGATAGCACGCTGGCAATGATTGTCTCCATAAAGTAAAACAAATCAGCCTCTCAACCCAAGATATTGTGTACTCACGCTCTCACGCAGTCTGTGTTTCTGTTTATTTTTGTGGAGTTACAGTTTAAAGGTAGTAATAACACAGACCACAAAGCCAAAAACAACTTCACACAGATATGCCAATTGGTTGAAAGAGGACTCGGAAAGGACATGAGAACGAGAAAAGGATATGGTCCTTTTGGCTTCCTAACTATTGACCATGTGGAAACAAACCATCGGTTTCTATTTTACATGTAAAACAATCATTTTCCTCTGTAAACTTTCTATAGTTTTCAGACAACCTTAATGGAAAGCAGGGATTAAATTAAAATAAGAATATTAAAATAATAACACACACACACACACCCTTTGTGGCGGGCAGAGCCACAACCGCTTCAGGTTCCTAGTCCAGGCCGTCTACGATGTCCTTCCCCAGCCCGTCTAACCTGCACTGCTGGGGCTTAATCAATACGCCCGCGTGCTCTCTGTGTCAGAGAAAGGGGACCCTCGAGTACATCTTAAGTTGCTGCCCAAAGGCTCCAGGGGAAGGCCGATATCACTGGCGACACGACCAGGTGCTCAAAACCATCGCTGAGAGCCTTTGTGCTGCCATCACCTGTGGCCGGAAGTCCAAACCATTAAAGTGGACCATCAACTTCATCAGAGCTGGAGAGAAGCCAAGTACAACACACAGACCAACATTAGGCCTTTAAAAAACGCACAAGAATGACAACTCTTAGTGGATTTAGGCAGGCAGCTCAAGCTCCCTCAGCATGTTGCCAAGACTACCCCAAGACCTGACATCGTCTTGGTGCCAGAGGCAACAAAGCACACCGTCATACTTGAGCTTACCGTGCCATGGGTGGCTCTGGATCAAGCGAGCGGATCCATGTGAGAGTGCTGCTAGGGCACAACTGAGGCTTGATCAACCTCAGCTGGGTCGCCTGAGTGAGGGTGTCTGATGTCCGAAAGACCCGAAACACCCAATGACCTCAGGTAACATCACTGATGATGTCCCCTAGATTTTCTGAACATGCACAAAAATAAGGAAATGTGTTTTTTTATTAAACAATTTTTCACAAAATAAAACTACATTTTCAGAAATAATTCTCTTGGTTAAATTATTCAGTAGATGCGCACAATGAAGAACTTCTCAGGCTACATTTAATGTAGCCGATATGTATTTAATAATGAGGTAAACTAATGACAAACAAATCGCTGTGAACAAAACGCTGAGGTTTCCGAGCGGTCTGTTTTCAACGTTTTTTTTTTGCTCTGCACAAGCTCATTCTAAGGTCATGTGCTCCATCCGATCCGCTGTGCGTTTCCAAATAAAACCAATAAAAAGTGTGTTTTTATTGTCGATGTATTCATTTATTTGAGGACGTTTACATGAAACAAAAAACCGTCGCGTTCAAGAGTCGCAGTGCGGTTTCTCCCACAAGCTTAGAGAACGGCAATGAAAAGTCTAAACAAACTTTTATATTGGGCCTTGTAGATATAATACGAGTGAAGATTTCTTGCCTCGAATTAGTTCAGAAACGTGAAATGTTTTGGTGGAGTGATCAGTGAAGTTACGGACCCGGGAGCCATGCTCAAACCCATTGGCTCACAGAAGTCAGGGTGTCGAGGGTGGCTCATCCTCCTACAAAAAAGACCGTTCTGGAACAAGAGAGTCAAAGAGGCATGTTAGAATGGCTAGGATGCAAAATCTGAGTTTTATTTTCAGCAATAAACTTCAGAGACATGTTTTGGGGACCTCAGAGACCTATACCGATCAGCTACAACTATTAAAACCACTGACAGGTGAAGTGAATAACATTGCTCATCTCGTTCCAATGGCACCTGTCAAGGGGTGGGATATATGCATGATAGGAGGGGCAGGATAATGCGCCCTGCCACACTGCAAAAATTGTTCAGGAATGGTTAAAGGAATATGACAAAGAGTTCAAGGTGTTGACTTGGCCTCCAAATTCCCCAGCATCCCGACACAAGTCACTAGTAAAGCCTCCTGGTGGTATAGTCCAGCACCATGCTGGCGGCTCCCAGGAGGGCGGGCTCCTCCAGGTCGGAGGTCAGCAGCTTGATTCCTTGTGTGGAGGAGAGTGCCCGCTGCGAGATGATGTGCTGGATCGGCGTCAGGTAGTGGGAGGCCAGGACGCCGGAGAGGATGACCATGGACGGGTTCAGCATGTGCAGGATGTTGACCACGCCCACGCCCAGCGCTGTGGCGGCTGGAGAGAGCCAGGGAGAGAGAGAAAGCGAGAGAGCAAGAGACCGCCGATCAACCGGAGAGTGGTAGCAAAGTGGAAATAATCAGGAATGAAATACACTACAGGCAACAAGGGCACAAACGCTGTGGAGGTAATAAACCAGACTACACCGGGGGGCAGTAGGGACAAATCTGTTCGGGCTGGGAGAACGACGTCCAAACAACCACAAACCAAACATGATAACTGAGGAATCATCTTGTACTTATTGTACCGGAGAAAAATAATAATAATAATTATAATAAAAATTAACATTTTAAGCAATATAAACCCGAAGAATCAATGGAAATCTAAAAAAATTTCAGGATTATATTGCTATAATATATTGCTTTTCCAAATTTTCAGGATTATTTTCCATTACCCTGTCATATCTTATTGTTTACAGTTAATTGTGAGGTTTATTGTGGCACTTTTCCCCCCAGATATTGCCACTTTTTATTTTTATTGTATTGAGCTGCTGGGACACTGCAATTACTCACCGGTGATTAATAGTGTCTGTCTGTCTGTCTGTCTGTCTGTCCAGATCCCAAAACTATCTATCTATCTATCTATCTATCGAATAAAAAGACGCTCTTGGAGGTGGGACGGGGGTATGTTTCTATAAATTAATATGTGTAATATGTGACTCCATGCCAACTGCCATGACGAGCGTCAGAGAGCTTTGCATTTTTTTCACATAAGGGATAAAACAAATAAATGAAAATATGAACAATATGCTGGCTAAAGCACCACCCTCGCTGCAACACTTGATAATGCAACTCAAGCACACGTCTGAGAGAAACTGCGTGGCTCGAAGGATTGACATATTGACACAAGTGATGTTTATTTGCTTTAAATCAAATTTGAAATGTAGGTTAGGTGGGCACTTCTCTTCGGGATATTGCTGAAGAAAAAATAAATGGATCAACCTCAAATAATAGATGATATCTGACATCAAATTAGGTTTTTATATCGACAAATTAAACAATCAAATCATTGTTAGTTTACTGCCAATGCCAAATTATCTTTTGGTTTCTTTGGCCTAGAACCCGAATACAACAATATGAGGGTCAGCAAGTAGAAATAGTAAACCTCTCTAATATGTCATTACGGGATTAAAGAATCCTTCCTAAGAGTGTGACACCTGTCAATGGATGGTGAATGTGCATTTGTTGTATGCGTGTTCTGACCCGTGTCAAGGACGGCCTGTGCTTTGGAGTTTCCCAGTCTGGCGGTGTTGATGAGATGAGCAGCAGTGAGTGGCTCCACCTGCTTAAGGTCCATACAGTCCACCTTCAAAAGGTCTTCTGAAACACGAGGATGAGGATGGTGCTTTGTTAACACGAGGTCAGGTACATGCGAGCAAAAAAAAAAAAAAAAAAAGCCTGTGAGTGCTTCACAGGGTTCCAACAACAAAATATTACTTGTTTGTTAGATGGAGGCTGGGTGCAGCTATTTACAGCCATAACAGGCCACGGTTGATATGTCTAAATATCAGTAATTCACTCACAACAGCCATCGTGAATCACCCCCACGGATCCCCTGTCAACAGTGAAATGTAAAAACTAATGTTCAAAAGGGTATGTCAGTCTGTCAGAGCTGAGATTTGCTTTGTGACCCAAAATGCTTAATTTTAATCTCCTCTCAAAAATTGTGATGTGATTTGCCAACTTTTGCAGGTGGTTTTTGTGGTAAAATTAGAAGTCCAAGAAAATGTAATTTTTTGTCGTATGTAAATCACCTTCAAACATTCGATCGCAAATTAATGAAGCACGAACGCCGCTGGTGACGTAGTCTTCTTGGGGAATTGACGAAAAGGTCAAGAGAGACAGTTGATATGGCCATTTAATGCGGCAAAGTCACAGCGATTTTACTAATTTCAAAGCTCTCGCAAATATTGCAGAGGTTGAATTTGCATTGAATATTGCAAATTGCGACACGTGCAACAAAAGTTCCTTTTGCTATATAGAGTTACAGATTTTGCAAGAGCGCCAATCTACTGTATATCTCTTCTAACATTGTTTAGAAAGTTGTCTTAGTGTCCTAAATCCAGTGGATGATTTGTGTATATTACTCCATTTTTTCTTTGTTTTAGTTCATTTGTAGGCTTATTGCATATTGGCAATTTTTCTATATCTATCCATCTATCTAATTAATCCCTGTCACACTTGCTAAGATAGGTGTGTCTGCGGCAGACGGCTTATATCACAATGGCTACAACATTCTAATTCAGTGTGGGTTTTCCCCTGAAGATTATTTTACGCTCCATGATCTTTAACGTTGCAACAAGTTTCACAGTCTCATCGCAGGACGATATGTCTTGTATTTTCATTAGAACATATAACTACAAATTATATATAACATAATTAGTGAAGCTGACAGTTGACCAAGGTACGGAAAGTCAAGCAAGTAGCTTTGGTACGTTGAAAAAAATCGAGGCAAACGACCGTATTCTTACACTGTGGGATCTCCTTATCGGAGAGACACAACAATGACCAACGTCAGCACGCTAACACACAGTCTCACCGTCATGTAGCCTCTTGGCTTCTCTCTGCAGAGCCATGCCGGACGCGTAGGCCTCGATGCAGCCATGGCTTCCGCATGAGCACTCGGGGCCGTCCAGGGACACCATGATGTGGCCCAGCTCCGCCGCGCAGAATGCGCTGCCATGCACCAGCTCATTGTGCTGGATGACCCCGCCACCGATGCCTGCACACACACACACACACACACACACACACACACACACACACACACACACACACACACACACACACACACACACACACACACACACACACACACACACACACACACACACACACACACACACACACACACAATCGTGTTGTTAAATACAGTAAAATGAACTAAGAACCTAGATAAGATTGATAAGATATCTGAAAAATACATGCATGAGTACTCGTGCATGTATAAATATATAGACATACATATACATATACTGTATGATATTATATATCATATTAGTAGATAAAACATGTTAGAAAATTATATATTGTATCAGCTATAAACATAATATACAGTATATCTGTGTGTGTATATATACACTACTCACAAAAGTTAGGGATATTTGGCTTTCGGATTAAATTCATTGAAAATGTAAAAAGTTCACGCTACAGTGATATTATATCATGAAAGTAGGGCATTTAAGTAGAAGCAGGCAATGGTTACTTCCTCATCTCAAACAATTTATTGAAACAAAAGCCAACAACAGTGGTGGGTTTACCACAACAAAAAATGTCAACGTCTCAGTTACTTGTCATGTGGCCTTGAGCATCAATTACAGCTTGACAACGACGTCTCATGCTGTTCACAAGTCGACTTATTGTCTGCTGAGGCCTGGCCCCCCACTCTTCTTGAAGGGCGGCCCTCAGGTCATTGAGGTTCTGGGGTACAGAGTTACGAGCCTCTACACGGCCACTCAGCTGATCCTATAGGTTTTCTATGGGATTCAGGTCTGGAGAAAGTGCAGGCCACTCCATTTGAGGTACCCCAGTCTCCAGCAGCCGTTCCCTAATGATGCCACCTCCATGAGCTGGAGCATTGTCGTCCATGAAGATGAAATGAGGCCTATGTTGTTGATGCAGGGGCACAATGACTGGATTAATGATGTTATTCAGGTAGTATGGGCTTGTCACTGTACCATTCACAAAGTGAAGGGCAGTTCTGTAGTGACTAGACACACCTGCCCACACTGTAACACCACCACCACCCAAGGCTCGTCCGGTGACAACAGTGGCTGATGCATAGCGCTCTCCTTGACGTCTCCAACATCGTTGGCGGCCATCATTTCTGCTCAACGTGAATCGACTTCATCAGAGAACAGCACTGAGACCACTGGTCCCTCTGTTGTACTGTTGATCAGTTGTTAGGTGTCGTCTTGGTCTCATGAAGTCAAAATGTGAACAGCATGATGAAGAGGACTGTTTAAATACCAATTCTAATTGAACCAGGAAATATATTGGTCGATTCATGGATCAAACATCTGTTGTGAATTTTGCCGTTCAGCTCCTTGTTAGAGAACAGCAAGTTGTGCAAAAATTACTGAAACATTGAACAGTTGGACATGTGCATTCAAAAGTTTAGAGAAGGTCAAATTAAGTTCATCTGTAAAGGTTATAGTGCATTTTAGCTTCATCCTGAAATTTCACCCGAAAGCCGAATATCCCTAACTTTTTGTGAGTAGAACACACACACACACACACACACACACACACACACACACACACACACACACACACACACACACACACACACACACACACACACACACACACACACACACACACACACACACACACACACACACAGTTCCAAATTATTATGCAAATTGGATTTAAGTGTCCTAAACATTAAATTTTTTGTTTTTCGATCAAACTCATGGATGGTATTGTGTCTCAGGGCTCTTTGGATCACTGAAATCAATCTCAGACACCTATGATAATTAGTTTGCCAGGTGAGCCCAATTAAAGGAAAACTACTTAAGTATTATTAAGCAGGCCACAGGTTTCAAGCAATACGGGAAAGAAAAATGATCTCTCTGCTGCTGAAAAGCGTCAAATAGTGCAATGCCTTGGACAAGGTATGAAAACATTCGATATTTCATGAAAACTTAAGCCTGATCATCGTGCTGTGAAGAGATTTGTGGCTGATTCAGAGCACAGACAGGTTGGTGCAGATAAAGGCATAATGAGGAAGGTTTCTGCCAGACAAATTCATCGGATTAAGAGAGCAGCTGCTAAAATGCCATTACAAAACAGCAAACAGGTATTTGAAGCTGATGGTGCCCCTGGAGTCCTGCGAACCTCAAGGTGTAGGATCCTCCAGAGGCTTGCAGTTGTGCATAAACCTACTATTGGGCCACCCCTAACCAATGCTCACAAGCAGAAACGGTTGCAGTGGGCCCAGAAATACATGAAGGCTAATTTTCAAACAGTCTTGTTTACTGATGAGTGCCGTGCAATGGATGGAGTAGTGGATGGTTGGTGGATGGCCACCATGTCCCAACAAGGCATCGACGTCAGCAAGGAGATGGCGGAGTCATGTTTTGGGCCGGAATCATTGTGGACCAGCTCTTTACCCTTGCAGGGTTGCTGGGTGGGTCGTTGGAGTCTGCCCATCCAGTCTACATGTGTTTTGTGGACCTGGAGAAGGCTTTCGACCATGTCCCTCGGAGGATCCTGTGGGGGGTACTGAGGTAGTATGGGGTCCCGGGTCCGTTGGTACGGGCGACCCGGGCCTTGTACAACCAAAGTGAAATCTATGTTTGCATTCTTGGCGAAAAGTCAAACGTTCTCAGTGGGTGTTGGACTGCCAAGGTTGCCCCTTGTCCCTGACTCTGTTTGTGATATTCATGGACAAGATCTCAAGGCGCAGCTGAGGTGATGAGAGTGGAAACTCAGAATTGCATCTCTGCTTTTTGCAGATGAGTTGGTTTTGTTGGCTTCATCAGACCCTGACCTCCAGCACGCTTTGGGGCGGTTTGTAGCCGAGTGTGAAGCGGTCGGGATGAGAGTCAGCACCTCCAAGTCCGAGGCCATGGTTCTCTGCCGGAAAATGTTGGATTGCTCCCTCTGGGTTGGGAGCGAGTTGCTGCCCCAAGTGAAGGAGTTCAAGTATCTCGGGATTTTGTTCACGAGTGAGGGGAAAATGGAGCGTGAGATGGACAGGTGGATCGGTGCTGCGTCAGCAGTGATGCGGGCATTTTTCCGGACTGTTGTGGTGAAGAAGGAGCTGAGCCAGAAGGCAAAGCTCTCAATTTACCAGTCCATCTACGTCCCAACCCTCACCTATGGTCATGAGCTCTGGGTAGTGACCGAAAGAACGAGATCGCGAATACAAGTGGCAGAAATGAGTTTCCTCCGTAGGGTGGCTGGGCTCAGCCTTAGAGATAGGGTGAGGAGCTTGGACATCCAGAGGGAGCTCAGAGTAGAGCTGCTGCTCCTTTCTTCGCGAAAGGAACCAGTTGAAGTGGTTCGGGCATCTGATCAGGATGCCTCCTGGGCGCCTTCCCTTGGAGGTTTTCCGGGCACGTCTAACTGGTAGGAGACCACGGGGTAGACCCAGAATGCGCTGGAGGGATTATATATCCCAGCTCAACTAGGAACGCCTCGGGGGCCTCCAGGATGAACTGGAAAACGTTGCTGGGGAGAAGGGGGCCTGGAGCTCCATGCTCAGCCTGCTGCCACCGCAACTCGGCCCCGGATAAGCGGTGGAAAATGGATGGATGGATGGGAAATGAGAACTGACACGCTTTAAAAGCCTAAATGCCCTCAGTGAGGATTTTGAAGCAGGCGTCAGATATCGACTCTGTCCTCCCCACCCACCTGTGCCGGTGATGATGGTGACAAAGTTCTCCACCCCCTTGCCATGGCCGAACTTCTTTTCGGCCAGCGCGGCACAGTTGCCGTCGTTATCCACCCAGACAGGCAGGTGCAGGGCGTCCGAGATGGGCGTGCGCAGGTCCACGCAGGACCACTCCTGGATCAGCTTGGTGGAGTGGAGCACCACGCCCTCCTGGGGGTTGACGCGACCCCCCGTGGAAATGCCTGGGGATAGGGAACAGGAGGGGATTGTTTAGTAGGCTAACAAAGTCACACAAACAGCAATGGTAAAGTTGACATAACCCCGGAACTCAAGGGTCATTTTCAAAAAGACAGAATAGATGGAAAGGAGAGAAAGGTTGGTGAAGGACTATCGGATGCAGAATTTGAATCTTTTATATGTAGAACACAAAGGAAATCTACAGGAAGTGGGGTGATGTGATGGATATCTATCGTTTAGAATCAAAATCCTTTTATTTGACCAAGTATATTTTCATATATGAGGCATTTGTCATGGTAGGGATTGGAGCGTTGCTGTACAGACAATTAGCATGAAAAAATGCTTGGCAATCTGGAAAGAAAATAAACAAATGCCCAAATCAAAAAAAACAGAAAAAAAAAAGACATTTCTATCTACCTATCCATTTCTTTCCACCGATCAGCCACAACATTAAATCCACTGACAAGTGAAGTGAATCATTTGATCATCTTATTATATTGGAACTTCAAGCAAGTGAACAGTCAGTTCTTGAAGCTGATGTGTTGGAAGCAGGAGAAATGGGTAAGCATAAGGACCTGAGCCACTTTGACAAGGGCCAAATAGTGACGGCTAGACGACTGGGTCAGAGCATCTCCAAAACGGCAGGTCTTGTGGGTTGTTCCCGGTATGCAGTGGTTAGTACCTACCAAAAGTGGTCCAAGGAAGTACAACCGGTGAACCGGCGACAGGGTCATGATTGCCCATGGGCTCAATGATGCGCGTGGGGAGCCAAGTCTAGCCCGTCTGGTTGGAACTCACAGAAGAGCTACTGTAGCACAAATAGCTGAAAAAGTTAATGCTGCTATGATATTAATGTGTCAGAACACACAGTGCATCACAGCTTGCTGCTGTGGGGCTGCGTAGCTACAGAGTGGTCAGAGTTCCCATGCTGACCCCTGTCCACCGCAGAAAGCGCGACAATGGGCACATGAGCATCATAACTGGACCATGGAGCAATGGAAGGAGGAGGCCTGGTCCGATGAATCACGTTTTCTTGTGGATCTCCTGTGGATGGCCGGGGTTAGGGTCCGATCCCATCGAGCATCTGTAGGATGTGCTGGAACACGTCTTGGTGCCAGATACCACAAGACACTTTCAGGTCTTGTGGAGTCTATACATTGACTGGTCAGAGCTGTTTTGGTGGCACAAGTGGGAGCTACACAATATTAGAGGTAATTAGTGGTGGTTTAAATGTTGTGGCTGATCATCGTAGATCTTCTTTGTTAGCTCCCACTATACAGAAAACACATTATTAAGGCCTGATTCATACCCAACAAGGCAAAGAGCAACACAGAGGGGCGTTTCTTGCATTCTTGTGTAGAAAATGTGCGGGTTCAAATTTTGAAAATGCTATGCAAATGTGTGCTACAATTCCTCGCGTTTCCCATAGAGGCTCTTAATACAAGTACTTCTTAACAAATGACACAACTGAAGAAGCAACTTTTTCCAGGAAATCTAAACTAAAATGGCATTGGCAGCAGCAGAAGTATGACACGGTAGCCAATTTTAAATAGCCTGCTCAATGCTTCCTCCTACCAAATCAGCTATTTTGGCCCCTCCTTGGATTAGCTGTTTATGACTCCGGCAAACACCAGTGGAAAGGCCCACACAGGTTTATATCTGACACGGGGTATAGCCGTTTCCGAGGCTACTTCGATCCAAGGGCCATTTGTACTGTGTAACATGGTTGACGGAACACAGACTTAGATGGGAATTGTAAGATTTAGCTTGATAAGATTTAGCTTAAAAAAATTGAAATAAAACCTATAAAGTTAATTTCCACGTATCAGCCCCCACATTCATCAAATAAAAAAATTCTAACTTGTAAAATACCAAGCGTGTTATCAATACTTAGTCAGATGCTACAAAACTGAAAGGGGCTGCTTTGTGCGCGCACAGCAGAGTCGCAGCACAGTCAGCAGTCAGATTGCACTAATCACGGGAGGAGAGAAGAGAAAGAAGGCTCTACAAGACCTTAGATCAGGTCTAGATCTAGATGTCTCCTTATCTATGTGTAATCTCCATGCATAATTTGTGGCCAGGATCTCCGTACGTTGCACTTACCTGTTCCTCTCAATAACACATTAAGAACATTGTGTTTTTATTATAGATGTATAATTTATTTTACTTATTGATTTACTCCGAAACAAAAAAAGCAGAACCGTGCAACGGCCCCCCCCGGTAAAATGTCCGGTGTTACCTGTAACACCTTGTTGAAGTCACACCTGCTGGCTAAAAAAAGAGAACCACTTGAGCCAAAATACGCCACCATAAGAGGAGGAGCCCCTGCTATGGCTATCTGCCTATCTATCTGCCTATCTATGTACTATTTTTTTTATGGCTATCTGGAGTCATGGCCAGACAAAGAAAAAGTATATACAGGTGTGTGTGTGTGTGTGTGTGTGTGTGTGTGTGTGTGTGTGTGTGTGTGTGTGTGTGTGTGTGTGTGTGTGTGTGTGCGCGCAAGCGCCTTGCGTACCTACTCCCAGTATCCTACAGTTGAGGCGGACAGCGTCGTGCATTGCGTCAGAACACTTCTTAACAATAAGCTGGATCCTGGCCTCGAAGGTCTTTGGGTTGGGCGTGGTGTACTTCTTCACTATCTTACCCTGAAAAGATAGAGAGCGAGAGAGAGAGAGAGAGAGAGAGGGGGGGAGAGAGAGAGAGAGGGAGAGAGAGAGAGAGAGAGAGAGAGACAGTGAGAGAGAGAGAGAGAGAGAGAGAGAGAGAGAGACAGTGAGAGAGAGAGAGAGAGAGAATATATAAAGTATGCATTCAATACATTTTGCTAAAAGAAAATATAAAGAATCTAACTAGGGTTATGATGGTGAATGACAGGTGAAATAGGCTTTATGAACTTTATGAAGTTGTTTAGCATGGCGTTTGGCCGTTATTTTGGTAAATGTGACAAGTTTGTGTGAAGTTTTGGTAACATCACAATGCAACAACAACCAATGGTGGGGTTTCAGCATACCCTCATACAGACTATGGCCACCCGGAGGTTGGTGCCCCCCAGGTCCACGGCCAGGGCACTCTGGGTCTCCAGGATATGGTCGATGTCCTGCGAGATGGAGTCTTTGATGGGGGGGAAGCAGAAAGTCTTCTGAAGCGGCTCGTCCAGACTGATCTGCTGCAGGAACTTCAGGATGCGCGGCACAGCGTTTCCGTCACCGTAAATCTTGGAGCTGGTGGGGGGGTACAGGGACAATGGTCTCTATATTTATGTACTGTATATCATTGGACTCAAAATACAAACACATTACACACTTACATTTTATCTGTACTGCTGATTAACAATCACTTAAAGTGGAATCCATAAAATGTTGGATTGGATTATACCATAAATCCCAGAATTCCATTGAAACTGCAGCAGTTTTTTTCCCAACATTGGTTTTACAGGCAAATTATTCTCAAAAGTACGCCTTCTTCTAATCGATATGCATTGCCTACATGAGGTGGTGGCGATATTTCCGTTCAAGGTTGTTCTTCCATTGGTGGCGGACTGCACCATCAAAAATGGAAACACATATACACATGCATAAAGCCAATATATTACATGGCTGTTTATTATTAAAGTGGACCTATTATTCTCCTTTTACACAAGTTAAAATAGATCTCTGAGGACCCCAAAACATGTCTAAAGTGCCTCAATCTATTGTTCTCCACCCTCCTGGGGCCACGAGTTCTGTGAGCCAACAGGGTTTGAGCATGGATTTCAGGTTGTTCTATTTACTCTATTTTCACTGATTTCACCGTAGCAGTCCACCAAAATATGTTTGTGAACAATAAGAAAATAAGAAATCCAGTTGCTGAATCATCACTTATATTAGATCTACAAGGCTTAATTTAAAAGTTAAGTTCCAGCTTTCGTTGCTGGACACCGCACTGCGACGCATTGGGAGTCTCACACCCAGGGATTTTTTGTTTCCTGTAAAAATCTGAAAATAAAATAAATAAAATAAATAAATATATCTACAATGAAAACACACTATTCGTATTGGTTTTGTTTGGAGAAATGCGCAGCGGTTCAGATGGAGTACATGACCATATCAAGAAACACAAGCTGACTACAGCCCGTGCAGAGAATACAAAAAACTTTTAAAAACATAGCGCTCAGAGCGGTCTGGAGCCTCAGCGTTTTGTTCACAGCGATTACTTTGTTCTTAGTTTACCGCATTATTTGACACTTAGGCCACGTCTACAATAAACATCCAACATTGTCACATTATAAATATCACCGAAATGCATAATAGGTCCCCTATAAGTTCCAGCTAAAAAAAGTAAAAGTATAACTTATGGGGGTTTTAAACTTAAATCAGAAATAATCATGGTTCTAATCAGATTACCACTTTAAAAAGAGAAAATGCACGACAGGACACATATAGCTAAAGGAAGCCATTTTTTAAAAGTCCCTGCAAAGTGAATTCAGTGTTTTGGTTCTAAGCACATTATACATGTTACAAAGTAATTGCTGAAAACATTTGAAAAGACTGAATGACGTAGTACTGAATTGTGGAGTTAGAGCGTTTAACTTTTTCTCACCATTTTTGTGGAGGGCACAAATCTTTCCGGTGGGGCTAAATCATGACTCAATGATGTATAGCGGTCATACGTGGCCCCTTCCCCCAACACCATATAAACACTGGGTGGAATCTGAGCATCTGTGGTGAAATAAACTAAGCTAACAGCCCAGATTTTGGGATAAAACGCTGTTTTGGGAATAAACATCTGGAGTAAAAGGCGTTGTCAGGGAGACCCTGAACACATGCCAAGTCTTGGCGCCGATCCCGTGGGTGCCTCCTGGTGCCCCCGCCCCCAGCACCGCCTATGCACCCGTAACAATAAAGAACTGTCCCATTGGTTTGACTGCACAGGGTTTGGTTAAGTTAGCATTGCTAGTAGACCGCAGAGCCCCAACCTGGCCCTTGGAGGAGCCAGCAGGTGTCACTGGAGAGAGGGGAGTCCCGTGGCGGTGTTTTGAGGTGAGCAACTAGTCACACGGGACTGGGTTCAGCAGAACATTTAAACATGGAAGTTACAAGGTTAACACGATTGGGCGTTGTTTCCGCACCTTCAGCGGACACGCCCCCAGCTTCTCAGCACAGAGGAAACTGGTTATTTTTTCACCATTTTGAAACCTAATTTTATATACTTGCCGATTTTTTTTTATTAATTATTCAAATTTGGCTGGTGGTTAATAACACATTTATCTGTGGTGTGACAAATTCAGAACACAATTTTATTTTCACTTCACAGGTTCTACCTTCTTGTACATAAACAACATCTCAGCAAAAAAGGCCAAAAACTAAGTTCAACACCCACTACAGAAAAAACACACTCACCAAGGGTATCTCTTTGCAAACTGCAACTCCAGAGCGTGGTAGATTTTATTGTGAGTGTCGGCATCTCTCACGTGAAGAACGTTCTCACCTGGAAGGAATACAAACAGGTCCTGTCACGGCCGCACACACTCACCCACAAACACAGTGCCTATCTGTCGATCCAGCCGCCTCCCTATATGTCTGCCAACTAGTCTCCTAGGCCAGTAGTTCCCAAACTTTTTACGGCAAGGCCCCCCTTGGAAAACTAATACCGTTTGTTCACCAAAATTTGCGGGCTTAACCAGGTTTTTTTAAACCCGGGTAAACCCGACCCAGGTAAACGATTGAGTATGGAGTATCCATGGAGTATCCTTGGTGGCGGTTCAGAGACTAGCTTGGGGTGGTGCTAGAGTGGCCGAGCCCAGCGGGGAGCGTGGGGGTTCTCCGCTGTGCTCCCTACAGTGGAATCCCCACACTCACAACATTTCCCGGTCCCCCATGCTGGCAAAAAGTCACTAACTTCTGATTTTGGATTCTAAATGGGATATGAAATTATGAAATTATACAAGGATATTCCTGTCTATTTATGCGCTAACGTCCGGAACTTCAATGCGCATCGCGCTGGTAAAGTGGCCAAAATGAGCGGGTCGACCCGGGTGTCCTGTTCACATCAGAGCCGATCAGAGGTGGAGCCGATCGATACCCGTCTCGATTGCAGGGTCATTTCACTGAGACTCGGTTTGTTCCTTTCCAACTGATGACAGATGCCGGATGTGAGTGGGTGTTTTTGGCGCAGTGGGAAAGGGGTATAAGCTTCCGCTTAGAAACACCTCCCCCAGCAGAAAATAGAATTGTACATATCGGCCTATAAAGTGCTGTGTAGTAAAAGATTTTACCTAAATGTACAAAAAGTGATAAATATCACAACAAAAACTCACCATTATTACTTTAGTTTTATACATAAAATGTAAACTCAGATAGATAATTCAGGTTCAGATAGTTATTTCATTGCTAAAAAACACTTATTTAGCCAAAAGGAGAGGTGAAATGAAAATGAATTTTGAAATGAAAATGATTAACTCTAGGGTATTAACATTGGCAAATATTGGATTATATTTTGCATTTACACCCTACCTGTCTCCCGGCCGGTCTGTCTGGTTCCCAGGTTGATGACGGGCGTTCCGAAGGCTCCGGCCTCTCGGACTCCACAGCTGCTGTTCCCAATCATGCAGCCGGCGTGGAAAACCAGCTGGATGAACTGATCGAAGGGCACGTGCTTCACCGCACGGAAGTTGGGATGCTGCTCGATGCCTTTCTTACGCATCACGCGCACCATCTCCTTACTCCCTGCAGAGAGGAGAAGAAAGGGCAGGAATCAGAGACAGAAGGAAGAGGACTACTAGAGATCCTGAAATAGGTGCCACGTGAACGTTTAAAATGTGTTACAGTGTATGTATATTTCAGATAGGAAAGGATGCGTTACGCTGGTCAGAGCTTCCAGAGGGCTTAAGAATCATAGTTTAAGTATAACGGCCTTTGTTGGTTTTTTTTTTTACTTGATATATTTGTAACAACAAGACCCTCGGAGCATGCTTGGAAAATTATTGAGTCATGAACATTTTAATGAGTATGCAGTAATCCTGTTAAATAGGACTCATTCCAAGAGGAACGCAGAAACGGCATCGAACGAACAAAAGAAAGGACAAAAGAACAATCAAACAAACCAAAGAAAGAACAAACTTATGAACAAAGGACAAAAAGAAAGAACAAACTTATGAACAAAGGACAAAAAGAAAGAACGAACAAATGAACAAATGAAGAAAAAACAAATGAACGAACAAAGGAAAGACAGAAAGTAAGAACAAACAACTGCAAGAAAGAATTAACAAAAAAATGAATGAACAAATGAACAAACGAAAGACAAAGAAAGAAAAAGGATGAACAAAGGAAAAAAATTACAAGAACAAACAAACGAAAGAAAGAAAAACAGACAGACAGAAAGAAAGAACTAACTAATGAATGAGCAAATGAACGAACGAATGAAAGACAAAAAAGGACAAACAATCAAAATTATCAACGAACAAACAAGCGAACGTACAAACGAATGAAAGAACAAACAAATGAATGCACAAACTAAAGAAAGACAGAAAGAAAGGATAAAAGAATGAACAAATGAATAAACAAACGACAGAAAGAACGAACACACGAAAGACAGACGGGCAGACAGAACTAACTAACTAACGAACGAACAAACGTCAGCAGCAGATTCTGACCAGCGTCTATATTGGGGAAGAGGATGAGCGTCCTCTTGTTGAAGGTCAGCAGGGCGTCCAGCATCAGGCCGTAGATCTTGATGGAGTTCTTGATGTCGGTGGTGACTGGGTGCTGCAGCGCCACGATGTAGTCTCTCTCCTGCACCTTGTCGCCTAAGAGGCACAGCAGATACAGTACGTAGCTCAGCTAGCAGCTCACTGGTCATGTATCATGCTTCTACAGGTTCTGGGGGTGGGCTGCGAGATGCTGAGGTACTGAGGGTAAATGTGGTAGAGCGGAATAAAAAAAAACTGATGAACAGCTGCAGCCAAAGTTTTGCAATGTTTCATTTTGTGTTCTTTCGCTGGAGACGCTGGAACTGACTGGCTTCTCTCACCACCACTTACTTTACCATGTAAAGCTTAAATTACAGGTAATAACATAGATCAGATATCATTATCATGACAAAAAGGGTCTGGGATTTTGGTTATTGCAATATTGTGATCTAGTTAAATGTTGATTTTCAGGCTGCATCACAGTAAAGTAATGACATGTTCTGAACTTCATAGACTGCTTGGTCATAATATCCACATTAACTAATGATTGCTTCACAAATATTCCTTGTGTGTGAATAGCTTATGAATAGTCCTTGCCAAAATATTTTCAAATATTGTCAATATTACATAATATGGTGATATGACATTGGAGAATGGAAGATGCTGCTGGTTTCTGTAGGGTTTTGTCCTCTCTTGATTTTCCCCATTAAAATATTTTTCATTAAACAATAACCACAACATTATGCAGCACAGAATCAGTTTGGCTACATAGAATTAAACATTCCACGTGAGACTTTATCTGCCGTTACTCTGGAGACAGCACGGAGCCAGACTATCGAAAAACTGAAAGACCTCTTGCCGCTGTCATACTTTGACGTTGGATGGGCATTAACGTGTACTTCAGTGTTTTTCAACCACTGTTTCAACTGCCAGGTGTGCTGTGAAAATGTAATAGCTCTTGTGTTTCAAGATCAAAATTGTGAGGCTGAACTAATCCATTTAATTCTTAAAAATTAAATCTGTCTTAAATCTTAATTAAATCTGTTCCAGCCAGAATACCTGCTGTGTGCCGTAGGAATATGTAAGTGTAAAAAGTTTGCCATGGCAGAAAAAAAACAAAACACTAGTGTAGTTTCACTGATTGGCGCAAACTCAACAGAAGTTTGAGCTCTGCAATGGCAGGATTCTCAACGCGGTGGACAACTCTCTGTACCTCAACTTGACCATTTTTCAGTGTACAATGAGAAACACATGAGAAATAGCAACAGGGCCTCCACCTACCCAGCCAGCGCTTGATGATGTCCATGTAGTCGTCCCTTTGGTGGGCAGAGAGCAGCTTGTCGTAGGAGGGGCAGCCGGCCAGCAGGATGCGGGAGTGATCCTCGCACATGGCAATGAGGTGCTGCTCGGCGTTGCGAGTGCAGCAGGCGTGGTAGTGGGCCAGCTTGCTGATGGAATGGCGGATGGAGTCATCAATCGTACCGCTGACCTGGGAGAAGAGTGTGGGGAAAGAAGGCGACGGGACGAGAGTTAGGAGATGTAAATGACTCAACAAGAAAGAACTTAATGAGAAAGAGAGAACTTAATAAGAAACAAAGAAATAAAAGGGATCAACAACCCTGCCACCCTTTCCCTAGTGTGATTTAACTTCCTTTGAGCCATAGACAGACAAGAGACGGATCGATTGGTAGGACGACAGGCTCAGCGAGAGGGCTAGACACCAATGCACGCACCTCTCCTCCCTCCACATGCAGTATCCGGATGTTCATCAGAGCGGCAGAGGTTGCGAGGGCCAGTGCGTCGAATCGGTCGCCATGGACAACAAGGATGTCGGGGCGGAGCCGCTGCAGCACGTCAGGGAGCTTGACCAGAGCCAGGCCGACACTCTCCACCATGGCTGCTTCATCCTCCCCCCGCACGATGGTGTGGAGCTTGGAGCCGATGTCAAAGTCGTCTTGCTCAATCATCCGGAAGGTGTTGCTGCGTCGGAGGGACAGGAGAGAAAGAGGTGAGAAGCTATGCAAGAAGAACATGAACATGGCAACAAATGAATGATTAGTAAGGAGTGGTCTAAATTCTTAGGTGTTGAAATATACAGATATTGTCTTATATGTCCTCGCTTTTTGCGATTACATATTCTTCTTTATTGCCCATTGACAGGCAGTGCCAACCTTCTTAAATACAATGCAGAGAAGATGAGCCCCGTCCTCCAGGGAGTAGGAACAGGATTTATACGTGGGACTCTAGAACATTAAATTGCTGACAAGAGTGTTCATTAGAAATTATATTTACTTTATAAGTTGACCAACTTGAAGCCCACTTAATCTCACCCCTGGCTGTGCCTTGGAATTAAGACTCTGGAATTAGAGCAATTTAGTTTGCAACCCAGAGAATGGCAACATTGCTCAAGAGGCGTTTCCCTATTTGTTGCATGTATCTATCCGGGGAAAAGACATTTCGAAGCACCGGCACAACCCGAAGAGCGGTGAATTAATTCCAAACTCAATAAGGGAGCCCTGGTCTGTGTCCTGCCTCTCCTGACATCGTGCATTGTCGTCCTCACCCATAGTCGTCGATGAGATGCGATCCCAGCACCACCACCTCCAGGTCAAATTCGTCAGGGTGGGCTTTGATGCCGAACATGATGGGGGCCAGCTTGGAGTAGTCTGCTCTGTTGCAGGTGGCCACACACACCCTCATCCTCTTTTTAGACTGAACCATCTCGCGAGGAAAAGCATCGAAACAACACAATTGACTCAAACGTTAAGAGCATTGAAAAAAATGTCAAACTCAGACTGGATGCATATCTTTGAGACTTTTCGCTTTAAAGTGGTAACGATTACATTTTAGGGTGAAATATAAACTTTGAACAGTGTCATTAGTATTGGCATTGGCTATAACATGCTCCAACATGATGGAGACCCTTTTGAATAGCTGATTTGCAGTGTGGGTGTACTGGATAGTACAGTGGAGGGGAAATATAGTTCCACATAGGAAGTGTAAATTGATACAATGCTGTAAGTTATAGACTTTAGAGTTATTAAAATAATTTGCTCAAATACAGTCTGGCATAAGGTATTTTCAGTAATATAAATAGTTTACATACTCAAAAACAGAGATTCATATTTCATTCAATTCATACTTTTTATACGCTTCTCCGCCCTGTTATTTCCTCCGCATTTCCACGTCTGACTTGGTAACGAAATTACAAATTGAAACTATTATTTTAAAATAACATGATAAAAAAACAAAGATTGGGAATTCATGGTGGAAAATAGGAAGACTGAGTTGGACATTACAGAATCGAGCTGCTCCATTTATTGTTTTGTTTTCTATAAATATTTTGTGCGTGTGGCTCGGAAACTGGGATCAGTAGTGCGCCGAAATTTGGGTAAAACAATAAGAATCAATAATAGCAATAAGATCAGAGTGCAGTCAGCACAGGCAGAGCTATGAATAGCTCACCGCCACCATAGACACTGCTGCGGGCGTAGTTACCGCTGAACCATGTCTCTGCCTTGACCACCGAGAACGAACGCAGTTGTACTTTGTTAATAGTAAACCTGATTTCCCGGGCGCGCTCAGATTCTACAACACCCAGGGGAAAATTCACAAAAGGGTTGCATGGCTTTTGTGGCTGCTAAACCTATCCAAATAAAACAGAAAAGAAACCGTGTAATTCCCAAAAGTACCGGCAAAGGGGGAAACACACCCCTAACTGCACTGCCAAGCAAATGGCGTCTCGGTGCTTTGGTGCAATTTGCACGTATTTAAATTAGGTGATATGAATATATTTGGCACAAAATTGGCCCCTTTCTATGCAAATGAGCCTTACTGCAAGTCCAATTCACATTCAACACCAGCGATCACAGCCACAAGCAGTTTGAGTGAAATTATTAGTGTCAGTTGGTGGGAACTGAAGTGCGGACTGGGGGGGCTCCGCTACCAGACAAAGGTATACCTGTCAACATTGGGAGTTTTGAAAATAAGGGAAACTGCATTTTGGCCCTTTAATGACTGGTGAAGTTCACACGAAGGAATGTTGGAGATGCTTCAACACACACACACACACACACACACACACACACACACACACACACACACACACACACACACACACACACACACACACACACACACACACACACACACACACACACACACACACACACACACCTGATCCTGTTCCTCCATCATTCCTCTCTCCATCTTTCCCCTGCTGCTCTGTATTCTTAGATAGTACAGTTCCTAGGGAGAGACAGAAAGAGAGAAAAAGAGGGCAGGGTGTTAAATACAAAGCATACTACTGAAGGCTTATTCGACAAAAAAAAACAAAACACTTGTATTCACCTGGGCTCCTTTATAACAGTCCCTGAAACATGGGGAAAACTAAATACGATAAACTTCACTTTCATGCAAAGCAACTGGGAGCAGACGAAGCAACTTTCTTTCTTTTCTGTTTTGGTTTGGTCACATTGAACTACGCAGTGAGGTGAAGTATAAAATCAGAACAAAACTTCAGTTCTCAAATACATTTCAGGCAAACTTTAAATAAAAAAATAAAAAAACTCACATTGAGCCCATGTTTATGCTATATCTGCTTTTAATCATAACCTTATAGAACCGATTACCCCCCCCCCCTTCTTGTATCCTAGGTTTCTTAACGAACTGGAAATTAAATCATTAAATTTTGTTCTTGTTTTTTTTTTCTTTTATTCCAGAACCGTTAAAGAAGTCCTGACTCAGCCATTGGCTCGGCAGATTGGAGTGATGTCAATGTCCATACCTTGTTTTTCCGAATGACAATTTTTTTCCGCGCATGAGCTCCAGAGATGTTTACACTATTGTGCCTCTGTGTCATATTAGAGTTTCCCCATTCCCACAAAGGCCATTTCTTCCTCCTCTCCTCTGCTTCCCACAGTATAATTCCAGATGTCTTCCTTGTAGTACTTGCTATTCTTTGACAATTCAATCCTCAATCGGCAAACAACTCCATCGACCGCCAAGCTGTTTTGGATTCATAATTGATTATCTGTCATGTTCATTGTGTAAAAGTGTTCTTGTATTGTATGTAAAAAAATACTGTGATGTTTTCCTTCTTGTAGTTGTGACTGTGTTCTTTCCACCCTCATTGTGAAGTCTTTTGTCTGAATCAACGACGACCACAGAAATGGAATGTGACAACAACTTTGGCCCGGTTTACACCAGGCATTAACATGCGTCTTGGGTGATCCAATCTCAAGTGGACAACTCTCAGTATGCCTCTTTACACCTGGTATTAGAATGCTTCTCGAGTAATCACTTGTGATCGGATCTCATTTCCCCGCTCTATATGCAAATCGAATATATTGTGATTCTAATAGGCTTGGGCGGTAGTACAAATTCCAATCGATATACGATATACGATTGTGGCGGACCAGGGTGTGCAGGCGGTGCAGTCTCCCATCCCGAGGCCGCTCAGCTGCTGGGGATCAGCCTAATCAGCGGAGGGACTCCTGATTCGGCAATTTTGATCACACCCAAAAACAAAACAAATATGGCGAGTAGGTCTAAATAAATAATAATAATGTTTGGGGTGTTGTCCGTCTTCGTTGGGACATCCCGTTGACATATATTACACAATGAATATTTAAACGTCTGCTTTGGGTTGGAACTTAAATATCCCCAAAAAAACGCAAAACGTGATTGGTCGGAGGTGAAGCCTTTGGATCACTTTTAGATTGTCCAAACTGATTGGCTCCCCGTTGCAATTGCTGAGCACGGAAATAAACAAATCTGCGGCCTTTATTTTATTTTTTTATCAAAATGGTCCACCCAGCACTATTCAAATTGGGCTTAGAGGGAATTATTCCTGACATTATTAAGACATTATTCCCGGTCGAAAATCGGCAGTTACCGGATAACGGAAACGCTGGCGCTACTACCAGGGTTCCTGGGATGCTCCCGGGGGGCCTGCGCTCTGGTCTCATCCTACTACCCCTTCACATGGAACGTAGTGGGATATGAGGCTCAGAGGACGGGCACACCACGTTTCGTGAAGACACTGGCCCATGACCTCGCCAGGTTCTTGTGCATCCAAGAAACCACTCTGCCAACGGCGAAGGATAGATTCGCTGCTCGGCTTACTGACAAGATACGTCTGCGGCAGCGAGCTGTCTCATATCCTCCCCCTCTTCCTCTGAGCCTGCGCCGCACACAGCCCCCTGACCACCGGCAAGGCCGGGGCCCAGGCATGTTCACACACCGTGACTATGGCCACTCCACAGACTACGGCACTCCACGGAGGCGCACTTGGCAGGACATGATCATCCCTTAAATGACAGGACCCCCTCGGGCTGTGTCCCGCCTGTCAGGCTGGGGCTAGTGGTGGCATGGACCATCAGGGACCTGGAGGACTGTTTAGAGGACACCCCCCTGCTGGCTGCTCATCCCCTGTTCTAGTGCTATGCCAGGTGGCGTCTCCTCTGTGTATTGTACCGCTGAATGGACAGGACACTACAAGGGGGTTACACATTACAATTCCATTGGACCCCACCGCCCTTCTAGGGTGTTGTGTGGAGGGTGATGAGAAGGCTGCAGTTCTGAAGGCAGAAATAGCAGTTCTCCTCAGCAAGGGAGCCGTGACGGTGATGCCCACGGAACTTCGGAACATAAGGTTTTACTCAAAGTACTTCCTAATTCCGAAGCGTACAGAGGGTGTGCGTCCAACCATGGATTTACGCACACTGAATCGCAACCTTCCAGTGAGTTTTTCTACCACACCACAGCACTGAGACTGCTCTTATTAAGGTCACTGGAAGGACAGTGGCAGAATTTCAGTCTGAGTATTACTGGATCTCAGAGCTGCATTTCACATGGTCGACCACAACATATTACTAGACCGACTGGGAAAACTGGGTGGCACCTCTGGCACAGTACTAAACTGGTTTGAATCCTACTCAAAGGACAGGGACTACTTTGTGTCTATAGGTAATTATCTGGGTTCATCTGAGCTCCATTCTGGGGCCTCTTCTGTTGAGCATCTATATTCTCCCACTGCCTCAGATGATGGAAGACAACAAAATATGTTACCATAATTCCACAGACAACACACAAATGTGCATAACGATAATACCAGGAGACTATGGTACAATACAATCACTAAGCAACGACGGTCTTGTATCCAGAAATATGGACAATTACAAGTTCAAGTTCAAGTTCAAGAGATTATTTGTCACATACATATACATACGTTCAAAGCGGCGTCATACAATCTGCGCAGTGAAGGACGCTAAAATGGACATACAGAGGGACCGTGGAGCTACAGATGGAGCAACGGGACACAAGATGCTTGTGGCAGGGTCTGCAGACTACAACAAATAAGAGCAGCACCTCCCCAGCCACGAGTGTGGACGCCTCCCTAGCCAACAAACTGAACTCCTTTTATGCGCGGTTTGACTCTGGCAACAGCACCACTAGCTCGCCGGCTCATTGGAGTTATACCGCTGGGGATGAGCGCGCACTCTCCGTGTCAGAGCATGACGTCAGGAGGGCAGGAAAGCTGTGGGCCCAGACGGCATATCTGGGCGAGTACTGAAGACCTGTGCAAACCAGCTAGCCCCAGTGTTCACTACAATATTCAACATCTCCCTGGCTGAATCAGTGGTCCCGTAATGCTTCAAGAGGTCCACCGTCGTTCCTGTCCCGAAGACCGCCTCTCCAGCCTGCCTGAATGACTACCGTCCGGTGGCCCTCACCTTGTAAATCAAGGTACAGTGGTACCTTGATATACGAGTGCACTAACATACGTGTTTTCCGAGTTACGAGACATCGTTCCGTTGATTTTTTTGGGTTGATTTGCGAGCAACAATGTGAGTTACGAGGAGCGAGCTTCAGGTACGCAGCCGCTAGTTGGCGTGGCGAGCGAATGCGGTCAGCATCCCATGTCTCACTCGTTCACTTCACGTGGTTACCTGAGCGTGGAAGCATCTCTTTTGTGTTTTGTGCTTGCGTTTTGTGCTTTTTGTGCAGTTATTTAGCCAATTTTTTTTTTCTAACCATGGGTCCTAAGAAACTAAGTGCTGAGAAGAATAAGTGGATGATGTCAATTGAATTAAAGCATGAAAAACATGAGTGAGGTGTGCGTGTGATGGAATTGGCAATTTTTTTCAAGTTAAGTGAAAGTGAAGTGGAAATAAATAAATAAATAAATTGTAGCAATTAAGTTCAGAAATAAAGTGTAGCAACAAACGAAAGCAACCAAAAAAGCACGAAACGAAACAAACTCCTCCAACCTCCTCCACCGGCAGCATCTTCCATTTGTCCAAGTCGTCTGTTCTCCAAGGTAAATAGACTTTATAAAACCAGTTTATATCTTTACATTCTCTTTTCTTATGTTTTATCATGTTTTTATACAATATTTGTTATTTATTTTTCTTATTTAAAAACACGTAACAAAAAAAATTGGGTGTTTTTTTGGGGGCTGGAACGGATTAATGGCATTTCAATTAATTTCAATGGGGAAAACTAATTTGCTATATGAGCAGATTGAATTACGAGCTCTGTCATGGAACAAATTCAACTCGTAAGTCAAAGTACCACTGTAATTTGTTTTTGGAGCCAAGGAAGAACAACTAAAAGTCAGCGCTCAGCTTAAATTGGTAACGTTAAAAAGCACAAACCAAGCCAGAAATCTTGGTGTAATCGTGGACTCTAACCTAAATTTCACCAGCTGCATTAAAACAATTAAAGTCAGCCTACTATCACCTTAAAACTATATCAAGGATTAAAGGACTTATGTTTAGTATACTAGCCTACTGTAACAGTGTCTTTATAGGTCCCCCTAAAAGGTGGGTGAGATAGCTGCAGTTGATTCAGAACGCAGCTGCCCAAGTCCTCACTAAGACCAAGAAAATAGATTATATCACTCCAGTTTTCAGATCTTCACACAGGCTTCCTGTCCATCAAATAATTTATTTCAAAATACTACTGTTGGTATATAAAGTAGTGAATGGTCATGGGTCAAAATACATTTCTGATCTTCTGCTACGTTATGAACCATCTAGACCTCTCAGGTCGTCTGGGACAGGTCTGCTTTCTGTCCCCAGAGTCAAAACTAAACATGGACAAGCAGTGTTCAGTTTTTATGCACCACATATCTGGAACAAAACTCCCAGAAAACTGCATGTCTGCTGCAACTCTCATCTATTTTAAATCAAGGCTGAAGATTTTTCTATTTTCCAATGCCTTTTACTGAACCAAATATTTACTTCTTGCGCTGCAATGTCCCTTTTATGACTTCATTACCCACTCTATTCGCATTCTATGTATTCCATTTCTTAACATAATTTATCCATTTCTTCACAACGTGTTCTTTCCTTTTGCAATGTGTATCTTTTGCACTTTGTCTTAATGCTTCTGATGTTTTATGTGAAGCACTTCGAATTACCTCATTGTTGAAATGTATACTAGTGGCTTTGTGCGCACTGTATTATACCGGCTTCGGCCTATCCGAAACAGTGTTTTCAGATAACTAAAAGATCTCCAGACTGCTTCTCCGGGGCTAGAATATCGCATTGACAAGGTAAAACGCTATTCTCGGACTAGGCAAAATAGCTGTTAACAAAGAAATGATCTCCAGACTGGTTCTCCTGGGCTAGGATATCACCTTGACAAGGTAAAAAGCTAATTGGGGAATAACCAAAATAATTGCTGACAAAAAAGATCTCCAGATCGGTTCTCCGGGGCTCGGATATTGCCTTGACAAGCTAAAACGCTAATCGAGGAATAGGCGAAATAGTTGTTAACAAAAAGAAGACCTCCAGACCGGTTCTCCAGGGCTAGGATATCGCCTTGACAAGGTAAAACACTATCTGGGAAATAGGCAAAAAAATTGTAAAACAAGGTTTCTTTGATTTCTATGATTTATGCATTTTATGTCCTTTTTATAATGTGTTTATTTTGCACTTTGTCTTAATGCTTTTGATGTTTTATGTAAAGTACATTGAATTGCCTTGTTGAAATGTGCTCTGTGAATAAACTTGCCATGCCACAAATTGACTCGCCCATTTCACATGCTCACCGTGAAGGTGATGCTGCAGGTGGTCCCAGCTCACCAGCGCTCCATTACGCAGCCGAAAGGCTGTGGAGATGGGCACTACTTAGGCTCCGTTTCCTGTCCGCGAGCCGTATCCTGGGCCATCTGAACGTGGGGGTGGACCTCATGTCACAAGGAGGCCCCCATGAGGCAGAGTGGCGCCTCCCCCCGGATATAGTATTCCAGTTTTGGAGACTACTCAGGACTGCGTGGGTAAACTTGTTTGTATGGATAGAAACCACTCAGTGTACCCTGTGGTTCTCCCGCCACAGAAAAGACAACCCCCTCTGGGGGTGGATGCGTTTACACTACCCGTAGACGAGGGGCCTTCCTTTACACGTCCCCACCGTCAATGCTGCTGCCCAGACTGATGGAACGAGTGCGTGTGGAGGGCGGCCCCCGATCACCCAGGGAAACCTTGGTTCAAGGAGCTCCAACCATTCGTGCTGGCGGGCACGTGACAGGTACCCATGTGCCGTGACGCCCTGTCCCATGCCGGGGGCTCTGTGACCTCGTTACTCGTCCTGGGACATTCTCCGCTGGCCTGACCCCTGAACGACGCAGGCTTTAACAGCACGGACTGTCACAGGCTGTGATCTCCACCATTGTGGACTCTCATGCTCAGTCCATTTCTCGGCTTTACGCCTCCAAGTGAAAGCGTTTGAGCGGTGATAGCATCCTTCCTGTTTTGGAATTTCTGCAGTCTCTCATGGACGAGCACGTGCGCAGTCCACCATCAGGCTGTACGTGTGGCGATTTCAGCTTGTCATGAGGGTTTTTGCCAGTGTCAGAGAATTTTCTAATGTGGCTGCAACACGCACATCATGTGACGTGAGTGGTCAAACCATTAGTTGGACTTGGAACTGGTTTTGGACTATGGCCGCTCTTCGAACCCGTGTCTCTGACCTTTGTACGCACCCATGGGATCAACCAAGACTTGGCATGAGTTCATGGTCTCCCTGAAGATGCCTTTTCCTCCAGGAGTTTATTCCCAACACAGCAGTTTTGTCCTAAACTGTTAGGCTGTTAGCTTAGTTTATTTCACCACTGATACTCCTTTTCCCGATGGTCCGACCTGCTGTTCATATAATGTTAGCGGGAGGGGCCATGCCGAGTATGACCGCTCTACATCATCGAGTCATGATTTAGCCCCGGCCAAAAAATCTGGACCACTAAAATGGTGATAAACAGTTTAACAGTCTAACTCCACAATTCAGTACTACATGGTTCAATCTTTTCAAACGTTTTTAGCAATTGCTTTCTAACACTTATAATGTGCTTAGAAACAAATCACTTAATTCACTTCACAGGGACTATAAATTGGTTGCTTCTCTGTCTTTACAAACAAGCCCCATTCCAAAAGTCTTCAACTTGAAAGCTCTCGTCACAGCGGGGGAAATCAATGGAGTCCTGGACTCTCTGCTTGGCACCAAATCGACCCAGCTGGTCACTGCCCCCTTGCTGGGTTGATCGAGGCCTCGTGTCAATATTGGTCTGGGTTGACCTTGGGTCACCAAAACCTTCCCTGCTTTGTTGTTCCTCCATCCTAGAACAGTCTGTAGCATTGTCCAAGATGTGCTTACGCAAATCAGACTGGACCTGGGAGTAAAGGATTCTGTCGAGCTTTTACCATGCCATGCTTCTCTGAAGGAAAACTGCATTAAAAGGAAAAAAAAAAACCTTTTACACTTTATATGTTAAACATTTAGGGTTTGTTTTTTTTACTATGAATTACATACTATTGATGTTAACAATATGGACTGTAATTTGAACATTGTATTAACATTTCATAACGCTGCCTTATAAATTTTTATTGACATAAAAGAATCAAGGATGTTCCAATCAAAGACCAGGACCCATCAAGATGATCTTTTAGTTGACCGGTTCACGCTAAAATACACCCCATCGAATTTTTATATTCCGTCACATTCCCAACTATTCAAAATGTTGTAGGTGTTGTGAACAGGTACTGATATCACTGGCAACACGAAAGTACATGGGTTTTGTGTTCGAGCAAGCTACGGAAACATCAGCCTTGTGGAAATAGTACAAAGGCTTTTGTTTTTTGTTTAAACCAAAGCCTCACAAAAGTGAACGACTCAGTGCAAGACAACGTAGGCTTTACTGTTTTCATTATTCGCAGACTCGCATTGATAACAAGAGAGTTGATCAAGACATCCCTTCCCAGGAGTAAAAAACAGTATATGAGTCGATTCCGGTATCAGCGCTCGTGCATTCCTAGCTATACCCCAAATTATCAAGGTTGCTTCTTTGAAAGTCAATACACAATACCAGACAGAGAAACTATTTCCTGTGGCACGGCAACGGTTTGGAGATTTTGTTTCTTGGTCAGAAATGGCTCGTAGGTTCTGGTTCAGAGTTTCGTGGGAAGTGAGACACAGGGCCTGAAAAAAGACCTGTGTTCTAAAATTCCATTGTGCCATCTAGCTCACCAGACTTTGCCACCCGCTGCTTGTAGAGGCCAATACAAGAATGCTTCTGGACTGTTTGCCAACAAGCTTTCAAACCACGGGACAAATTCATTGTTGTCAACGGTACCTGGTACATAAATCTAGCACATAGCAGGTACTATGCCTTCACTATGTCTATTTACAATAAATTAATTCCCAACTGGATTAACGTAATCTAATTTACCCAAGGGTCCTAGTGATCGAATGTAAGATAAGATAATGTTGTAATAATGTTGCATTGATTCCTGTGTGAAGGTGTTACAGCAGAAGAACCATTAATAGAACAGCAAAGTCGAGGTCTGGAGGGCTACAAATGAGAATAAAAATTAAAGAAGGAAAAAACAGGAGTTAAGCAGGAGCATCACTTGCGAGGCTGACTAAGTTAACTTGCTCATAGTAGTAATACAGAAAAATATAGTATAATTTATACAATAATATAATTAACAACCTAGTATTGAAAACAATCAAGACATGTCTGCCTATTGTTCTGAGCGTGACTTGTGGAATTACAGCTGGGGAAAACTGATAGTTGAGGAGTATGTCATGGTGCTTGCTAAATAAAACCCCCCATTGTTTCACACGCCAGATAAAGACAATAAACATGCCAACCCTCATCTTAGCAAGTAAATTAACATTAAAATAGATGGTTCCAGTAACAGACGCAGGGGAGAAG
Source organism: Zeus faber (assembly GCF_960531495.2). NCBI lineage: Eukaryota > Metazoa > Chordata > Actinopteri > Zeiformes > Zeidae > Zeus > Zeus faber. The sequence goes on along the minus strand of NC_137191.1, from coordinate 30,824,445 downwards.
TTAAGAGGGTTCTGGATAACAACCCCCCCCGGATGGCTACAGCAAACCTACATGACTGACTGGGCCGTGCTCAAGGGCACATAAAAAAACAAACTGAGCCAGAATAATCATCTGGTCTTTCAACGTGGGTGGAAATTACAGCCAATGTGCCAGTCGAAAGATTTATCCCCCACACAGGCTGACATTTCAAATACTCGGCCTGAAATGCACTGCTCTCAAAGAATATTGTGAATATTTTTCCCTGCCATTAACAGATGACAGCATGGTTAGAACAGACTATCTACTTTCTACTATCTTCTCATCTGCGGCACTGAGGCGGAGAGTCTGAGTATCAAACATCCCGGATGTCGCAGGATGTCAGCAGAACTTAAACTTAGAATGACAACCACCCCGTTACAGATTGCTGACCTCCGACACAAGCGTTGGTACTACACAGACGTGATGAAGGTAAAATGAATCGATATACAACACAGAGCCAAGGATAAGTTCTGACGAGCTGTGCCTCTCTCCGGCACCTACATGTGTGCTCTCGCTCATACCAACACATATGTCCACGTCGCAAAATGATTAGTTCCAGAACCCTTAGGCTAAATCCAGTCGTTACCCTCAACCTCTGTCACCACACACACACACACACACACACACACACACACACACACACACACACACACACACACACACACACACACACACACACACACACACACACACACACACACACACACTGTGATTTCCAACCAAGCATCACAAGACAGCATCAGCAGCTAGCACAGTGTTGTGGGGGCAGGGCAGCGATACAGAAGCACAAAGACAGAGAGATAAGGACAGGCATCCGACGTGGACACAGACAGGGTGGATGACAGCAGGGCTAAGAGAGGGGGTGGGAGCATAGACAGGATGAGAAGAGAACAAATAAGAGAGAAGAAAACCAGCGATCCGACTCACATGGGGGTTTCTTGCCACAGACCCTAGATGTGTATCCATACTGCCTGCTCTCTGGGTTTATCAAAAAAAAACAGTATAATTCCCCTCTCTCCGTCTTCTGCTGTGCAATGTCCACGTAACGGAGAGGCACTGCTGCCTGCTACTCTGCTGCCTGCTACCCTGCGCTATTACAGAGCCAGAGCCAGCTCAACAGCAGAGGAAACCAGGGGAGGAGGTACAACACACACACACACACATACACACACACACAGATTTAGCTGTGGAGGAGGGGGTGTGAGTGGGGCAGGATCCAGTGACATCAGGGCTCCTGATTGGCTGTGAGTGAGGAAGAGGGACGGTTACTAGTTGTAGGGGAGAACATGGAGAGACCTGGCCATATCTCATTGGTGCGGTGCACAGCAGAGCAATTCTGCAGCAAGGGCCAAACGTTCTACTGGTGCTGTTTCTGGGTTTTAACCCCGGGAGCCGGTGGGAGAATCGATTACCATGATAGACACAGGGAAATCAGACCAGCTTGATTCAACGTCACTAGATATCAGCTTAGCTATTAAGCTTCCTATTTTCATCACATTAAACCAACCAGTCTATATGATCATTAAAAGTAGTTTATATGTCATATTGTGAGATATTTTACATAAAAATGTGTGTTCATTTTATGATGATACCCGACCACAACCTATTAAAGATTGCAGGAGACCATATTAAGTTATTGCTGATGATCGCCTGGAACGGCAATAGTAAAAGCTATTTGTTAAGAAGAGAAAGTATGAATAAATTAATCAATAGTAGATAATAGCACTGAATAAATAACTTCACGGCAAACAGACCACTATTCAATAGCCTGTATTGGAGAGTACTCAAAAGTTAGCACTTGATTTTCGTACTGGAAAAAAAAAAAAAAAAAAGGGTATTGTGCACTTTTGTAACCCAAATTTAGCAAATGTGTAAAATCTAGGAGCTTGTGTCTCCACAGTCTTACACTTAGACTACGTGTCTGTGTGTGTGTGGCTAAAAATATGCTATTGAAACCTTTCCCATTGCCAGACAACGACATAAAACTGTAAAACTTGGAAGAAAAGAGTATTTTAAGCCGTTCAAAAGAATCTGATCGTTCATGAACAACCCAACACTACAGTAGATACAGCATGGCGCTGCTGGTGTGCACCTGCAGCTTGGATACTCCATGCTGCCGGTGCGTACCCACGCATGGATACTAGAGGTGTGTAAATTTCTCAATTCAAGGATGCATCCCGATGCAGACGTTAACGATTCTGCATCGATGCCGTGAGAGAACATAATCGGGAGTTTGGAAATATAATGAGGTCTACGTTTGGGAAAAAAAAAACAAAAAACAACCCCCGACCCTAAGATCAGTTTATAATTAACAGATTTTATTGTGATTAAAATAACACCTTACACAAATGTAACGTCTTCCAACGTTGATTGTTGATTTTCCGGCCTCAACTGGACAACAAAGTTGTGATGTTACAGCTACGCTGCTCACGCAGTAACGCAGCAATGGCGCTCTCTTGCACTGCATTGTGCAAGAGAGCTTTACTTTTATATTTTGGGAGATATGGCGGAGGGAGGCAGAGATCAGCAGCAATTTATGAAAAAAAAATTCGACATCTGGGCACAATTTGGATTTTATGAACTTATTGGGAAGCACAAACTGGACATGATGCACAATGTGTGTAAAATCTGCCTCATAAAATGGTAATACTTTGGTAATATGACAAATTTGTGGAACTATGTTTGTCGTTTTTACCCTGAGCTAACGTCTGCAACCAGCACTGGCAGATTTTGATCAGGTTCTGCAAATGAGAGCCATTTATCACAGTCACAAAGGTTTATCTGGTTTCCCAGTTTTTCAACTGGCAGAGCTACCGTTGAATGTCGTGGAAGAATGGCAGCCAACAGATAAAGATGTAGTGCTTGTGACGGACAGCGCATCTAACATGGTACTTGCAGCTCAAGTCGGAAAATTCACTCATCTAAAATGCCTCGCTCATACGTTGAATCTCACATCACAGCGGACGCTTAAACTACACACGGTCTTCAGGCTTCTGGGCAGAATCAAACAGATATCAACATTCTTTCACCGCAGCACTACTGCAAACCTCCATCTGCAAGTTAAACAGAAAGTTTTTGGCCTGCCAAGAGGAGAGAGAGATTGGAGATCTACAGAGGAGTGACTACAGAGGCTGCATCCTTGTAAGTAATGTTTTTGTAAAACAAATACAATTAAAACAAACTTACAATTGTCATTACAATATTAAGAAGCCACAATGACTAAAAGTTTTACAAGACGGAGAAAAACAGTTATCCTAATAGATGTGAGCTGTTGCATCGACTGAGCAAGCGCTAACTGCTGTTTTAATGCTATTCTTTCTTTTGTTCAAACACAGAATGAGAGGACAGAAGCTGATGAAGCGGGGGAACAGGAACTCTGGAAGAAGAAACGCTGCCCATGGAGGATGATAGGCCTGCTCCCAAAAGAAAGGTCTTATTGCTGCTTGTGAGTTTGATGGGGCATTCTTTCACTGAAGGTACTGTACAAGCCAAGACCGCGTATGCCAGGGCTGAGGAGGAAATGGAGAGATACTGTAAAGCTCCATCTCTGCCTCTTGGTGAGGCTCCTTCGAACTGGTGGTGTGTCCATGAGTCACATTTCCTCTACTCTCCAGGCAGTCAAAGAGATACTTGCGCATCCCATGTACAAGTGTGTCTGCAGTTTTCTAAACTGCAGGAGATGTGGTCACTGCAAAAAGAAGCACCCTCGAACCAGAACATGTGATTTACCTAGTGTTCTTACATAAGAAACGACAAATTCCCAAATGCTGAGCAGTGAGCTATTTTGTACTTGCCATATTTCATTTCTACTGAAAAGGTCAAAAGGTACATTCACATTGATACTGGGATTGAACATTTTCAGGCTAGGCCTTTACCATTTATTTTGGTTTACAATTGAATTTCATGTTGACATAAAGAGTATGTTAACATTTTGATATTATTTTCTTTTATGAACCAGTACCACCTAAAGACACGCCATCAACACTATATACACTACACAATATAAACTACTTAGCAGTTTGATGCTAAGTAGCTTACTATTGGAGTGCTGTTGTCTGCTGTGTTCAGTCATGTTTGTGATGTTTTATCCAGGAATTGCGGGGTGTATAGGGGTTTCAAAAGATGCAGCTTTTTATATTATAGACTGTTGTCGTCTGATTTTTGAAAGCACTTTCTAAATAAAAAGGAAGTTTAGATTTATCTGACTGCTTGTATTAATTGATGAAAAAGTAGACATGTGAAAATTGAGGACACATTCAGATGCGCCGAGATGCATCAGGAATTGTTCTGTATTTGAATCGTTGACAGGTGAACCGTAATCGCTTTGAATCGTGAGGGTAGTGAAGACTCAAAACTCTAACGGATACTAATAAATTATAAAATTATGAAACCCCTTTACCCGCCTTTATTCAGCTAAGACAGGTTGGGAGCGTGGTAGTCCTCTGCTCTGCTCCCCATGGTGCGATCCCCAGACTCACAACATTTCATGGTCCCCCATCAGAAAAAAGTCAGTAAGTCCTGATTTTGGATTCTAAATGGGATATGAAATGATGGAACGATACACAGATATTCCTTATTTTATTCTTTTTTTACAGTCAGTCAGATAAGGCAAAATAAAGAAAGATAGAAATTACATCAATAACAAAGTATTAAGCACATTTGAGTACCATAAGTAAATAATAAGGAGAAATATGAGGGCCAAATAGCAACAGCAATGTGAACCCTAACCCTAACCCTAAACCTGTGTAACAAAATGTTGCAGGCAGAATAACAATTAAAAAAAAGATTATTATTATACTGCTGTATAACTGAGTGTCACGTGCATCTTAATATCTTAACAAGACATGTCCAAAAGCTTACCATAAGTACACCAACCACGAATGTTACCGTTGCTGACTAGAAATTCACGGCAATCTTGGTCAATATTAATTAACACCACAACGGGTGTTTAGCCAGCTTTTTCAGCCAACCCTTATTTCTAGGAGTATCAACTGATCCAAAATAAACCGGGTAAACTTCAGTAGAGCTTAATCGTAGGCAAGCTACAAACTTCAAGGGCCAATATAGGCATTAGTCAGGTCTATGTGACTCAGCTACCGTATTATTGCATTTATCAACAACCGATAATCCAACTGGCACAGTATGTCAACATCAGTCCAATATTTGTTTAGTCTGTCAGGACAGTTATGAGTTAACTTATTCACGATTCACAAAACCACCGATATCCTGGTCAAAGAATTTTTGCACCTCGTCGGCAGTGTTGAAGGAATGAGTCTCCCCCTTATAATCCACCTTTAGCACAGCAGGAAAGATCATGCAAAACGTTACTTCTTTCTAGTAGAGAAGAGCCTTCACGGGGTTGAATGTCGCCCGCTTCTTGTTGACAGAGGCACTGTAGTCAGGGTAGAAGATGACTCGTCCTCTTGACTCACTCTCAGTGCGCGTTCTTTGTCCGGAAAGCAGTAAAATTTCACTATCATTGGTATCGCTATCATTGGTATCGCTTTGCAGTTGGGCCCAGGGTGCAGTGCGCCAAGACGGTGTGTCCGGTCCAGAGTTGGTGGAGTGGGGAACAAAGTGCCTCCCAAGACCCCGGCAAAAAAGACAGACGTAAATTTCACCGGATCAGTCCACACTTTCTCCACCAAGTTTATCACTCTCAAGTTGCAGCGCCTCGATCTGTTTTCAAGATCATCCACTGTATCAGCAAAAAGTTTGTTACTGTTTTTTAGTGAGGTACACATTTCTTCAAGGTCGGCAATTCTGTCGCTGTAGCCTGATAATGCTTCCTCAAGATCAGTCATGCAACAGCCGTGGTTCTCTGTAGTTTCGCGTAGTTTATTGACAGAGTCTGCTTACGGAACCAGAGCGTCGTCAATCGTGCTTTTGAGGTCATTGACCAACATGGTGTGCAACCTCTCCAGGTCCGCCGGGAGACATGAGTCAACGCTAGAATTAGTCATCTTGGCCTTAGTAGCTGTCGTCTTTCCCGGTGGTGTGGTGGGTCGTTCTTCTTTCTTTTTGTGCAAATTATGACTCATTGATTCTCAGATTTAAAGATGAAGCAGCTCAGGCAAAAATATATTAATGTGCTTTTTAAGTTGAGTTATGTAAAAGTAGCAAAGCACAGGAGCCTCCTTGAGGCATGTCTACCTCCCTCACATGCTAACCAAAGTCATACATGGATATTCCTGTCTATTTATACGGCAGCATTCGGAATTTCAAGGTGCGTCTCATCTTGAAGGTAAAGGTGCATTAGTGGATTGACGTGGGGTCCTGTTCACATCAGAGCCGGTCGGAGATGGACCCAATTAAAACCCGGCTTTATTGCCGTGTCATTTGACCCGGGATGAGAGCCGTGTATTAACAAATGCCTGATGTCAACGGGTGTTAGCAGGTTTTTGGTGCAGTGGGAAAGGGGTATTAGTTTATTCTCTAAGTACTATACAGACAGGCCCAGTAGAAGAGACATACAGCACTGACTGGTAGGTTCACTCACTGGTAGAGCGGGTCGTCTAGTAAGTAGAAGGTTGCTGGTTAGATCCCAGGCTCCTCCTGGTAGCATGCTGATGTGTCCTTGAGCAAGGCACTTAACCCCCTAACTGTTATTCTCCCTTTTAAGTCGCTGTGGATAAAAGGGTCTGCTAAATGACTAAATGTATTGTAATGTAAATCTCACAAGTCCTTTCCAGCAACTAGATGACACATACAGCCACTCAATGACCCTCCAGCACACACACACTTCTTAGTGTACTGTGTCTCATCAGCCTATTGGTCAGAACCACCGGAGGGCCCCCGGTGACCTCCAAGGTACTGAAGCTGATTGGACACAGGCATGGCCATGGGTCGACAAAAAAAACCCAAAAAAAAAAAAAAAAACCCTCACCGTCTGTTTCCTCTAATAATAGCTGGGGTTCTCATTACTGTATGTAATAACTGTATGTATTAAAAAACTTTGTCTATGGTACTTCTCATCGAGCCATGGCTCTGCAGAAAATAGTCTTTGAAATGTCTTTCTTTTCTGAAACACAACACAGAACTATTCAGCTTGTGTAACGTTGTGTAACTGGGGGGTGGGGGTTCTGACTGTATCCATCAAGGGGCAGTACAGCCTCAGACCACATTCTTTCAAGCAGTAAAAGATGCCTCACTGAGTGTGCTGCCCTCAGGCCTGGGAATTTAGACTTCAAGGGGATTTGTAAGTGGCTTGGCAATGTTAATTTGTACTCAAAGGTTGTACTCAAAGGACTGTTTCTCCTGGTAACATTTTCATTGGTGTGATACAACAGTGATACTGACTGACCTCACATTATCCTAAGATGAGAGAATCATCGAAGCTCACAACATAATTAATATGGTAATGGTTTGGGTGTGTTCACGTTTAACAGTTGTACATTTGCGCGGCACTGCCCCACCCACGGAGAGAGCGCAGGGCATTTATAGCTGCCAAGTTGTCCATTGCAGTAGTCTCAGAAACCACAGGTGGCAGTAGAGAAAGTACTGTGTGAAGCAGCAAGAGGTAAATGAAGAAGACGCTAGACAGCAAACATGGCTGCACGCACAGAATCTGTTCAGAGGAGCCGTTCACGGTGTTTGAAATGTGAAAAGCTGGTCTGTCAGCCGTTCAATGCAGAGACGGGGGGGTTGGGATGTCTGTCCTACAGTCCTTTCAAAAGTCACAAAGTGTGTAATTATTCTCCCTCGTTGCAAGACTCTAAAAACAAACTGCACAGAAATAGCATGATTGTTGTGTCTCTGTGGCTCTGCATCAAAAACTAAATGGTAGACTTCACATTTCATAATTGTGCTGCGGATTAATGTTGTAAAACATATTAGAAAAAAAACTGAGAAATGCTGATCTTCCATCACTTCCAATGCATTTCCCTCACCCTAAGTTAAAATCTCGGAGGTACACGACCTCATGCAGGTCCCCACGGTCCATGGGACTAACCCTTGGTGACGTAATTTGTGTCACGGGCTCCCTCGTGCCCTTGCGTGTGGGGCAATTATAAACCTAGCTTTAGAGATGCACTGATCCACTAGTTTTCAGTTCGGATCCGATTCCAATACATGTGCCGATACTAGGGCTGCCCCCTGAAAGTCGATGGGTTGAATCATCAAAATCATCAGTTAGAAAACTTGTTAGTCAACTGAGATTCAAGTCGAGCAGTTTTTTTGTGTTTTGTTTTTTTTCCAGTCAGCAAGCATTACAATAACAGGATAAAACAGATGAATCTTATAAAATGCACAAGGATAAAATGAAGAATTATAAATAAGGGGATTCATAAATATATTTTTACATGTATGAATCGAAGACGGTTCTCCATGCTCCCTGATCGCCATGCACCCCCCCGTTCCTCCAAATAAAACAACAAAAAAGTGTGTGAGGACAGGGCAAAATTAAGAGCAGAATAAATAATGCTTTGTTTTCTGCACATTAAGCATGTAGGCATGTAAAGGGGGCGATCAGGGCGCAATCTACGGTTATTACGGGTTGGAATTGCCGAGGATCTCACAATATGATATTACCGTGATACTTGGGTCTCAATACAATAATATTATAATTTCTTTATGTTTTGAAATATACCGAGTATTGCAATTCAATAGTGTGGTAAACTGCAACATATGATTAATTGTTTTCTCATTTAACTGCAATAAAATGTTTAAAAAGCATATTTTTTCTCCATTTTGGTCTTCCTTCCACGCAGAGCTTTTTGAAAAGGCTGACGTCATCCTGAGCATTTGTGCATGCGTCAGGAACCAGCGTATCATGCTGGAAGAGGAAGGAAGACAAGGACTCTCGGTGGTGGAATGAGGTAGTACAAGAGAGCATAGAGCAGAAGAGGTTGGCGAAGAAAAAATGGGATAGTCAGAGAGATGAAGAAAGTAGACAGGAGTAAAGCTGATGTGGCACAAGGCAAAGAGAGACGTAGCAAAGGCATAGGACGAGTTGTATGAGAGGTTGGACAGTAAGGAAGGAGAAAAGGACTTGTACTGATTGGCAAGACAAAGGGACCAAGCTGGGAAGGATGTACAGCAGGTTAGGGTGATGAAGGATAATGATGGGAATGTGCTGACTAGTGAGGAGAGTGTGTTGAGAAGGTGGAAGGAGTACTTTGAGGAGTTGATGAATGAAGGAAAGGAGAGGGAGAGAAGAGTGGATGATGTCGGGATAGTAGATCAAGAAGTGCAGCAAATTAGCAAGGATGAGGTGAGAACAGCCCAGACGACATACCTGGGGAAGCATGGAAATGTTTAGGTGAGATGTCAGTGGCATTTCTAACGAGACTGTTTAACACCATCCTGGAAAGGGAGAGGATGCTGGAGGAGTGGAGAAGAAGTGTACTGGTACCCATCTTCAAGAATAAGGGAGATGTACAGAGCTGTAGTAACTACAGGGGAATAAAGTTGATCAGCCACAACATGAAGCTGTGGGAAAGGGTAGTGGAGGCTAGGTTCAGAGGAGAGGTGGGCATCAGTGAGCAGCAGTGTGGTTTCATCCCAGCAAAGAGTACTACAGATGCAATGTTTGCTTTAAGAATTCTGATGGAAAAGTACAGGGAAGGCCAGAGGGAGTTGCACTGCGTCTTTGTGGATTTAGAGAACGCATACAATAAGGTGCCGAGAGAGGAAGTGTGGTATTGCATGAGGAAGTTGGGGGTGGCAGAGAAGTACGTAAGAGTGGTACAGGATATGTATGAGGGCAGTCAGACAGTAGTAAGGTGTGCAGTAGGTGTGACGAAGGCATTCAAAGTGGAGGTGGGATTGCATCAAGGATCAGCTCTGAACCCTTTCTTGTTTGCAATGGTAATGGACAAGTTAAAAGATTAAATCAGGCAAGAGTCTCCGTGGACTATGATGTTTGCGGATGACATTGGGATGTGTAGCGAGAGTAGGGAGCAGGTTGAGCAGAGCCTGGAGAAGTGGAGACACGCATTAGAGAGAAGAGGAATGAAAGACAGCAGGAGTAAGACAGAATACATGTGCCTGAATGGGAGGGAGGTTGGCGAAAAGCTGAGAATGCAAGAGTGGAGGTGGAGAAGGCGGATGAGTTCAAGTACTTGGGGTCGACCATCCAAAGCAGCGGAGAGTGTGGGAGAGAGGTGAAGAAGAGAGTAAAGGCAGGGTGGAGTGGGTGGAGGAGAGTGTCTAGAGTGATCTGTGACAGAAGGGTTAGGTCTACAGGATGGTAGTGAGACCCGCTATGTTGTACGGTTTAGAGGCGGTAGCACTGACAAAAGGGCAGGTGGCTGAACTGGAGGTGGCAGAGTTGAGGATATCAAGATTTTCATTGGGAGTGAGAAGAATGGACAGGATTAAGAATGAATACATTAGAGGGACAGCTCAGGTTGGACAGTTTGGTGGAAAAGTAAGAGAGGCCAGATTGAGATGCTTGGACAGGTGTGTAGGAGAGATGAGAGTTACATTGGGAGAAGGACGTTGAGGATGAGGCTGCCAGGCAAGAGGAAAAGAGGAAGGCCAAAGAGAAGGTTTATGGATGTGGTGAGGGAGAACATGCAGGCAGTTGGTGTAAGGGAGGAAGAGGAGCAGAACAGAAGGTATTGGAGGCAGATGATCCGCTGTGGCGACCCCTAACAGGAGCAGCCGAAAGAAGAAGATTATGATCGCTGACGGCACTGTTTTTGCAGCTGTAATGCCTGAATTTACCTCACCAATGGGTTCCCAATCTGGGTCTGTGGCCACCATTGCAGGGGGTCTGCATAAAAATCATTTGTGTTTAATTTATTTCATTCTTTTCCATGTTTTAATATCGTATTTCAGGTTAACAGCCTGGTTTGTCTCAACAACTGGCTCAGTGCAAAGGAATAGGAAAACAATAGTGACTTGTTTATAGTGTAAATGCCCTGATATAAAGTTTCATCAAGACTATTTTGTGTTTCTGTCCTAAACAATCAAATCATAGTATGGCTTCAATTGCATGGTATTTTGGGGTATTTTTTTCTATTATGAACACTTTTTCAGTGTTTGTGGCACATACATTTGGGTTTCTGACAGGCCTACTAAGACACAAACTGTGAAATAAGAGAATATTTCAGAAAACAAGTCATAAGGCATGTAGTTCGGCTTGCAGCCCTTATGTACGTCATCCAGGGCTTCAGGAGAATTACATCTGCCCTCTATCTGAGTAACTCCACACGGCTGGAGCATCACTAGACTTGCGAGCATCGAAGCTCACAGCTAACATGGCAAGTGCTCTGTTGGCTGCAGAGACCAGCACAATATATTTCAAAAGGAAGGGGAATTAATACCAACTGTCCGTGAACATACTGCAGACGACGGGAATAAAAGTATTTAAACAATAATTCCTCTGTGCTTCTTTAAAAAAAAAACACTATATGTACGACCGTATGTATATGTATGTGACAAATAACCTCTTGAATCTTGAATTTTACAGACAAAATACAACAGAAACCGAAGTGAAGCTCAACCCCCATTGGTTCACAGAACTAGGGGCCTGGCAGCTAATTTACATTTAAAGTTACACACAAAGAAACAGCCTATTTTGGAAAAGGGTGGTTGAGAGGCATGTTGGAATTGATAGAATACACAATCCGATTGGTATTTTCAGCAAATAACTTCAAAGCATGTTTTGGGGATCTCAGAGACATTAAGTTGTTGAAAAGGAGCATAATCGTCTGAAAACCCTACTTAAAACACACTCTTTCTGTCCTGTGTGTGTGAGCAATTAACCTACCCTCCTAGTATTACATATTTTATATATCTATCACCTATGTGCTGGCTCTTGGTACATGTTTTCGGTTCAAAATATGAATGTGTGTGTATGTACATTACCCTTTTGGATGAACGTATGTGTTATTTGATTCCTGCCTCTTGTATTCAATTGTGAAATCGGGCAAATGACAAATTAGGTAAAAAATAATTCCATTGTGCTCATCTCATCTTCTGCGATACATTTTGCGCTTTATGAATATGACGGATTTGATGACAAACCCCGTGGCACAAAACCAAGATTTCTCCTTGACCACAAAGCGAATGGCACCATCTACTGGCGTGCAAGGGGACTGGTTTTCGAGAACGAATCAGTTGTTTTTAGCCGCAGATGCTATCGCTTCTGATTCAGAAAAGTCTACTTTCTGCTCCGAGGAACCGATACAAACTCACGCTGCGGCTCGTACAATTATTTTAACGCCATCATCCTCAACAAAAAAGATAGGTTAATATTAGCATTAGCCGTGTGGCTGAAACCACCCATACATCACTATCCTCGAAATAACTCTAGAACTAACTGGTGGTTGTTTTCTGGAGTCGAGACACAGTTTATGCCCCCTTTAAGTTAAAAAATGTTAAAAAACAAAAAACAAAAACAAACAAACAAACAAACAAACAAACAAAAAAAAAGAACAGTCATCGACTCGAAATGTATATACCCATAAACAAACAGGAATTAGCTAACGGGCTAATCGGTAATTACCGGCTCTGAGGTCAGCCCTCAGTTGTTGCGAGACTTAATATTTCGTTTTTGTACGACGACCAGGCGACAATAACTGAAGTACCTCGAGTAATCCGGGCGCGTTCGGGTCATCTCTCACGCCACAAAGCTAAGCTCCGTCCCAACTGCTCGCGTCGTAGCGCTTGGTTCATTACCGACGCCAAACGGGGATCCTTGCTGCGTTCCTATGCAACCTGGCGCTCGGAAAATTCAGACTTCCTAGTTCCGAAAAGCGCCAAGCAACGACGGTTTAAAAGTCCGAATTCCAGGTGGGAGTTTCTTGCGGCGGACCGCTCTTCGTCCGAGCCGGCTGAGATGACTGACCCGGCGAGGCGCCGCTGACGGTGAACCGAGTCATTCCAATAAACAGATAAAACACATTTCCCTTCGCCTGTTTTTATTTACGCGTTTATTCTCGGAAGCCGGAATGACAGGTTTCTGGGTTTCCACGCACCCCGGGCGCAGCTCCGCTTTCAGCGCAGCGAGGGAGGCAAAAGCACAAGTGGAGATTGTGGCTAACGTTATCCAAGTGTTGGCAAAGCCCAAATCATCACAATCAGCACTGGCTGATCTTACTAAAAACGAGGTTACATTCTCAACCGTTAAACCTGATGATACCGTTGTCTCTCTCACACACGCACACGCCCGACCCTGCGCGTCAGCCTTCCTGCTCTGCTGTAGTGCTGATGTGCTATCACAGCGCTGCATTGCAGGGCTGTCGGTCACACCAAGGGCATTGGTTTCATAACAACTGCATGTGTGTGGCTGGCGGGGGGGGGGGGGGGGACGCCCGGGAGGGGCTGTTTATGTGCGTGGTCGTGGGGGGGCTGACAGGGAAATGAGCGCGGAGGAGGGTGAAGGAGGGGAGAGTGGAGGATTCCTACCCTACTAGTCAACAATTAGTACACAGTAGCCTCTGTTTTTTTTATGCCAACAGAAATATTCACTTTCAATTTTAAATAATTAAAATGAAAATAAAACAACCGTTTGAGGGCCGGGTGGCCTCGTAGAGGGAAGACCTTGCTTTATTGATCCCCCGGTGATATTTGGCAATTTATCCCATTATTTTATGCATTCTCTTGGCTAAAGTCTCATGGCTTACAGCGGGCGTAACTCCATCGGCGTATTAGCACCACAGGAACTTTTTCATAGTTCTAAGAACTTTTTGGAGGAGCTGTCCCTTTTTTTTTGTGTCCGCAAGGCATGAACTAGGGACATTCATAATTCTTAGAACTCCATTTTGAGGGGCTTTTTTCGCTCCTACTCCAGGGCAGGGAATAATAGGCACAACAGGAACCTTGCGTGATGTAAGTGCACAGTAACTGGTCCAGACCTTAGTCCACGGTCCCTCGCCAGTCCCTCAGACTGAGGACAATCCGCCTGGTGGAGTCGCATCGCTCTGGGTGCAGACCAGCCCACGTACACTCAGTGGTAATAAAAAATAACCAATAAAAATAAAAAACAATAAAAAATAGTATTTTTAATTGTACATGTAGATTTTATTTATTTTATTTTCCGACATTAATCAAATGAAACAAAATATCCGCATGCAGTGTCCCAATGGGAGCCCGTGCTTTACGAAAGTCAGAGCAAACTTTTTAATTACTTCTTGTAGGTCTTATAGGAGTGGAGATTGAGCAACTGGATTGCTTATTTCTTGTCTCAAATTTTTCTGACAGCTTTTGGTGGACTGATAAGATGAAATAAGTGAAAGTTACGGAGTAAATACAACATGGAACATGGAACTCACACTGAAACCCCATTGGCTGATGTCACTTCAGCGTCACTTCAGAGTTCCTACTAGCGGTGCAAATGCAACCAGAAAAAAGCCCTTGAAGGTATCTAGTTCTTGGGGGACCTCTCAAGTTCATAGTTCCCCTCAGGGAAGGGCTTAGAATGACTCTTGACATTTCATTTTCAAAAATACCTGTCAACATGTCCATAACCTCAAAAAAAATCAACCAATACTCTTCACGGAAACGAGGAGCAGAGTGAGGACGACAATGTTGCAGAAGCGTGTGAACATGAAGATGCTGGCAGTAGCAGTAGCACTGACCCGAACATTCTCCAGGCAATAGACAGAATGACCAATAGCATCACAAAGGTCATCGGTGCCATAGATGACACAGAACTTGCCAGTCCACGAAGGGATCAAACAATCCAAATCCAAGCTCCGGGAGTTTGAATCGGAGAGGAATCGTAGAATTTGTATTCCTACCTTGTATATTACCTTTTTTTACTCTTATTTTATTCTACTTACTAACTGAATTATGTTTTATGAATCAATTAGTTTAGTTAGTTAGTTGGTTAATTAGTTAGCTATTGTACCGGAGTACTTATTGTGCATAATCTCCGGGTGCATTGCAATGTCATTTCACTACATATATGTATGCTTGTATGTATATGTATGTGACAAATAAACATCTTGAATCTTGAATCTTGAATATTACTAGTGTGGAGACCATGACGGAATCGTTGCAGTCTAAAGTCACAAATATGGAGAAACAAGTGAGCGGAATGTTGGAACACATCGACGATTTAGATAATCATCACAGATGCCATGTACGCTTGGTTTGTCGACCTCAAGGTACAGAAGATACAGATCCTGTAAATTTTATCAAGAAGTGGATCCCTGAATATTTTACAATGACAACCAAGACACGGACCAACCAAGGATTTCTTTCTTCAATGATCATTCAGTGGTCAAGAAACATAAGGCCTTTCCTGATGTGAAAGACCAGTTGAAGAAGACAATTAGTGACTACGCACTGATGAATCCCACAATGCTTAAGATGTCGGTCAACGGTACAGATAAGAGGTTTGATACACCGGAGGGAGCCGCAGCATTTGTGGACTCCCTTGGTTAAACTTTCTGGGTCAGCACAAATCCCAACATTGGAAAGCTTTATTTTCTTTCTCTTTTTGCTGTGTTCTGATTATTGGACGGGGACTATGACAACTAATGTAATGTGATCTTAATATTTACTTATTTATTTATTTTTTGATTACACGTGGAGCAATGTCATATCATCATATTGCAAAATGGAACTTGTGTTAATTCTATGGCTAGGCGTGAGTATCGTGCTTGGTTGATCCATCGGCTGTTAGGCATGGGTAGGAGGAAGACAGAGGTTCCCTGCAAGTTAAGTAGGGACATTTCCCCATTTAACCGGTGCAAGAAACCCATCTTGATGACATACTGTAGAACATTTGAAGTTACAACAGGGAATATTTGGACAAGAATACTTTCGTCATTTACAACCAGAAGTGCTTTTATACTTATGAGACAGGCCCTGCCTTTTAAGGTGCTTAATTGTGATAAAGATAAAAATCATTATGTTATAATTATAGGTAGCCTATAAGGACAAGATATTTTAATAATGATCGTTTATTTTCCACCAGCTCACCCATAAGATTTTCTTACTAAAGTGGACCTTGTGTTGTCTTTTTATTTTACACATCAGAAAAAATTGGGCTTGGTAATAATTTTGTGAAATGGGTTAAAGTGATGTAAGTTGCAGTTTTGACTAATGAGTTACTATCAAAGTACTTTTTTTACACATAGAGGTACTAGACAGGGCTGTCCTCTGTCACCGCTCCTTTTTGCATTAGCCATCAAGCCGCTGGCTGAGGCCATTAGAATGACGCACTCTATATATGGTTTACAAGTCGGAGATATATGTCATAAAATAACTCTTTATGCAGATAATGTGCTAGTGTTTTTTATCTAACCCTGAGACATCAGTTCCAACTCCCATTGGGATTATCAACCTGTTTAGTGTATTTTCTGGATATAAGATCATCTTGAACAAGTCAGAACCGATGCCCCTGGGCAGCCTTTCTACCACATCTAATACTATGGCATCCATTCCTTTCAAATGGCCCTCCTCCAGTTTTGTCTATTTAGGTATTTTTTGTTTCCCCATCATTTCATCAGATGTAGAAAGCCAATTTTGTTCCATTACTTGGTAAAATAAAACAACATATAGAGCGCTGGAACTCACTTCCTGTCTCATGGTTAGGACAAATAGCCCTGGTAAAAATGAATGTGTTACCCCGATTGCTTCATACCATCCAAATGATTCCTATATTGTTTTCGAATAGGATCCTTAAAGACTTGAATAGTTGGCTCAGCTCCTTCATATGGAGTAAACATAGACCTAGGTGAGGCTATATGCTATATGGGTAGTAGATTTTCCAAATATCAAAATATACCAGCTGTGTGCTCACTTGAGGCATATATATGAATGGGTAAAGAACGGTACTTTCTCTATGGCTGGACATCGAATCATCATTATTGAAATGTAAATAACAAGATCTACTATTTTTGGAGAAAGTTAAGAACATAAGAGATATCTTTGCCAATCCGATAAAAATCAATACTTAAGGTGTGGGGATTAGTCCGCCGTCTGGAGGGGAGGCTCAAATTAACTTCCACATTTACCCCAATAATTAACAATGCAGAATTTTTGCCAGGAATGTTGGATCTTGGCTTCCAGCAATGAGATCACAAAGATATAACCAAATTGGAAGACTTATTTTCAAATAATAGTCTGATGTCATTTGAACAAATGATACAGAAATACTGGATTTTCGTTTCTTCCAAATAATAACTATATTACAAAGAGTACGACCCTTATTGCTCAGCCTGAGATATCTGCTATTGAGAAAATGCTGTTTAAACAACCAGGGAAGGTATCTCGTTGTTTTCTCTATAGTGTACAGTAATCAGTGTCTTGTCTCCTACTAATACACAGAAAGTTAGAGGTGTATGGGAGAAGGAACTGTCTGTGACTATTGATGATGAGACACGGGGGGATATTTGTTTTGGGGAGTTTTACCAAAAAGATATCCATCTGTACTCGAACAAAGGCAATTCAGTATAGAATTATACACAGAATACATACAGAATATCCCCTAATCGCAGGCACTCTTTTAACCCCTCACTTTCTCATCTGTGTCTCAAATGTAAAACCGAAATAGGTACCTTAGCCCATTGTCTATGATCATGTCGTAAATTACAGAAGTATCTGTCAGAAATATTGGGTGAAATGGAAAAGGTATTTGACAAAGATTTAGAAATGGATCCTATGTCATTGACCCTGGGCCTCCCAAGTGGAAATATCACTACTCTAGCTATCTAAAGGTTATGCATAATTTTTACTTTTGCTGCTAGAAAAAAAAAATTATTACAATAGACTAGCGATGAGGGCCCTTCCGTTAAGGGCTGGTGCAAAGTTGTATTTGAGCTGGTTCCTTTGGAATATCTTACAAGTATTCTACAGTACACACCAAAACCGACCAGTTCCCCAAAGTCTGGCAGCCCTATCTGAATTATCTTGGAACTGATCTTTCTTCCATTATTTGACAAGGAGTCTGCACCTGAACTCTTGTAACCTGTGACCTACCTGCAATATAGGCTATTTCCTGTAACCTCTTGTATATGTTTGCTGATCTGAGCTGTTTTTTGTTTTTGTTTGTTTGTTTGTTTGTTTGCTGGTTTGTTTGTTTGTTTGTTTGTTTGTTCGTTTGTTTGTTTATTATTGCTTATATTTTTGCCTTATCATTATTGTTGTTCTTGTGGAAAAATAAGAAAATCCAATGAATATATTGTAAAAAAAACAAAACAACCACTGACAGACACAAGACACAATAACTTGATTTTATTGTGAAATAAACAGTGCACACCTTTCTTGCCAACCATATTGGCAAAAACACTTATTAAGGGTGAGGCAAGGCATAAGGGTGAAGCGAAGCGAGGGAGGAGGGGATGAGACAAGGGCAGAGACGGATAGAGAGATAGAGAGAGAAAAACATAAGGTATTGGAGAGCGGGAGAGGGCAAGCAAATAAAAAGGGTGAGGGAGAGGAGGGGGATGGGGTCCGGGCGGGAGATAAGAAGGGAAAGGCAGAAAAGGTGGAGGAGGGAGAAGGAAGCAACAGACAACCAGCTAAAGAGGTACTCACGTTATCAGGCGCGTGTGTGTGTGTGTGTGTTTGATTCGGGTGAGTGTATAACCTTACAAGTGGCAGATGGGGAGAGTGAAAAAAAAATAGGAGAGGAGATGAGGCGAGAGCAAGTGAGTGTATGTGAGAGGGAGAGAGCGATCGAGAGAGAGAGCGATCGAGAGAGAGAGCGACAGAGAGAGAGAGAGACGCAGTAGGACGTGCGTAGCGACTGGAATGCGTTTACCACCCTCCCTCTCCCATCCCACTTCCCCCCTCCTCTTCCCTTACACTCAACTCTGAGATACCAACAAAACACCACTGCGCTACAGACTGAGGCTGTGTTTTCTTGTGTATGTGTATTGTGTGTGAGTGTGTGTGTGAGTGTGTGTGTGTGTGTGTGTGTGTGTGTGTGTGTGTATGTTTTACTATACTTGTGAGGACCTCCGAATTGACCGATTTTCTTGTTTAAAAGTGCACCAGAAACACGGGTCCCCACTGACCAGGTGTATTTACTCAGACCTCACTTTGATACCAGTATAAGAATGTATGTGTGTGTACCAGGGTAATACAGGGAGGTCAGGCTGCTGAGTGAGTGAGGCTGCAGAGGAGCTGCCGTTCTCTGCAGTCCAACTTGATTCTTTCTTCCGGTCAAAATCGTTGATGTACTTCCCCGCCTTGAGAAAAATACTTGACTGCTATGGTCGTATTTGGGAACACGTTGCGAAGAAAACAGGTTGGAATTTTTTGGCATGAAAAATTATCCCATGATAACATCGTTGTGATGTCCCTCCCTGCTCCCAAGAGACTTAACTTCGTTTTTGTGTTCCTGCATGTGTGATTGTCTACCCTGCCCTGATTAGTTTTACCTGTTCCTTGTTAACCTTTCCTCCCTAGTGTATGTAGTCTGTGTGTTCCCCTCTCTCTGTGCGTGTTTGTCTTTGTACCATGTGTTAAGGGTTCCAGCGTTATTCCCTAGTTTCTCAATCTCCTGATATTTTTGATTCTCTGCTGTTTCCTGGACCTCGCCTTTGCCTACCTCCTGCCAGATTGTTTGCCCTATCTACTGACCACCCGTGTACCAAACCACCTCGCCTTGTCTTCTCCATGTCGGATTGTTTGCTCCGCTGACTGTCTACTTGTGTACCGATCCTGTTCAAGTAAAGACTGCTTTCTTTTATCAAAGTTCATGTGTCCGAGTCATGCTATTGAGCCCTCTTGCCTGGCTTTCCACCAATTGTTACAGCACAAACTGGCCAGCACTATGAACTCAGCTCACTCTGATCCTGTGCAGCACTCAATTACAAACTAGCGGCGCAAGGACAGGCGATCGCCACCCAGGGAGTGATGTTAGGCTCCCATCAGCAGGTCCTTTGTACCATGACTGAACAACAGAACTCTCAAGCCAACCTGTTAAGTGAAATACTCGCCAAGTTACAGAGGTCCGATCCGGCCCACGACCCAGTGGCAGCTCCAGTTCCAGTCTTCACTCCAGCTTCAGCTCAGGGACCTCACCTCTCCAGACCAGAACGTTTTTCAGGGAGTGCCAAACCTCCCTGGTCCAGTGCGGTCTTCATTTTGAGCTAGAGGCATCTTGTTTCCATCAGAGCACTCGAAGGTAGCATACCGCATCTCCCACCTCGTCAGCCGAGCTGAAGCTTGGTCCAGGGGTTCTCCTGTCTGTTCTTCATTAGAGCTCTTCTCCAACACCCTCTGCAAGATCTTTAACCACACTACCCCGGCAAAGAGGTGGCTAGATTTTAAAAGAGTCTGCGACAGGGTAAGTGCTGAGTCTCAGACTACGTCATTAAGCTACGTACCCTGGCAGCTGACAGCGGCTGGAACTCACTCCTTGTTCGACACCTTCTTCTATAGGTTAGCCGACCCCATAAAGGAGCAGTTAGCTCCTCTAGAGCATCCTTTAAGCTTAGACTCTCTGATCTCCCTGGCCATTAAAATTGATAACCATCTCCAGGAGACAGAGAGAGAGGTCCAGGGATGTCTTTATTCCAGTTGTCCAGTATAAGGCAAGGCTCATCAGTCAATAGGCGGGCACTGGTGAGCTGAACCACTTTCTCTGTCTTTTCCTCTCAACTCCTCAAGCACAGCTTATCACTCCTTCTAAGATTATCTTTTACCCGGTGTTGGTGGACTCCAGGGCTAACAAGGGCTTCATCGATTGGAGATTAGCCAAGAATCTGAGACAGTGCTTTGGATTCAAGATTCAAGATTCAAGGACGATTGCTGTGCTGAGTCACTCACTGCAATCAGCTCATTCAACTTATCATTGCTAGTAACCACAATGAGTTCCTGAGATTCCATATTTTTGGCTCCGCATTATATCCTATTATCCTGTGTTTTCTCTGGCGAACGAATGAACGAACGAAAACAAAACATAACCGGCACTTGGACTGGTCAATAGGGGAGGTAATGGGCTGGGCGGGGTGCTCACTCTCATCATTAGAGCTCTTCTCCAACACCCTCTGCAAGATCAACTGCTTCCCGTCAGTTTCCATCCCTCTGACATTTCACCTCCAGCCGTGGATCTCCAACTCCGAGACCCGCCGCCGGTGTTTCCCAAGCCTCCAGCAGTTTCTGAATCTTCCAAGTTTCCCGAATTTTCTGTGATCTCCCCACCTCCTCCTGCATCATTGGACTCCGACTTCCGGAGTCCCTTCCTGTTACCTAGACCTCAAGGAAGTTTTCAATAAGGCCTGGGCTATCTCTCTGGGGCTGGGTTCTTCTACATGCTCAAGAAGGACAAGAAGCTTTGTCCATGCATCGACTACCAAGGCCTGAATGACATGACCATCAAGAACAGGTAACCCCTCCATCTCATTTATTTAGCATTTGACTTATTGCAATGTGCTAAGATATTTACCGAGCTCAATCTGAGAAATGATTATCATTTGGTCAGGATAAGGCAGGCCCATTGGTCTCACCAATGCTCCAGTTGTGTTTTAGTCGCTAGTAAAGAAGGTTTTTTGTGCGAAATCCGTTCATGTTTGTTAACCTGGACGATATCCTCATCTTCTCTCCTGACCAGGACACTTACATCCAGCATATCCGCCGGGTCCTTCAGCGCCTCTTCGACAACCAGCTTTTCGTTAAGGCTGAGCAATTTTATGTCCCCTCCGTCACATTCCTAGGGTTCATTGTCTTGGGGGCAATATCCAGATGGATCCTGTAAAGGTCAGCGCTGTCACTGAGTGGCCTACGCCCTCTAACAGGAAACAACTGCAACGTTAACAGGGCTTTTCCAACTTTTATAGACATTTTATCAAGAACTACAGCGCTGTGGCCGTCCCGCTGCTCGCCCGAAACCTCCTCAAAGATAAAGTTCCTGACGTCTCCCCAAGCTGAACCGGCTTTCTGGAGGCTTTCATGGATTTCATGGATTCCCCTGAAGGAAAGCATCACCTCGGCCCCCGTCCTCACGCTACCGGATCCCAATCTGCAGTTTATGGTGGAGGTCGATGCGTCAGACAGGGGTGTCGTGGCAGTCCTCTCCCAGCGGTCTTAAGAGAACAAAAAGTTCCATCCCGGCGCCTTCCTCTCCCAGAAGCTCCCGCCCACGGAGAGAAACTACGACGTGGGGAACAGGGAGCTGCTGGCTATTAAGGTGGCCCTAGAGGAGTGGCGCCACTGGTTGGAGGGGGGAGAGCCTGCTTTCCTGGTTTGGACTGACCACAACAACCTGGAGTACAAGAGGATGACTGACCGCTGGCAAACCCCCACTCCTACCTACCAGCCTGGGGAGAGAGTATGGCTGTCTACCTGGGACCTTCCCCTGCATGTGGAATCCCGCAAGCTGGCTCCCCGGTTTGTGGGGGCTTTCCCTGTCTCTAAAGTGATCAATCTGTTGTGACTCAGACTCTCTAGGTACATGGGCTTTCATCCCATTTGCCATGTTAAACCTGTGAGGGAAGTCCCCTGTTTCCCGTCTCCATGCCCCCGCCACCCCCCCGGATCATTAATGGAGGACTGGTGTACAGTTTATCATCAAGCGGCTCTTGGCGGTTCGTAGTTGGGACCTGAGGAGAGGTCATGGATGGCCTCCAGAAACATCTTGGATCTAGACCTCATCCGGGATTTCCATCGCCGCCATCCAGACCAGCCTGCAACTTCATGTGCTGTCCGTCTGGGGGGGTATTGTGATGTCCCGCCCTCCTCTCTTGAGACTTCACTTCCTGTCTTTGTGTGTTTCCGCCTAAGTGATTGTCTTCCCTATCCTGATTAGTTTCACCTGTCCCTTGCTAACCTTCCCCCCTAGTGTATTTAGTCTGTGTGTTCCCCTCTCTCTATGCCAGTTCATCTTTGTACCATGTGTTAAGCATTCCAGCATTATTTTCTAGTTTGTCAGTCGTGTCTCCTGGTATTTTTGTTTCCCTGCTCTGTTTCCTGGACCTCGCCTTTGCCTACCCCTTTCTGGATTGTTTGCCCTATCTACCTGTGTACTAGCCACCTCACCTTGTCTACTCCCATGTCAGATTGTTTGCTTCGCTGGCTGTCTACATGTGTACCGATCCTTTCTTGTCTCCGAGCCGTGCTATTGAGTCCTATTGCCTGTCTTTCCACCAGTCGTTACAATTGTTCGTTAGGTCGGTTTAACATTTGATGCCTTGTTGACCTCCACAGTCTTTTGATGTCAGGGTGTATTTTTGTGTCATGCCAGATTCATTACCACTACACCAGTGTTTACAATGAAAGAATCCCACAGCACACTACTACACCATTAACCACAAAAAAACATCAAACAAACAAACACATATAACTTAACTAAGTACACATTTCTTTTTTTTTTGGATTACTAAATAGTACTTCTAATGGTTCTCACTTTCAGTGTGAAACCTGAGCTTGTTCTGGTGAATGCAGAATTGCTATTCTGGCGGCAACTGATGAATTAGTACAGCCTTGTCAGTTTTGATCTTGCAACACAGGGGCTTATATCCATGATTTATTTATTTTAAGTTGAATTTAGAAAATATTTCACATCTGGCGAGCTACACATACTGTACATACACTTGTGTATCTGCCCATTCAGTGCCTATGGCTTGCCCAGCCATCCGGAAAAGGGGAATCCTCCTCCTTATTTGTCCTCCTTCTCAATGTTCTTTCCTTCTCTCCCTCTGGGGCATTTTGGGATGATTTTAGAGCAAGGTCAGGTGATGTACAGACTGTGCTTCGAGTGGAATCCTGCAAAGCCCCTTTGAGACAGTAACAGTGTTGAAGGTCTAGACAAGTGAACTTGACTTTGATATTATTTTTATGAATAAACACCTGAATTGTGAAGGGCCTTAGAGAGATAAAAACTGCTTCATTAAGTTCAAGACAATTGACTATTGCCAAGAAAAACTTGGCAAAACCATCTCAGTCTTGAAAAGGGTTCATCTTGTGTTCACTGAGTTTATACAGGAATGACTCATCATGAAAAGTGAATAACCTCTGACAGTTTGTGCTTTAGAACACTCGCCAACATTGCCTAGGGCAATTCAATTCCATTTCTTCCTACCAAGTCTTGTTTCCTTTACGAACTGTGGAGCTGATGATAAATCACGTCGGGGGCAGTGCGGAGATGAAAGGTTTGCCCCGCTTTTCTCGACTAGGAAGAGGAATGAGAGAGAGAGAGCGAGAGAGTGTGCGTGAGAGAGAGAGAGAGAGAGAGAGTAAGAGAGAGAGAGCGAGCTGAGAAGGATAAGTTGGTCATGTGACCCGAACCCATAATTCTGGTTGGATGGTTTCAAGTGAAAGGGCCTTTTTCTCCTGTGCTTTTTCTTTCTCTCTCTTCTTCCATTTTACTTTCATCCTTCATCATCTTTGTACCTCTTGTTTTCCAATGTCTGCACATGCACGCACATGATTTATTATTTTATTATATTTGAATGTTTTAATTTATTTATTCATTCATTTTTCCACTGAGGTGTCTGGAAGGTTTGAGGTGAATAGGTCACTGATCTCCCAAAGCTGAGATATAGTGCGGTAATAATATTAACGTATGTTACTGTAGATTTATTGCTTCCATGTCATACGGAGAACGAAAATAACAATGGGTCTATTCAGAGGCCCTATGGGAGAGGAATTGTGTTGATTCCTCCAACCTGGCCAGAGGAGGAAATGTTTAGATTTATGACAAGACAGAAGCTGAGCCGACACCTATGGGTTGGAACCAGATGTGGTATGTTATCTCTGTACAGCTTTTAAAGTGAGTGCTGAGAGTCGCTTGGCAGAGAATACTTCCGGCTTTTTTCTCTCCTGGACGTCCTAGGCAAGTCTGGTTTGATGCTGATTTGTGTAATAAAACTATTATTTTAATCAAGTCAGCATCTGCGGTCACTCCTTCATTCATCAACACATCAAATTCATCCAGAAACTACAAAGTGGCGTCACGAATCGGATCTCTTGGGCCTAATCTGCCACTGCCGCCCCACTTCAGAAGATACCACTTTAACGCTTCAAGGGTGAGTTTTTACTTACAATACGAGCTGTTATGTGGTCTGAAGCGGTTGTGTTTTGTGCAGGTAGGCTGCACTGACAAGAGCAGATTGTGCGGAGATGGAGATGATGTGTTGATGTGTGAAGTGAGTTTCCGTCTAAATTGGGGTTTATTAAGTTGTAAAAGATGTAAATAAGGGGAATAAGAGAATAATAAATGAAGAAAAAGATAAATAGAGAATAAAGACGAGAAATAAGGTAAAAGAGAATGAAGTTGAAGTAAAAAGTAATATTAGAATGGCAGAATTAGTAACTCAAACGCAGTTAAATAACCATGCAAGATTAAATTAAGACAGGGCCCGTATCTTTTTAACGGTAAGTCATGTGTACATTAGCTGCTGAGTGAAAGTTGGCCTGAGAAAATATAATATAGTCAAATCTTGGTAGGAAAAACAAAGAGGAAATAACCCTGGCCAGGGGAATTGACTCAAGATAAAATTATATGAATGAAGATGAAAAAGATGAAAGTAAAGTGAAAAAGAGATTAACGTTTAAAGTCTAAAGTAAAATGAAAAACATGAAAAGTGAAGTAAAAAGAGTTACAAGTTAAAGGCTTTAAAGATGAAAAATAAAGTTTGAGAAAAGTGGGAAAAAAATGGTTCTGAACATGCCCTGGAGAACAAGTGAACATGCATGATGAGAGAATCTGATTAAAAATATAATTTGTTAAAAGTTTGGCCAAAGTGAAAATTTGGATGAAATTAGAAAAGTATAAAGGAGTCGACGTTAAAACATAAAGCAAAGCGCTGTTGAAATCTTTGGAGGATCAGATTTTTCTTTTTTTTCTTTTTGTGTGTGAGTGTGAAAGTGCCGCGGCTACAGATGTGTGAAGAGCTTTGTGTATGTTTTGTGCATGTGTAAGTTATATATAGAATATATGTGTTATTAAATAGGTATACATATGTGGTGAGCAGTTAAATAAAACATAGAGAGAAACATTTTTTCCCCCCTTTAGTGATAAACATATATGAGCCTGTTTACAGACTTTGTAAAGTTCATAATAAAGATTATGAGCCTTTCTTTAAGGACTTTTGATAAATATATATGAGCCTTTTTCTTTAAGGACGTTTGATAAATATATATGAGCCTTTTTTCCAAGGACGTTTGTGCATTTGATAAAGGATACGAACCTTTACAGGACTTTATATATTTGATAACAAAGTGAGCCTTCTGAAGGACTAGAGCCACAGTCTGCCTTCACATGCATGTACACATTCAGAAAAGAAAAGAAAATCTCCTGCTCTGAATTGGAAGTAGGATTTGTGAATTGTTTGTTTAGTGTGTGGGTTTTTTCTTTTTGTTTTTGTCTTGGGGTGTGTGTGGCGGTGATTTCTGTGAGTCCTGTCTTGTTAAAAGAGCAGATGGTCTTGTTGGGGTGAAGGGAGACGCTGGTTTTTGATGCTAGAAAAGAGGTTTTGTGTTTCGGCTGCTGAGAGAAAACAGCTTTGATTTACGACTGTGCGTAACTGCATTGAGCTGGGCTGTTCCTACGGGAGCCAAAACAGGATGTTCATTCGCTGACGACCAGTCCATACTGGAAGTCTTTGCTAAATTTAAGAGGTGGAGCAAGGGCTGGTGCTTCATACAGAATGGAACTTAGTTAACTCCTCCTGACAAGATGGGCTGTGTTGAGCCCCCCCTCCACTCTTTTCTCTCAGTAGTTAGAAGAAAAAATAATAAGATAAAATAAAGTTTAATAGATAAATAGAATAAAAATAATAAAATAAAATAAAAATAAATAGATAAATAGAATAAAAATAACAAATTAAAGGTGATATCAGATTGACTAATATACTCTTTGGACTTTAAATGCATTGCATGATATAAAGTAACCATTGCATTATTTCAAGTGCGCGCAAAATAAAAAAGCTGATAATATATGTCACACTGAATTGTATTACAGTGTGTATAAGAATTTAGAGTGAGCCTAAGACACTGAACTCTTCTGTTGTTCTTTTTCTTTTTTCTTTCTTCCTCTCTTTTACTATGCTGAGTGAAAGCTGGGGGAAAGACAGAGAATATGGAATGAGTCTGAATTGAATCATCCAAAGGGCAGATGACAAGACATCTGGCAGATCTTCACAGACACTGAGGCTTGCGGAGGACAACGTTCTAGAATCCCGAATCCATCTAAACCAATTAAAGGCCAGTACGGTTTTATCCACAAACTCTTTCAACAGACCTCACCTGCATTTACCTATATGTCTATACATTTAGTTATAATATACGTGATTAGCTTGTTTTTACACATAGGTGTGTAGTAGTTATTTTTCATACATTGCATTTGCAATTATTTGTGAGAGATTTGGCAATGGACTGACTAATTAAGGCATTTGCCTAATTAATGGAGTATTATTGATTGATTGATCACATGTGGAAAAGCTGATTTAATTTAAATACTGTTGAGTTCTGTGAATATTGGTTTCATTATCTGAGTATGGTTTATCTAGGCTGTTTTGAGAATGAACATTGATGTAGTTTTGATAATTTAACCTAAATGAGTGTGATCAGATGCATCAGATGGTGAACAAGTGAATTGGCTTTCACAAGTGGGAAGCGATTGGTCTCCTTTGGGGTTGGCAAATTCAGCTGTTTTTGGTTGAGTGTGATTACACGGTGCTTTATAAACATATTTTAAAATAATTCAATTCAATTTACAATAAAAGAAAAATAAGAGGGTCATTAGGATTTCAAAAATGGATACTAAAATTACAAAAGTAATCACTCTCATTGATGTAGTGCAAAAGAATAATCCCCTTATTAAAGATATTGCAAAAATATCAGGAAAATAAAGCAAACGTTGACCTGACATTGAACAACCGTGGCCAGTTGAAGGAACTCTTAACCCGATGTAATTAAAACAATGCAGGTGCTTGTGTCCAAATATAAAGTAAATCAAAAGAAAGGCAAGAAACGAGAGAGACGCACGGAGAAAAGACAAACAGAACTTGGCATTCTGCAGCTGTTCGTAAAGGAGGGACAGACATGGTTCGAAGCTGCAACGGAAAAAAGAGAACAAAGTAGACAAGAAATAAAGAAAAAATGAAAAGGAAACAGAAAAATTGATGGAGAAGATTACCACACCCTTCTCACATATAGCATCTGTAAAGAAGCCCCCGCCTTATGAGAAGGAGGTGAAGTGCACTAATGTTTATCCCCAGCTCCCAGTGATTACACAGGAGGGCAACTATCTCTTCAAAGATGAGGATGAACAAATAATAGAGATGGGCAAGGCTGAAACAACCATAAAGATGTACCCTAGCTCCAACAGTACAAAGAAGAAGGAACAGGACCAGGAGACTCTCAGAAAACTCAACCAAATACACTTGGTGGATAATAATAAGAAGAAAAAGAAACCAGCCGTGGTTATGCAGAGCCAGTCACGACGAAATCAATTACCACCACAACCACAGATTCAGGTTCTACCACCTATGGTCCTCACTGTCTTCTTTCCACAGCCAGTTTTTGACCAACCACAAACATGGAGAGGAAGAGGTCAAGGAAATTTAGGAAGAACAAGAGGAGGAAATTTCCAACAGTCTCAAGGAACGTGTCATAATTGTGGACAACTAGGTAATTTTGCACGTTACTGCTACAGGTTCAGAGGAAGCTTCAGAGGAGGCTTCAGAGGACAACCACAGCCACCCAGGGGACCGGCGAACCCTTACAGGGGTCCGGAACCTGGTTTTTAGAGGTTCCCAGAAGACTTGAAACGGAGGTGTCAGCTGGTAGTATCAGGGCCGGAACAAGATCCAAAAATAGAGGTGAAAATAAGTGATAAGCCATTGGAAGTAATGGCAGATGGCGGAGCAGCTTTCACCTGTGTTCGGCCTCAAGATGCTATACATCTCCCCATGTCTGACCAATTGGTACGGACAATCGGGTTTGAGGGTGTGAAACAGCTAATTCCTCTCACAAAACCAATTGAGCTCTGCTGTAGAAATCGGAAAATAAATACTATTTTGGTGTCAGAACATACGCCCATTGCACTCTTGGGAAGTGATGCTATTTATCGCACCAGAGACCGAGACTTCTTTAGTATATTGGATTGGAAATCTTAGTCCACAGCTATTAGAGCCAGCCAAGATGTGGGAGAAGTTCATTGTGGCAAATATGCCTGATGCTAAGCCCCCTGAGTATCCACATCACTGCATGCTGAAATATTTCAAGAAAGTGGGCCAATTGGATCCGGAAGAATGGTTGAGTAGTCAACCCAAGCATGTTCAACTGACCTCATGCTGCATAATTGTGGGACCACAAGGAGCAGCTATGAAGATAAACACGAATGAGTATCTTGATAAAGAGTACCACATTGAGAAAAGTGTGCCACATGCGACTTTAATGGTGGCCGAAGGATTTGAGCAGAAGCAAATAGGAGAAACGATGGCAGAAGCTGAAGAACAGAACTTCATGAAAATCATGATTTCAGCTCAAGGGCAAGGACAACCACAAGTGATTCAGATCAATGTCAATGTTCAGCGCTAAATTGGACTCAGACAACATGAGAGAGGAGATGCTGCAACAAATTCCAGAATGTTTGTGGTCACGACATAGTACATAGACATTGGACCTGTGAAGTCAGCCCAACCGGTGAGAGTTGAACAGAGACCAGGAACCAAACCTCCTTGGAAAAACCAATACCCACTAAAGGAGGAGGCAATCAAAGGGATTGAACCACAAATTGAAGGACTGTTAAAAGCAGGTGTAGTGGAAATATGTTTGGATCCTCAGAGCAATACGCCTATATTGCCTTTAAAGAAACCAGATGAGTCCTATCGCTTGTTGCATGATTTAAGAGCGATAAATGAAGTGGTGCAGGATTCCAGCAGATGTACATGATCCACTTACCTTGCTAGCCAAAATTCCTCCAGAGGCTACAGACTTCACAGTGTTGGATTTGTGTGGAGCATTTTTCAGTGTTCCATTGAGCGAAGAAAGTCAAGGGTTGTTTGGATTCAGATACAAAGGACAAACCTTCAAGTACAAGAGGCTCCCTCAAGGATTCAAACATAGCCCTCACATTTTCAATAAAGTGTTGCAGGATGACTTGGCTGGGATTGATCAGATCTTGAAAAGTACTGTCACTCAGTATGTGGATGACATCGTCATCTGTTCACCAGATAAGGAAACGTGCCATGAGGACTCAATCAAACTGTTACACCTACTGGCAGACAAAGGCCACAAGGCCTCTCAGAAGAAGCTACAGTATTGTCAAGAAAAAGTCGTTTATTCGGGTCAAACAATAACCCATGGACACAGATGCATCTCTGAGAGTCATTTGGAAGCCATTCGAAAGGCACCAAAGTCTAGAACAGTCAGAGAGATGATAACATTTCTTGGCATTGCGGGATATTCCTCAGCCTGGGTAGAAGATTATGCCTGCCTAACAGGGCCTTTGAGAACCATGATAAAAGAGACTGGGAATGCTCAACTCCATTGCAACCTCACCTGGATGCAGGAAGGTCTTATGACATTTGAAATGATCAAACAGAGGCTACAAGGAGTTCCAGCACTAGCACT
This sequence comes from Zeus faber, assembly GCF_960531495.2. Taxonomy (NCBI): domain Eukaryota; kingdom Metazoa; phylum Chordata; class Actinopteri; order Zeiformes; family Zeidae; genus Zeus; species Zeus faber. The sequence continues at coordinate 30,793,998 of NC_137191.1, read as the reverse complement.
AGCACTGCCAGACTACTATAAGAACTTTTTGTTGTATGTGGCTACGTCCACTGGAGGCAAATATGCATGTGCAGTTCTTTGTCAGCCCACAGGTACAGGGACAAGCCCTCAACATGTTTCGTATTATTCTACTGCCTATTCAGAAGTAAAATTGGGGCTACCACGGTGCTACAGAGCAATGGTGGGAGGTCGTCTAATGTATGAGAAAGCATCATCAGTAACTATGGGTTACCAGGTGACAATTCTTACCCATCATAGTCTCAGAAATCTTTTGAACTTCGGTAAATGTACATTGACTATGTCTAGGCTAAGAGACTATCATAGGCTCTTAGAGCAGGAAGATGTCACCCTAGCAAGGTGCGTCACGGTAAATCCAGCTGAGAATTTTCCAACACCAGAGGATGGAGAGCCACATGATTGTGTTCAGGAAGTAGAGAGATATGCAAAGCTCAGTTCAGACTTGCAAGCTTTCCCACTGCATGTGTCAGATGTGGAGTATTGGACTGATGGGTCCTGCTATCGAATAGGAGACACATTGAATACTTTTTACGCAGTAGTCAAAGCCCAGGGAACTGAATTTGTTGTTGTTGAGAAAGCAGAAGTAATACCACAACCTGCTTCTGGATAGCTTGCTGAGCTTGTGGGCCTGACTGAAGCTTGACTATTGGCCGATCTCGATGCAAGAAGCGACGTCAGCCATAGACAATTATGGTTGGACCGAGGGGCCACACAAGATTCTGCTGGTCTGTGGAGAAATCATGAAGTACTGATGGTAGCACCCCCTGACCTACTAGGTCTGATGGCTCAGGAAGCACATGGGTTAGCCCATGTTGCAAGGGGGGAGGTAAGAAGAAAAATAACGAAAGAGTATGGTTTTTGGGCACCGTACTTGCTTGAGCAAATTGATTATGTCATAGGCAGATGCACAATCTGTCTTAAAAATAATGTTCGGAGGGGTGTGATGAGTCCACTCGGTCACATTCCAACTCCGACATGTCTTTTGCGTAAGTTGGTTGTGGATTTTGTTGACATGATTAGACCAATAGGAGGTAAAAGACACATGTTAGTCGTCGTGGATAGATTTTCACGGGGGACTGAGGCATGTCCAACCAAGCGTTAAGATGCTCAGTCGGTTGACAAGTTCTTGTGTCGTGAGATCATAAGCAGGTGGGGACTGCCAGATCGCATATCCTCAGATAATGGGAAAGAGTTTGTGGATAGAACAGTAAAATGAATTCTTCAAAAATTGGGAATTAAACAACGTTTAGGAGCTGTTTATCATCCACAAAGCCAAGGTGTTTGTGGAAAAAATGAATGGTGTGCCAAAAAAATCGCATTATTAAAATTTACCAACACACAGGTCTGAATTGGTTAATCATATATTGGAATAATGTTAAAGTATAATGCAAAAGTGAAATTATTATACTGTATTTGATGTTTGTGCAAGATACTTGCTGGTGATTCTTTCTTTCAGGACCAGTCAGATGATGGCTGTGTCCAGAGATCCTAACAGCCTGATGGACTTGAACATTCAAACATGGACACTCGAAAATAGAGGATGAAAATGGACGGCGGACCCCGAATGAGGACATCATGATCAAGGGTGTCGACTGAAATATCATTAAAAGTTGATGGTGTTAAAAAAGCAACAGTTCAATACTTACATATGTGTCCTGAATGTTTTGATAATATTGGAGTTTGTTTATTACAATGTAACCTGTATTATTGATGAATATCCTGTACTCTACACTAGATATTTTTAGCAAGACATATTACTTTGATTTGCTATTGTTTTCGTTGAGTCTGTAATAGGATGAAGTGAATACACTGGGACCTCCACTGGAAGGTCCGATGGGTCGACCAGCCTGACTATGGACAAAAATATATAAATAAACATATAAATATAAATAAATGTATGCATTTATAAGTAACATCCTATACAGTTTGCTAAACCCTTCTTCTTTTTCTGTTGAATTGATTTGGAGTACCTTAGGTGGTTGCCTGGGGCAGAGGGACCGTGAAAGAATTTTCCTGTCTTGATTGTTTGCTGGATGTACTAAGAAAGGAAGCTGCCAATTGGGTATTTCGCTCTCACACTCCACAAATTTGCTGTATTTCTAGGACTTAGCATGGTCAGAAGGGTATATTATAACCAATTTTGTTTGTTATTAAGTGATTTCTATTAAGCCAATTAACAACGTATGTTCAATTACTCTTCTCTCTGTCGAGACTTTGTATAGTCTTGAAGGAGGAATATGAGGTATCTGGAAGGTTTGAGGTGAATAGGTCACTGAGCTCTCAAAGCTGAGATATAGTGCGATAATAATATTAACGTATGCTACTGTAGATTTATTGCTTCCATGTCATTTGGAGAACGAAAATAACAATGGGTCTATTCAAAGGCCCTATGGGAGAGGAATTGTGTTGATTCCTCCAGCTTGACCAGAGGAGGAAATGTTGAGATTTATGGCAAGACAGAGGCTGAGCTGACACCTATGGGTTGGAACCAGATGTGGTATGTTATCGCTGTACAGCTTTTAAAGCGAGTGCCGAGCGTCACTTGGCAGAGAATACTTCCGGCTTTGTTCTCTCCTGGACGTCCTAGGCAAGTCTGGTTTGATGCTGATTTGTGTAGTAAAAATATTATTTTAATCAAGTCAGCGTCAGCGGTCACTCCTTCATTCATCAACACATCAAATTCATCAAGAAACCACACCACCATCCTTTGGAAGCACCAGGCTGCTTATCACTGTCGCTGGGCCCGAGATTACAGATATGAGAGACACAAAAACACACAAAAAAGGAAAAACACAAAAGCAAACAATCAGATAAACAGTAGATAAACAAAATCCAGGTCTTGCCTGATTATCTCTCACCCTCCTACTGCTAACCCCCGAAAGCCTTTCCTTTCATTGGGTGTTTTTTTGTGTGTGGCAGAGAACAACAGAGCGAGGGGGAGATTGGATGGCATTGGACGGCATTACTGAAACCTTTTAAAACCAACACTTTCTTTGAATTATATTTGTAGTTACAGATAGATAGATAAATAGATAGATAGATAGATAGATAGATAGATAGATAGATAGATAGATAGATAGATAGATAGATAGATAGATAGATAGATAGATAGATAGATAGATAGATAGATAGATAGATAGATAGATAGATAGATAGATAGATAGATAGATAGATACCTAATACCTACCAACCAACAGATAAAACGCAAAAATAACAGAAAAACAATAACAAAAAAATATAAATGATAAAAAACAGACCTGAAAAATAGAAAGGCATGTCCAAAAATGAACTATATTGGTCCTATATAGTAAACAATAATCAGAAAAAGATGGATGTATAATCAAATAAAATAAACAAAATGTTGATAATAAGATTGAATTTGACAGCACTGACGGTAAAGCATCAATCTTACTTCTAAAGGGATTCCCTTTGCCTAAATAATGAACGGCCTCGTGGCGCAGTGACTCCCTCGGCCGACAGGGGGACACATAGCGCGGCCGCGGTGCTTTTGTTGTGTTCCCGTCATCGTCGTCGTCACTGCAACAGAAGCCAAGGTCTCCTTCAAGGGCAGCCCATCATATCTGCAAAGTCAGGGATAAAAGCAGGGAGGCGCCGGGCAGGAAAGAAACCGAGAATCCATCCGATCCACACGCCAAACAAACGGAATATATTATTATTATTATTATTATTATTATTATTATTATTATTATTATTATTATTATTATTATTATTATTATTATTATTATTATACACAGCTTAGTGCATGAGTCATTATGACTAAGACACAGAGACACTTTCTTTAGCTTTGGTTTTGTTGTTTTTTTACTTGTATTGTGCCCATCTGCAGGCACAATTCAAGTTGCGGGCAAACAATTACAAGTAATGTTTCTCTCGTTTCTTTTGTTTGTTTGTTTTTTGTTGAAATATACACTCATAACCCCCCCGACTTACCTTCTTATGAGCATCAAATATGCATGACCCCTGCACGGCAAACATATTTGCAGACCTCTGCTGCACTGGAAAGCTCGCCATCAGCACTTTGTGAGTGTGTGTGTGTGTGTGTTTGTGTGTTGGACAGTGTTTGCAGAGTGTGACTATGTTTGAAGCTCTGGGTGCGTGCGTGTGTGTGAGTTTGTGTGTGTGTGAGTGTGTGTATGTGTGTGTGTGTGTGAATGTGTGTGTGTGTGTGTGTGTGTGTGTGTGTGTGTGTGTGTGTGTGTGTGTGTGTGTGTGTGTGTGTGTGTGTGTGTGTGTGAATGTGTGTTTATGTGTGTGTGCTGTGCGATCGTGTGCACCGGACAAGACACAGCAAACATAATCGATGCACACTGACTGGATCGTGGTCTGGAGGAAAGGAATCCATTTACATAGAGAGAGAGAGAGAGAGAGAGAGAGAGCAAGAGAGAGACAGAGAGAGAGAGAGAGAGAGACAGAGAGAGACAGAGACAGAGAGAGAGCGAGAGAGAGACAGAGAGAGAGAGAGAGAGAGAGAGCACAGAGGGATAGACAGAGAGACGGAGGGAAAGAAGCAAAAAAAAGAAACAGGGCATTTTCCAATAGTTATTTAATGTAATGGCTACTTCCGCGGCTTCAGATGTTCATTCGAAGCAGGATTCCGTGCGGCAAACTATTCATTTGTACATAACTTCTTTGTTTGGGTTTGATTTTATTTGGAACATCAAAAGAAAATGAATAAATATGATATTATTATTTCATTATATTATATTAATAATTTAAATATGTAGGTATATGTAAATCCAATATGTGTACATCTAAATATATATTGAATATATATTACATGACTTTATATAATATATTTGATACACATATATTTCACTTTATATTTTTATTTCACTGCAGTGAATTTGACATTTCACTGCATATATGTATGAAAGTAGGTATATGTATGTGACGAATAAACCTCTTGAATCTTGAATCTTCAATATACATGGTGATGTGAGATGGTGGATGTGACAATGCACTACTAGCTAGCCCTACCGTTGGTTCCTTTCCCTGCTGCTCTTGCTGTGACAGCAGGAACAAAATGACAATCAAGTTTTTGAAGTATGGAGACTTCATAAACACGCTGCTCTTTTCTGTTCTGAACAGCACTCAAATGTCATTTCCACGACGACTATTCAAAGTGACGAAAGGTTCGACTCTCATTTTGAGATTCAGTTCTTGACGAGTTGCCGGCTAGAAGGAGACATTCGTATGAGTGTGAGTTCCACACCAGTCCTTTTCTGGAATACATTATCGAGACTGGGCAGGTAAGCTGGACCCTGTGAAGATCCAGACAGTGGCAGAGTGGCCCCAGCCCATGTCCATGAAGCAGCTCCAGCAGTTCCTCAGCTTTGCCAACTTATACGGTTCATCAGGGACTACTACAGCTGCGTGGCCATGGCCCTCACCAAACTCACAGCTCCTGCTGTCCCCTTCTTGTGGACCCCTGAGGTTGATGAGGCCTTCTCAGACCTCAAAAGACGATTCATGTCATAACCTACCAGTCCTCATTCACCCTGACCCCTCGAGACAGTTTGTCGTGGAGGTCAATGCCTCCAACTCCGGAGTAGGGGCATCTGCCAGCGTTTGGCTAAGGACGAGAAGCTCCATCCCTGCAACTTTTTTCCCGTCTCCTGTCTCCCACCAAGTGGAATGAATCGGGAATCAGGAATCGGAAAACTCCCATTGATAATCTGGACTGATCTCAAGAACCTGGCCTACATCCAATCAGTGTAAAGGCAACTCCCATCAGGCACGCTGGGCCTTGTTTTTTGGGCGTTTTGCCTTCACCCTCCCTTATTGCCTTGGCTTCAGGAACCTCAACCCCGACACCCTTTCTTGTCAATTTGTTACTCTCGGGGGGGTTGGACTGTCACAGCCCCCTGCCGTGTCCCCAGTTATCAGTTTTCCTCATGTTTCTGCGCAGTTCCTTTCCCCTCTCCTGTCTCCCACTGTTTGTCTCTCTATGTACAGTATGTGTGTGTTGGTGTGGGTGTGGCTCCCGTCTCCACTCTCCCGGTTCCTGGCTCCACACCTACAGGCAAATTACACCTCATCATCGCTTCAGGATAAGAACCCTGGCTTTTCACCCACTCATCGCCAGATTGTTGTTCACCTCCTGTACTACACGCTAGCCAAACCTAGATCAGAGTTGTCTTTAATTCCTGGAGTCCTGTCTGTGCTTCGCCAACCTGCATAGCCGTGACCAGGATCTCCCATCCTGGCTGCTGTCCTGCCTGCTCCACACCTTCTTCCCGTCTGCTACACCCCTATCCCTTTTCCCTTACCCCACCTCCATGCCAGGATGCCATCCTAAAAATAAACTTTCCCTTTTACGTACTCTGAGTCTGTGTCCTGCATTTGAGCCCCATCTCTGTTCATAACTAGAAATTACATTTAAAATCTTGTTCTATGTGCCCGTTTTTTTTTACTTAGCCTAAACAGTAGTGGGGGGATTATTTAATTTTACAATCCAATTGTAAAATTGTTGTATTTGTGCTCCAGTTATTAGACAGATCCTAGTCCTATTCTGTCATGTGCAACAAGAAAACAAGTTTACAAAACCCTTGAATACAAAACATTTGAATATAAAAGGAAATTCTCCTTACTGCTTAATCTTCTACAAGAATATCCAGAGCAATTCTATTTAAACTTAGGAACGTCTTGTACCTGATTGAGTGCATTTACCTTTTCGAAAAAGAATGTAATACACAAATTCAATTAACACAGTCTCCAATGGGGTAGTTTAATGGCAGAACTGTCCTTTTCCGGAGCCAAAGGGGATGGATACCAGCTCTATTAGTGGATATTAGTGGTTATGAAGGTGTGGTGGTGGTGCTGGGAGGGTTGAAGAGGAGAGGAGGTAAAAAGGTGACAGTGAGGTCACGTTACTACTGATGACGCTGAAAATGAAATCAGCTGTTCTTCTTCTTCTTCCTACTCTCTCTCTCTCACTCTCTCTCTCTCTCTCTCTCTCTCTCTCTCTGTCTCTCTGTCTCGCCGTTTTATTGTCTCAGTTTTCCATTGTCTTTCTGTCACAGTGTCTCAGAGTGTCAGTGTCTTACACACACACAGATGTAAACACAGATAGATGCATAAACAAACATACATGCACATTGCACATTAACCATTTCTGTAAGGAGTGCAACGTCAGCAGAGAATTAAGAAGGGTGTGTGTGTGTTTGTGTGTGTATATGTGTGACTGACACTTAAATCAAAATGAGGCGGGATGAGAAGAGCTCATAATACCACTAACCATCAGCCTGGTCTGAGGCCACACACACACACACACACACACACACACACACACACACACACACACACACACACACACACACACACACACACACACACACACACACACACACACACACACACACACACACACACACACACACACGCACACAGCAGAGTGGGATTTTGCAACCTCAGGATATGTTCTCTAGAGAGAGAGACAGACAGACAGATCATAGATAGATGATGGATAGATAGAAGGATGGACTGATGGACAGAAGGATGGACAGACAGATAGATAGACGGATTGATAGATAGACATTGATAGCTGTATGTTGTAACATAGCTTAATGCTTCTTTAGTATTTATTTAATATGTAATATTTACTGTATTTTCATTGTAGTTTACCAGAACCGATGCTTCATGTGAAAGCATTTTGTCAAAGAAAACACCAGAGAAATGCTTACACCTACGGCTTAATTTGTTCTGGATCCTGCTGGAACAGGTTCAGGGACCTCCCAGATTGGGACCGGCACCTATTTGATTGAATCACACCACCTCACAAGCAGAGCTGTAAGCTCTGCGTTCCCCGTTTTTCCAAACAAAACAAATATAAATAGTGTGTTTATTATTTTGTAGGGTTGTACCCAACTCTGAATTTTATCAGTAGAATTGCATGTGGATGCTCCATGGGTGGGGGGGTTTACGGTAAGAGAGTGATGGAGAAAGTGTCCCCATTACGCACAGTGTTTGTCTCGTTCCATAAGGAAACAGAGTAAAATAAAAAGACACTGTTTTGGCAGATTGATCACAGGCACCCCATCGCTGGCGGGCCGTGGGCACAGTCGTACCGTTAGAGAGGGAGTGATCAGGGTGGAGAGCCAGCCCGGAGGGCCTATTTGAGATCAGGGGCTCTTCATAAAACATTCGGGGCTGAATACCCAGACGCCCATAACGACGTCCTATTCCCACTGAATAGGACTCTGAGGAGCAAGTGATAATCCGACTAGTTTATCATGCCAAGATTAACAACAGACAGAGGTTTCTAAATTTAGGGCCACTTTTGCTTTTAACCAAATGCAAAAGACATTCCTCCACTTATTAGGGTGAACGGACGCCTTTACTCTTTCTTCCTCCCCTCTCTTCCTTCCTTCACTCGGGTTTGCTGTTTTTTTTACCAGCGCCTTTCCAGTTGGTGCACAGACACACACACACACACACACACACACACACACAGACACACACACACACACACACACACACACACACACACACACACACACACAACAGCTGCTCATATTGTGTGAACAGATCAAAACAAACCCATATGTACACATACCTTTAATCATTACTTTGAGACTGCCATCACAGTAAAGCTTGAGGTATTTATCTCTTAAAACGAGGAGGTGCTTGGACAGTTTTGCTCAGGTCTCAGGGACACATGAAAAAAAGATATTGGCATCTGCAAAAAATACTCAATTTTATTGATTCATCTCAGAATTCTCAGAATAAAGTTGGAATTCGAAAGAACATACAGTGTGAATCACTTGGTGCTATAACTTTTAACGGCTTAAAGGACAGATGTCAACTTTCCTTTGGCTGTTGCAGACTTCATGAATTTACCTCAAAAATCCTTATGTTTAAAGACATTTGATGTGCAAATCAAAATACAGCTTTTGTTAATCTCAATCAATCAATCAATCAGTCTTATCTATCCAACACGTCGTATATGCACGACAGCAGTGCAATACCCATGAGTAGAGTAGAAGACGTGACCTCCTGTTCTCTACCTCAGAGGGGCATCTGTTCAGACAGGGATCATTTGTTAAAGTCGCTCTGCAGGTGATTGCTCTACAGTACAGTCTGTCCTCCTAGCAGACGCTGCACATTGGCGCTGGGCCAATTTTCTGCGCGTCCCGTGTTCCTCTTAAAGGTTGGAGGAATGTATGCTGGTATTTCTGCAAACAGGCGCGAGCATATACAGCCAGCCTCAAATCCCAACATTTACCTTACGTTGAACCTCCCCAGTTGTCTTCTGTTTGGTAGGCAATGTCATTGCTCTGTGATTGTGTTCTGTGGCCAGAGTTGTGTACCATCAATTGGCTGGAGACAAACCATTGGGGTTAGTAGCAATATTGTCAATTCATATTTGCACCCCTCCCCCCCTTCTCCCACTCCCCTCTTTAAACTGTCCAATAAATTGCGAGGAAGGTCACCTGTCAAAAAGTTATAAGCAGGATGGGTCAGGGTGAAATCAAGGTTTCATCTGTTAGTGTTCATCTCATTTGGCCGTGTCCCAACTGCTTCTTCTATCACGTGCTACTTGGACAAGGTTACTCAACCACAACGTATATTTTGGTCTATTAATAGTACGAGTGAGTTGCTGAACCACAGAATGAAATCAGCTTTCTGTACAATGTAGTGAGGCCAGAGAGCTACAGCTTTCTGCTTTACCACATAATGGAACTAAAGGAGGTCCACTACAATGGTCATGTCCCCTATGGCTGTGCCTCCTTCACTTTTCGCTGGAGGAGATGAACAACAATATTTATAGAGCTTATTGTGCGTAATCACCGGGTGTCATGACATTTCACTGCATATATGTATGAACGTATGTATATGTATGTGACAAATAATCTCTTGAACTTGAACTTGAACTTGAACAGGACAGGTGTAGTGTTGAGTGGGAGAGCCAATCTGATTCAGCATCATTAAAGCAGGGGCCAATCTCTATTTTCACTTTGAGGCGGAGACCTGCTATGTCTGTCTGTTGGCCGATCACGTTTGTTATACACATAATAACATCATTGTAAGCAACCCCATCGATCGAGTCTTCCTGTGCACGAGTCCCGTGAAAATCAATGAAAAAGAATCTCCAAAATCCATACACTTGTGTATTCTATGATCGAAGCTGTTTCAGCAGATTGTTTCTGTGGCATTGTCTCTTCTACCACAGAATTGGTACAGCACTAGAATGGCGTTTGGACTTAATCATCTGGAAACGTAGTGTTAGAAATATCTTTTAAGCCATTTGGGATACAATGCTGGCTACGTTGATGGCTATAGCTCTGAGTGGAGTTGCTTTAGCCTAGACAACCAACTACACAGGCTACAAAGTAAATATACTGTATTTCTTCTGCAATACTTTCGGGTCTCAATAGAGTTTACTTCCTCTTATGGGTGTTTTGGTTGTAATTTTGAAAATGATTGTTCCATTAAGAGGATATTTAGGCTTAAAGGGTGATATTTGGGGACATTGTTGCTTTCTTGACAGGCCAATTATTCATATTTGATTAAGGATTTTTCTTCCATGTCCCAGGTGGTTCTTACTCATCCCAACTCAGCATGCCAAGACTCAGCTTGCCGCACAAATTTGGAGCCAGCCCTTCAAGGGTAAAGCCAAACTCGAGGCTTCAAATGGTTTCTTTGAAACCAACAGGTGTCTTCAAAGATGCTACAGTCCATGGTTTGGCCTTCGATGATTGCCTCTTTGCGAGACTGACAGGTGGAAGAGAGGCTGCAAGATGCGTGGAGGTTGCTTCATGAAAACATTGCAATATATGCAATAAAAAAAACCCCTGTTATTCCTTTTTAAATGAATGGCATTCATTTACACGTTAACTTTGACAGCTCTGGTAAAAACGGACACTCTCAATTCACAATCACACTCCTTTTACACTCATTTGCATTGGTGTGGAGAGTGTGAATCAGACTCATGCTGTTCCCTCACCTCTCTCCCTCTATCGCTCTCTCTCCTGCATCGCGCTGCTACAAACGTACTGCACTCGGTTTCTGGGGCGTGTTGCACTGGGTGTGTGTGTTGGGGGGGTCTTGTATCCTGCAGGACTGAGGGAGAGAGAGGCAAGGTAAGCAGACTGTTCCACAATGTTGTTTCAGTACCTGGATGTTTTCCCAGCCAAACACAGTCATCTGCTGTGAGGATCAGTGGGTCACTGCCCCAGGACACGTCCAGTACTCTAAACACCCTGTGGTGCAGCGGGTTTAGGGGAGGGCGGGTTGGGATGGGACCACACAAGGGGACAATGGGATGCCGTTTATTCTCGTAACAGCTTTATTTGGCCACCGCCATGTTGCTTGCACTTGTGCCTTAAGCGGGAAATGAAAACGGAAGACTTCCGCCCGTTGACAGAAAAGTTATTTCAAATATTAATAGACAGCATTGTTATAATAAAATTATCTGAGGGCTCCACATTCGGAGTGATATTTAAATGAGGCGAGCTAGCGGAGGTAACAGTTTGAAACTGAAGTTAAACCCTTGCTTCAATGACTTCAATGACAATGGTGATGGAGTTTAGATGCCAGACCTTGGGTGGCTTTGGTTGCAAGCTGACACTCTTACACCCTCAGCTGCCTTGTGGCGATCAGATGGTACGGGCAATGATAATGTCCGCCCTGGTTCACCAGTGACTCTACACTCCCTTTGTCCTGTAATGTCCAGTCCAGTCCTCGAGTCCCGTAAGCACGGACTGGAGGGGTTGGGGTGCAGCCAAGCATGATACTTTTCAGAATATATAAAATGCATCCTCATCACACTGGCCTGGCTCCAATACTCCCACTGGGCCACTTCCTTCTCTACTCCAGTCTGACCATGTTGGCGCCCAGGGAGACGGTGATCTCCTGACACCACAATATGGCGAGCTCTCTCACGTAAACACGATCGCTTGGGACAGGGATGACGCCACTCCCTTATCAGGGGACACAGAGGGATGGAGAGAGAGTGAGAGCCAGAGAGAGAGAGAGAGAGAGAGAGAGAGAGAGAGAGAGAGAGAGAGCTACAGTATGTATGACATATCATCAGTAATCACTGTGGATACCTTCCTCCCTCCATTTCTGTCCCTTCAGACCTCCCCAGGCTCTGCCTTTCTGCTCAATCAATTCACACTTCTTTCAGTTTGGTGGTCATGATTTGTGCCTCCGCAATTGTTTGCTCCCATCTGTATGAGTGAGTCATAGTAGAATTATGTGTCATAGTAGAATTATGGAGCCTTCAACCCGTGAGCGAGCCAACCAGCCCGTTGATCGTCCAGCCAGTCAGTCAGCCTGCATTTCGAATTCGCTGGTCAGTGACTGAAGCTGTGGCGCTTCTCTTGTGGCCAGTATGTTAGCAGCACCGCAAAACAGTCAGTCGGATATCCTGTCGATAACAGGATACAATATCCATTCCCTGAGTTGGTCAGTCGGTAAGACAGCCAGTCAGAGTCAGACAGAGTCAAACATTCAGCCATTCAGAGTAAATTAATTACATATTCAGTCAGTCAGTCAGTCAGTCAAGGCAACCAGCCAGTAACTCAAATGGTCAGCCAGTGAGATGAACGTGCCAGCCTGCCAGTCAGCAATTCAGCGGGCCAGCTAGCCAGCCAGTCAGTCAGTAAGTCAGCCTGTCTCTCTTCTAGTCTGCTAGTCATGAAGCTGCAAATCTGTGAAGCCTTTACGCATTGCAGCAGTGCAAGCCGCCCTGTCAGAACACGAGAGAGAGAGAGAGAGAGCGAGTGGGAGAGAGACACCTCCCCCTGTCTACTTAGAAGAACTCGGAGGACCACACTGCTGTGATGGACACACCGTGCACACGCTCATGCACACACTCACATTCACACACGCCCACACACACTCTCTCCCACAATCCCTGAGCTCTGTTTCTCTCCCTCCTTCCCTCCTTTTTTCTCTCTCAATCTCTTCCCTCCCGTTCTCCTCATTCCATCTTCAATAAACCTCCCCCAATCTGCATTCTCTCTCTCTCTCTCTCTCTCTCCCTAGCTCTCCCTGTCTCTCTTTCTCTCCCTAGCTCTCCCTGTCTCTCTCTCTCTTTCTCTTTCTCTCTCTAGGGAGTGCAGAGTGCAACGTGGATGATGGACAGCAGGCTAATATCCAGAGCTAACTTCTCCTCCCCACTGACTTCAAAAGAAAAGGCTGACAAAGGGCATTCTGCCCTTCAGATAGAGAAAGGAAGACCCAACACTAATATAATGCACACAAATGTGCGCTCTGAAATAGCCCATGGTCCAGGAGAAAAAGCACAAGCAACGCTGAAGCATTGAGATATTGTTTGTTTCCGCCATGTAAAATATTAACACTGTAATATTGACCGTAAAACAGGACAACTGCAATAAAACACCTATCAAAGCTGCATGCGATGGCCTTTTTGGGGTGAAATATGCAGTGATATCACCATTGGAGAAGCCATACCCAACCCAAACGAAACTATAAATGGTACACAACACAATCACCTGCTTTGGTTTTTGCCAATGTTGAGTGTATTTGTAGTTATGAACAATAAATACAATTTTGATTTGTTGTTTGTGTTGACCAGTGGGTTTGGACTAATGTGACCATGGACAGCAACTAATAATCTTCATATAGCGCCACCATCATGACTGTTTTGCATTTGTTGATATGAGCATTCCGCCTCTGTATTTATTTTAACATTTCTAATCATATTTCTTATCAGTATCATGGAAGAACCTAGCCTCAGTTTTGGCCATGAAGAGATGAACTGGAGTGCACAGTAGGTTCGCTATGTACCACACGGTCTACTGGTCCAAGTCTCCAATTAGTCTGAGGGGGCAGAAGCAAACCAGAAACCCAGAAACAAGAGAGAACATGGCAACGCCACAGGGGCATCAGGCTGCAGTGCTGTGGACTGTGGGTTCAATTCCCACCTGGGTTGGATGCATGCCTTCAAGATTAACTATACAAGCCATCCCTTCCAATTAGGAGTGGATGATGTATAATGTCCTTACGTCCATTCTTGCTGATCATTTAGAACTGAGACACCTGCTAGAGTTCCACACAGAGCCCTGATATTGGCTTCAACTGCTAAATTAAAGTTCACCAATTATTTATGTCTAACATCACAAATATTATTTGCTATGTTGTTTCAGCATTAACAGCGAACATCTCCAGCGTACGTGGCTAATGCTATATAATAAAGTCAGACATATGCATCTGCTCTGAATTAAAAAAAAGTCCTAAGCTCCCTTCTTCTCTTGAAATGTTGCACCAGTGTTCGCAAAGTGTTATGGCCAAGATTTGTTATTGGCCTCTTAGCCTTAGAACAAAGCTTTTTAGGCTTCCTAACAGAGGGGTCTTGTTTACCAGTCCTCTTGTCACTGAACGTCCGTCCATTTAAACTAAAACCGGTTCAGGGATGCAAGCAGGGTAGTTCAGAGGGCAGGGAATTGAGCAGGAATTGACAGGTCTGGGGGGCGAGGAGCAGAGTCCGTTGCAGACTGCCTGTTTTGAGAGACTGAAATCTCAGCATCTTAGCAGCTAGCGAGGTCACAGTGGACATTTGAGTCCCTACTGATATATCATAGTCAATTTGCACATACAGTGAATAAAATATGAATGATTAAATACGCTTGAAGGACTCCCCCATCGAACATTCCTGTCTCTCCACCTCCCTTGTGAATTCAATATCACAGTTCCAGAGTGGATATGAGAGGGGCCAAGGTGATTAAAAAAAAATCTATAACCAATCTGTGAGGGAAGCGCTGACCCTTGGAAAAGTGCTTGGTCGGCCATTGTTTTTAAATGAGGGCTGTGGTAGTCTCCGCCTACAGGTAAGGGTTTAGGGAGGGAGATGGAGTCCTTTTTGCCGTGGTTAGCCGACATGGTGAGAGTTTTGATTAAGCGTTGAACAGAACAGCTTGCTAGCCACACGTATAAATAATAATTAATAATAATAATAATTATGATGATCTGAGGATGGTTTCGGGCGCAGGGGGAATGGCGTTCTGCTCCCTGGCTCCTGGTCGGCTGACGAGCCTGTGCGCCAATCTCCTCTACAAGACAGACAAACATTAAGAAATCTCCCTACCTCGAATTGGCCTAATCAGCGCCGTGCGGGCGCGGGAAAGGGAACCGTGCTGTCGTCTGCAGCCGGTGCTTGACCACGCCCCCTGGTCTGCCACAAGGGCATATCAGTAAACTGCTTGACTGTAGGGGGTTGGCACTTGTGGGGAAGTCAGTATCACACAGCTCCTTTGAAATGCACATCATATTTCCATGCTACTTTGGACTAAAAATTCTAGTTTCAGCAGCTTTAAAATGACAATTCAAAGCATCGACATTGGAAAAATAGTGATCGCCATAGAAACTACACCCACATTGCCAAACCTGATGATCCTAACTACGTGAGCCTGTTTAGCCTTCGTAGCAGAGCGGTTTCTTGGCTCCATACTTGCACAAACTAAACAAAATCAGTTCATGGGGCGGGGAGTGACATTGACAGGTCTGGGAGTGAGGGAGATTTCCTCTTAAACAGAGAGTCCATACTGGTTTCCACCTGTTGAGCTTGAGATCTGAGCAACCATCGAGGTAGCAGTGGACTGACTAGCGTCGATGAACAAAATGTAAAAACTCCTGTTGCTATATCATGGTCTATTTACTCAGCGCGCAAATTAAATATAACTTACATTACATTACATTTAGTCATTTAGCAGACGCTTTTATCCAAAGCGACTTACAAGGGAGAATAACATTCAAGCTACAGTGCGACAGAGACTAGATTAGTGTAACAATAAATACTGCTAGGTAGTGCTAACTTATTGTACCTTTCAGATCTCAAATTCTTCCTTACCTCCCTCAATCGTCAAGTGGCCTTGTCCCAGTGTGTATGTGGGCTTAGAATATTGGCTGCACATCAGGTTCCTCAGAATGTTTGGGAATAAAGCTTTACTTTTTAGTTCATATTCTGTTTTAGTATTTCTCTGGTATCCATACATTACGTTTTACTGTTTTCTCAGATTCAGATGAGTTCCCAATAAGTGGGGTGACTTATTCTAAGTGAGATGTCCCGGAACACGTTATTTAATCCGTACTGACACCATGTAGATGGCAGTTTTACATTTCATGACGCATATTTTAAAGGCCATTTCCTATCTAGTTACAGTTACATGCATAAAAGAAGAACCAACAAAGCGCTCTTCAGGAAAATTGCAGCTCAGTAGTGACACCATCTACCTCATGAGGCAGCCTCTTCAATCCTGACTGCAACACAGAACGTAAAGGTGTGTTTAAGGTCATTTATGGTGGGCCTTTAATTTAATTCCCCCCATTTGAATCAATCATTAAATGAATAGTTTTTTTGCATGAACAAATAACACCAAATAATGCACGGCCATGTCTCAAAAACTCAGTCAAACACTGACCTTTGGGTTAATGTCTCTTCATTTCCAATTTTTGGTTTAAATGATCTTAGGTTGAATGAGCGCTGGCATTATGGGATTTATGGAACATAACGACCAAGTGTTCTTGGAGTTAGTGGAGATAAACAGCACAACCGGAGGGATATTTCAGTGGAGCAGCAGTTTTATGTTAATTTGCCCTTTTTATAATGGCATGCAGTCCCCACGGAGCATTGACAGAGATATTTTTGCATAAAAATGATTGCGTCATTTCCAAAAGGCGTCCATTGCACCTGCAGGCTGCATAGCTTCATTTACCATATCAATATTTACCTCCTACTACCGTCCCTATCGCGATTCATTATAAAATAAATAAATAAGCATTTGGACTACATTTATTTGACAGTGTTTTCCATTACAAAATGAAGGCTGTAACGTTAAATGAAGTAATAACAAACATTCAAAGAAACAGGGTTTTGACATTCAGTGGCAACCATTTAGACCCTGCAGTGTATTTTTGTGTGTCTATGCCCCTAGTGTATGTGTATGTGTGCAGTTTTTCCTTCTTTCCCGAGGTTTCAGGGCTATAAACGGGTGATGGATGTCTGAATCAGAGTGTGCAGAGTGGACACAGTCTGCCACGTCTTGATTAATTTATTGGTCCTGTCGCGGTTCAACTCCCAGCCCTCCCCCACCACCACTCACTACGTTTACCCCTGTGTGTGTGTGTGTGTGTGTGTGTGTGTGTGTGTGTGTGTGTGTGTGTGTGTGTGTGTGTGTGTGTGTGCGTGCATGCGTGTGTGTGTCTGTACGTGTCACAGTGAGAGACTTGTGAATAGCGTGTCAACCGTGTGTGCATGTGTGAATGTACACTATAAAGAGAAAGTGTGTGCGAGAGAGAGCGAGAGATAGAATGTGCCATGATTGCATAATTAAAAAAAATTTAAATATGAAAACCACTTTATTGAAGCTTTTTTTTCCAGTCATACAGACAGAAATGAATGTAATGACAATTACTCATTACGCAAAAACACAAAAGGATGATGCAAGTGAACAAGCTGAAATGCATGTGAAAAAGGAATACATGTGAGAGAGAACAAAAGAGAAGAGTAAGCGAGACAGAAAGATTACACTTCCCCTCCAGTCTCCATGTTGCAGTATTTCCCTCTGGATGGTGGGAGAGGCAGGCAGCCAGCCCAGCCAAGCCAAGACGCAGTCACCCTTACAGGGCTTAATACGCTGAGGGGTGTGTGTGCGTGTGCATGTGCATTTGTGTGTGTGTTGGCAGTAAGTGGGAGTAGGAGAGAAAGAGAGAAATTCTAAACTGGATGGGTGGGTTAAGGTGCTTTTGATAATTTAGGATACAAATCCAGAAAGGAAAATAAAATGTTTCTTGGCTGGGGTTGAGTGGGGGGTCAATTTCAGCTTGCTTTCACTTTTTGTTGGGGAGGCCAACAATGTGCTGATGTATAGTATTATCAACACGGTTTTGTTTGCCCATGTCAACAAAAGCCATCTATACTCAACATGAGTAAAAAACAACAACAACAACAACAACAACAACAACAACAACAAAAAAATGGCAACATGAAAAACTGAGCCCAGAACCCATTTCAAGTGTAGAGTGACGGAGCCTGAAATTGTTATATATGAAAAATAATGCGAGTGAGAGATATAGTATCCAAATTAGGGACAAAGGCTACAGCTTTTGGATAAGTGACACCATGGCAAAAATTGGAGGTGGAAGATATCACCAAATACACTCAATAGATTAATTTCATGGTGAGCTGGGATAATTTTGCCAAATTTTGCCATTTGCAATTTACTGTTTTAACAAGAACTTGAAATTTCAAGCCTTTGGTGCTTAAAGCAGTTTGTCAACAACTCTTTGGCAGTGCAGTCCCAGACAGTGCTATAGAAAATACATGATATAGCTTCAAGAGAAATAGTGTGTCTCAAAAAAAATAATAAAAAAGAACATGATTTGCAATTTTACAGTTTATTTGTAAAAGATTATATATATTTTTTTGTTTTTTTAATGCTAAAAATATATCATTTAATACATGTAAATGTACTCAGACCCTTTTTCCACCATTTCCATCATTTGAATTGCCAGTGAAGCCTTGGAGAAGATTAAGTTTGACACCACTTCTAAAATGGAGCCACCTCCACAAGGTTGAAGATGTGTTTATGCCACACTCAGGGATAGATAGATAGATAGATAGATAGATAGATAGATAGATAGATAGATAGATAGATAGATAGATAGATAGATAGATAGATAGATGGATTGATTGATTCCCTTTAGAAGCTTAAATGCACATTTGATGTGTTATTTTGAATATTATATATATTTTAATACTTTACACGTGACTTTATCAAACGAAAAGCACAAACTTGCATCGAGTTTGAGATAGAGAGAGAAAAAATGAAAGGGAAAGGCACAGAGAGCGTGAGAAAGAGAGAACGATATGAAGAGAAAAACAATGTGAGAGCGATGGTGTGTGTGAGAGAGACAGGGTAGGAAGAGAGAAGGCTATTCAGAGGGAGAGAGTGACTGATAGAGAGAGAGAAGAGAGAGACAGCCCCCCCCCCCTACACACACACACACACACACACACACGCGCGCGCGCGCGCATGCACACACGCACACACTCGTGTGATTTCCATCAGCAGCAGCATCACGGGAGGCGGTCTCCAACTGCAGCTCCTCTTCCTCTCCCTCTCCTCCACTGCAGCCCTCCTCCTCCTCCTCCTCCTCCTCCTCCTCCTCCTCTCCCCGGCAGGAAGACTACTTCTCCCGGGCTCTCTCTCTCGGACATTACCGCTCCGAGAGCCAGAGGACCATTGGAATCAACTCTCTTTTTGTCCTCCCTCCTGCAGAAAAAGGTAAGCGACGCAGGGATGGATGGATGAATGGATAGATAGATAGATAGATAGATGGATAGACGAGGAAAAGAGAAACCCGGAGACCGTTGTCGTTGCCTCGGATGGTGTTTTTTCCACGGGACGGGGACATGGAGCTAGTGGTGGTGGTGGTAGTGGTGGGGAGCTGTCCACCCGCAGGTGGTGCTGAAACCCCGCACCGCGCGTTTAAATCTAATGGGGGAGGGTGGGAGGGCTGTGGTAGACTAGGATTTCTTTTTAAATTTTTGTATTTGTTATAATTGATTTGTAAATATCTATATATATGGTCGGAATGCCGCAGATGATGACGGAGAAGGGGTGGTGGGGAGGTGGGGTGGGAGTGGTGGTGGTGGTGGTGGTGGTGGTGGTAGTGGAGGCACAGGCGACGTGTAAACTGCGATTGGTCGCTGCGGATTCAAGTTTGCGCGGCCCAGATAAAGCACCAAAACTGTCTTTTTTTGTGCTTTTCTTTTGGTAACCAAGCCGTGGGGGTGTGGGGTTCTTTATAATTTGTCTTTGTTATTTTAATATTTTTTTCCTGTGCGTTTACTACGCTTATGGTCCTACGTGACCTTATGTCCTTCGCTCGGTGGTTACGTTAAGGTCGCCAGGGCGTCAACAAGCTTGGTGTGGCCCTTGGGAGACGGCCCCCACGTCCCGTTAAACTTAATTTGTCCTATCAGCAATTTATTCCCTTTTTAACTTCAGCCCAAAAAAACTAGTTTTGATGATAAGGATGATGATGATGATGATGATGATGATGATGATGATGATGATGATGATGACGATTATTATTATTATTATTATTATTATTATTATTATTATTATTGGGTATGTAAGGTTACATTTTCAATCAAATGCAATATTCAATTCAGTGATTGCTCATGATGGTCATTGGTGCAATTGCAAGTCACTGTACCTTGAGTGTTGCATTGAAATGTGTGACCCATCATGGTCTCCATTGCTAAGCATAAGCATTAGGATGCTTTGCTTTTTTAAAAAACAAACAAAAGCTATGGGTTAATTGGGTGTGAGATAAATTTCCTGTTATGTAACTGTGTGCCCTTATTGTAATTACAGTAAAGCGACTCTACCGAATGCCCTACCAAAATTGGTGTACCTTGCTCACAAATATCAACGTAACACTGGCTTCTGTACTGTGTTGCCCACTAGGTCCCCACACCGTCTTCCAGACCGCAGTGGGAAAAGAGCCCATCTGTGTTAACTCAAACACCGAAGGCAGGGAACAAAGAAGTGCCTCATCATGAATTTTGTAATGAAGGCTGCACTGGGTGGTAAGTACAGCCGAGATTTACAGGCACTGCAGTGACCCATGATTTTAAGCGTTGACTAGTAGTGGCAGTAGGGGGCAATGGGTGATAACAGCACTGTGCGTTGTTTGCCAAAACGATTGACTTTTCTTTTATCATAACCCAAGGCTCAGATGCTTTGTTGACAATGAACTCTGCGGACGATGGTTCTTCAACTTTTTCAAGTGCCAGGGACACACGTCAGACATCCAATGCACTCGCTATGTCCTTCCTAATCAGCAAAAACAGCCCCCTTTGTTTTCCACATGGAGGGGTGGGGCTGCTTTACACTGCAGAGAGCGAGAGCGTCTTCTTCTCGGTGCAGCGATTCAGAGGCAAGCCCTCCAGCTTGATATTTTGTGCCTAGTGCAGAAAAGATTGTAGGAAAAGGACATGAAATGTGCACGGCCATGATATGGGCCTTTTAAAATACATACCATTTTGAGGTTTTCTCTTTTGTCTTGGAACCCTCTGGCCGCCCTCGTCCCGGGACCTTGGAAATGACATACGTGTTACTAGCTATCTGAAGCAGGAGTGCGTGTGTTTCTCCTTGCTTGGTATTTCCAGAAATACCACCCTCATCAAGCCCCAGGCCACTGCGCTGTGCACAAAGTGACTTTGGGGCGACTGGTTTCCAACTGTGCAAAATAGCTCACATTCAGTGCACTTTAGGAGCCCACACATAGTTATTTTAGTCCACAAATGTGCTTCGTCTGCCGCCCTTATGAATTGACAACTGACAGCACAACACAACACAGAGAGGAACATTTTGTAGCAGAGTAAGTAGATAACATTATTGACAATAATTAATTTGTCATCCCGTAGACGCTAGGGACGTCACCTGTTGTAGATTAAATCTCAAAACTGCTGATCAACACTGGATATCACGGGCCCACGAGCTCCTTCATTAACTACCAATAGTGAAATACTACTTATTAGTAAACCAATGTATCACTAGACATCGGCTCCTACGAGATGGCCCCGTGCTGCAGTGATGCAGAGTCACCAACTCTCTGATGTTTTGGAGAGGTGGAAGCTTCTCATTGGGATGCTGGAGGAATATCCTCACTGCACAGGCCCCCGCTTCGCTGCCGCTCTCTGCGTCCGCAATATGAATTCTTAAATCAGCCGCACTGCATTACGCCCCCCCCCCACCCCCCGGCTCACTCTGCCTCTACTGGGGGCTCTGAGAATACATCTCTCGCGACCGTGTATCTGGTTGATGTATGGCTGTGTGTGTGTGTGTGTGTGTGTGTGTGTGTGTGTGTATGCAGTGCCCTCGGGTGAGAAAAATGAAGGGTTGGGTCTGGTCTTCAAAGAGGTGGAACACACATTTACTGTAGGCGTGCAAAATGTGTGTGTGTACTATGTGTGTGTGTGTGCGAGCGTGCGTGCGTGTGTGTGTGCGTACACGCATGTGTGTGTGTGTCTGTGTAAAAGACAACAGGAGTTTGAGATAGAAAGACAGACAGACAGAGGGTTACATCATTACATTAATATAAATCCTGGAGGAAAAATGCATTAAGCCTGTGTTTATGAGGTTCAGTTTCCCTGCAGAGAGGTAAGGAGTGTGAAAGATAAAATGTTCTATAGTGATTACATCAAATCAGATTTATTTTTTTATTCAGCCTGTGGGGAAATTCCATTTTCTTTTACAGCAGCAGATAATTTGCATCTTAAGTTCAGTATGGAGAAGTGAAAATTATAAAATTAGTCACCTATATCACACCTACTTGACTGAAAGAGGCACAAAAATAGTAAGGCACCTCAGCTTTGCCAGCCAGCCGTTTCCTAGACATGGTAGAAAAACAATACTCAATCATAAAAATCAAAAGAGTATAACATGGTTAATATAATAAGGCGAACTTAAAACATACATTTTATATATATATATATATATAACTGTAGCTGTAAATATAAATATATTATTTAAATAATTATATAATGTAGTAAATTATAGAATATATAATATTATAAAACATTTCTAATATATAATAAAATAATAACATATAAATGAAATAAAATATAATATGTTAATATTAAGTATGACATCAGACCAACATATTCCTGACAACATCACAGACATCATGGTGTGTTCTATAATATTTATTTATCAGTCCCCATTTTTTTCCATGCTATCAAACATGAGAAAAGTGTAGTGCGTCCAACTACTTGTCAAGATACCTATGCTAAATGAGATGACTTCATGGCTATACACACACATCAGGCAAACAGATGCTCGCCTGATGTGTGATGTGTGTGCTGCTCTCGTTTCTCTCACTTTGTTCTTCAGTAGATATGTGACTCTCCCTCCACCACACAGTGAAGGTAGCGCTTTGAAACCGGAGGTAATGGAGCTGATAGTGAACCATTCTATTTCGGGAAATGCTTTTTGCTAAGGCTAATAAAAAAAAAACAATCTCGGAAGCTTTAATTTAGACTATAAAAAATACCGTATCGCAATATGACACCATCTTGAACTTGTATTTTGGCCGAGCTCACGAAGAAATATGGAGAGATTGTGGATGATTTAGCAATATGCTCATATGCAAGTATCCATTGAGTGCTTACAACTTCTATATGTCAAGGGGCCATAATCACCTGCACAAGCCTGACATAAGTCATGGTTACTGGTTTCGATCGTCCATTTGCCAGGTGTATCGTGAAAAATGTTCTGATTCCAATTATAAAAATAAATAATGTAAAATTTAGCTCTTGTGTTGCAAGATCAAAACTGCAAGTCTCTACAAATTCATCAGCACCAGCCAGAATAGCAGCTCTGTGTTCATCAGAACAAGTTAAATTTTCCAATTTCCATTTTAGCAGGCCATGATAATAATCAAGCACTTCAAAAATGCTTAAGAAGTATTTAATGGTTAACATGATTTCACAGAACCCCTGAACCTGTGACGCTGAACGTGATGGGGTCTGCGGACCCCGGTTTGAGAAACCCTCCATCAAGCTGAGTGGGTAGTGCCCTCGTTTCTCGGGGGAACTAAAAGTAATCAGATAATTCAACAAACCAATTAAAGCCAAATAGTCAATCATCCCATTAGTCAATCGCTTGGACAGTTGTTTGGAGTCCCTTCGTCAATACGGGCTAAATTGATTGAAAAACTCAATGACAGTGGATTACAGTTGTCAACCCTGGTCTTGAAAACAAGCAGCCAAATTCATACTGTGACTCTGGCCTGACTTCCCACTCGTAGACAGTTTTTTGGAGATCGCCAACCAAAGCCCCAGATCACAGTCAAATTAGCGCTCACTCCCGTGAGCGATGGTCACTATGTGTGAACTGTTGAAGATGCGATCTGAGAGCTCACCGAGAGCTTGCCGATGCCTCGCAGACGCCGGAATGATATCAAGCAGGCAAAATATCTGGTCCTGTCAGGGAGCCATGCAACGTGCTAAAGCCATGAGAGCAGATATGGGGGGGGGGGGGGGGGGAGGAGTCGAGAAGGAAAGACAGAAGATCAGTAGTCAAAACTACATGAAACACCACAACAACAACTGCAACATGACATGATAGTTTACAAATAAACAGTGATCAACATTTTTCACAATTTTCTGAAATGTTATGCACCAAACAACTTATCAATTAATGATAAACTGATAACTAATAATAAAAATTATTATTATAATTATTATAATTATTTATATTATTTCATTGTGAATGGGTGTTCTGGCCCAGGGCCAGGGAATGAGCGAGGGGAAACAGGCAAAGGCAAAACAGCGCCAGTTGGCGTGTATTTATTACAGTTTTAGACAAAATGGTGGCTCTTGGGCCAAAGGGAAAATCATACGCTCGCTGGCATACAGAGGGAGAGTCCGGCTTCCACGCTGCCGCAGTTTCGTGTTTGGTCCGCTGCGCCTAGCGCCCGTATTGCCGGGTCTGATCGTGTGTCTCGAAAACACGCACCTTCTTCACTGCGGGGAAAAATTATACCTAAATGACTTCCCGGTCCGGGATCGCACGAATCAGCGGAGCCCCCCCCCCGTTTATTCGCCCGATCCGCAGCAGCTGCACCGCCTGTCTGCAGCGTGAAACTTGACCACGCTCCCTTGGCCCACCACATTAATTTCTTCTTCTTATTTTATATTTTAATATTTCTATTTTAATTTAACCAAACAAACAACTTGGACCGCTGTTTTTTTACATCCCCTTTGGAAGAAAATAATCCTGTCCCGCACATGGTATCATGTCACTTTTCGCATGTGTTCTCGCCACAAAAGATCGTTTGGAGACCAGACAGACTCGTTGGGGATTCCTCTTGGTGAACGATCTTGTGATATGTGACCCCTGCCACCGATCAGCCTTGTAGTGTGCAAACCACAAGAATGATCACAAGACAGAAAGTTGTGTAGTGTGGACAGTACAGCGATCTGACTACTTTGAAAGTCGTGTAGTGTGTCCATGGCTCATTACTCTTCCAGTTACATATGTATACATGTATACATATACACTTCCAAGTGTATATGTCTATACATGGGAGTGTGAATGTGTATTCATTATGGGTATATATGTGTGTGTTTGTATATATTTGTGTGTGTTTTCCTTAGTAGTGTGTCAGTTAAGGATGCAGAGCTAGTGCATTAAAGAATTCTCAGAGGCTCCTTTAGTCACAGATCTTTGGAAAACCAGCAGAGGCTTCTGAAGCTGCAATAAAGCTCAGAGCCAAAGCCGCCTAAAGCAGATTTGACCGACGGCCATGTTAGCGTTGCACTACTTCCACGCGCTACAGTATGTGTGTTTAATAGTATGATTGTAACGGTTCAAACCACACTCTGATTCCACACTGCTCGTTCCTGGACAATACATCCATTTAAATAACCAATGTCATAATTGTGTAATAACTATGGGGAATTTTGCACTTATTAGACTTATTGAAATTATTATTATGCCTCGAACTGCTTGGCCAACACATGCATTTTTCAAATTATAAGGTAAGGTAAAAGCTATTTCAGAATCAGGCTTTATTGGCCAAGCGTGTTTATGCACGTACAAGAAATGTTATTAGTTTTCGGTGACTCGATTTTCATACAAATACAAACATGCAGTAAAAAAGTTAAAAAGATACGCTGGACAGTGCAAAGCAGTATTTTCCCATTTACAATACAATAAAGTGAGCGTGCATGATGACAGAGGCGGTAAATGGCAATGATGAATAATTATTGAATAAAGATGCCTGGATATTGTCATCCATTTATTAATTTATTGGTTATTCATTTAGTTGTCCCTAAAATATCCCCCAATCAAAACTGAGGTCAAAAGTATTGAGATATTCAATATTAAACTGATTTGTCCATAAATTCCATACTTTTAGTGATGGAAGCAATAGGATATATAATGGTGATAAGAACCTAAAATACCGGTATAATAGAAATGTTTAATTGGCCAGAAAGCGTTTCCTCCCTTGTTTTCTACCAAGGTTCCAAACCATCTAAATGCAAAATATTGTAATTTTTTATCTCTTCTGCATGATTCAATGTTTTTTTTGTTCGTGTTTGCGTGAAACGCTCTGAAAAGCAGGTTGTGTTAAATATTTGATCGCCCAGTTCCTGAATATTTTAGTAGTCAAAATTTGTTGTTTTTCCTCCTCGTGTGCCCCCATTCTGAACTTCCCCTACATTCTCTTCGCTTTCTAAAACAAAATGATTAATTTATTTGTTTAAATAAACAGAATATATTCACTAGGCTGTTACTATCACTCGGTGGACGCGTTTGATTGAAATAGTAAAATCTGAATAAATTAACATAAAAAATCATAATAAACAACAAGCATAATTGGGCTACCTCACCTGTGATTCACCTCTGTGTGTGTGTGTGTGTATTTAGTGAGGTGCTCCGAGTAGGAAACAACGGATGGAGGAACGTATTCATGGATGTTTCAGAGTTGGTGTAATTGAAGGCACAACAGATAAAAGCTTCCCCGGAGCAGCCTGTTCGGAGCAGCATCCTTTCTTTCTTTCCACACACAAATGCAAAGTGCACATAAAGTGTATGCAGGCACTATGGGAGGAAATCAGTTGGGGAAAGAGGAAATTCACAAATGAACCGTAACCCTAACTGGTATTTTACGCTAAATGTTGTAATAACAAACCAAGCTTTTTCATATACAATTGTTTGTGATTTTATGTAAAAGCCAAGGGATGGTCATTATTTACAATTAAGGTTCATCTTTTGGGGGGGTGGGCAGCATTTAACCTGGTATTTTGGTCCAAATTGTATATTTAGATTAAAATGGGACAGGTACCAAATAAACAAAAATAAATAACCCACCTGTGGGTGAGAGCTACCACTTCCAGATCCGGTGACGTCGTTGCTTGTGTGTTGCTGCTGTTGTTTTTAATGTCGTTTTGCTGTTGTTGCTGCTGGTGTCGATGTTGCTGCTGCCGTTGTTGTGGTTTCTGTGGCTGTTGTTGCTGCTGTTGTTGTTTTCTGTTGCTGTTGCTGTTGCTGTTGTTGCCACTGTGGTTGGAATCCCTTTTATTGTTGTTTTTGTTGTTGCTTTTGCTGTTGCTGTTGTTTCAGGGGCATTCTTTTGTAATGACCGCCTGACAACTACGTTCTCTCTTTCTATTTTGTATTTCTTTGTAAAGCGCATTGTGTTGCCCTGGTATGAAATGCGCTCTATAAATAAAGTGTGACTTGATTTGACTAACGACACCTAACCACACTGCATCTCCTCTTCATCAATTACACAATTCTTTATTTTTTTTATTACTTTATTTTTATTATTTAAATTTATTCGATTTTATTTTTTTTGTTCAAAAGTACTTTAGTTAAAAAAAATTTTTGCAAGAATATCACATTCTATATATATTTTACTACTTATGGTAAACTATTAAAAATACAAAAAAATCACAACAAAATATTTAAAAAATAATTATGACGACTTGCTGTGCCAGCCCCAATTGGTTCAACCTAAAATATAAAAAAATAAAAACCCTAACCTGAAAATAAATAATTTGCTACTTGTCCTGTATAATCACCAGATAAATAAATGTAACACAATCCATCTAGGTAAGAAAGAGTTTGAACAAACGTTTTGACCACCAATGCGTCTTAATGTAAACCTTAAACGCCTTTCGAATTGAAAGTTGTCGAATTGGCATTAGTGAATCACTCATGTAATTTCACTTCAAAGCCCAAATCCTGAAACGGAATTCATTTTAAAACCTTGCCGAGATCACACAGCAATCATCGTCTTTCTCTCTTTTTAATCTACAGTACCTGGTTGAAATGGTGTTTCCTAAGGAAACGTCCCTGAATCCTTGCTGAATGCAAACAGTTGGCAAAAATGGTAATGAAAGGTAATGAAAAAAACAAAAGTGTGTCGCAAGAGCTCGGCAAAGCATCACGCTCTATCTCAAGGCCGGTTTTACTTTCACCATTTCATGCTGCATACTGAAGTTTCTAATTAACAACTGCTATTTCAAGATTTTATTACCAGTAAATTCACGGCACTGCTGAAGACAATGCAACACAACCCTCGCTTGGCACTGAAAAAAAATATATATTGTTTTTACCACCTTTAAAGCCACAGAAACCAAACACTACACTTTTCCGTACGAGAGATTTTTTTACTCAGCCGTGACTGGACCCGACACCTGCTTTCATGTGACCCAGCGCTGTGTATTCTCTCTTCAGATATAAGTAGAACGTCTGATTAATACCGGCAGACGACCCCTCGGGAATTTGAACTGGACCCCCACCAACCCTGATTGACTTTTTCAACGCCATCTTGAGGGACTGAGGTTGTTTAACCTAACAAGCCCTCTCATCATGTCAAGGAAAAAGGAAACAAGGGCATTCAGACAGTGCAGAGTGTGTGTGTGTGTGTGCGGGGGGTGGTGGGGGGGTGTCATTAGTGAGAGGGCCATGGCAGTATACTGTTGCATTGATTTATTCCGCCGTGAGAGTTGCTGGGAGCTGACTCAGCCTCATCCCTTCTCCACTCTACTCCTTGAAGACCTTTTTAGTTTGATGTCCAGTTACTGTAGTATGACAGAAGTCGGAGCTGTTATCTGGCCATATTGATGACTTGACTTAACACGGCAAACTTTTTTCTGCCAAAGACATAATCCTACGCCACTATCCCGCTAACCCAAAACGTCGGAAACATGTAGAACTGGGCTTATTATTGTGACTTACTTATAGCGATGCAAGACTCACGAATAATTCGTTGGAAGCAAAGAACTCTTTTAAATGGCTCGGGAGCCGGGAGTCACTCTGGCGAGCAAGTCAATCTTCAATTCAAAATCGGAAAATAATGAACTCTCATTCATCGTTCATCATAGTCCTCTGTAAGTCTGATTGTACCAGGATGAAGTGACTGAGGGGGCAGTTAAAAATCATGAGGGGGCAAATCTTTTGTAGAGGGGTTGCCATGCGTGACGTGGCACGCAAAAAGCACAACACATATTTTGTTTCATTCAATTAGGAATTAAATACATTTAAAATAAAAAAAACTGATTTGTTTTTTTTGGAGAAAAGGTGAATGGGGACAAGTAGCAAATCGCTTTCACTGATCACTTTTCTGCCAGCCCTGCCCAATGCGATGCCCTCCCACACTAATCCTGTGCAGGGTTCTTCAATTAGGAAACGGAGTGATAGATCTCCAATAAAAACACACTGGCTTTTTTTAAAATTTCTTTGGAGAAAAAAATCGCTCTGATCGCATTGCGGAGCTGCAAGGCTGACGGCACTGATATGCCATCATATTCTCCTCAAAGGCTACATTATTGCTCACATGAGCAGAGATATTCTGGGCACAAGTGCTGTGAAAGCATTTGCAAAAATAATGTGCGTGTGCGCCTGTTTGAGTGTGCGTGCATGGCTCCTCTACATCCACACGTGTGGATCTCATTTGCGCTTGCGAATTTTGGCATTGATATACCGTCATAAGATCGCTTCTGCAAAAATTTCTGCACGCCTTCTCACGGCCGTTGCGCAGCCCAGTGGTTGGGAACCTCTAGGGTACGTAACACTTTAACTGGGGGGGACAGAAAATAGAACTGGGGGGCAAAGCCCCTGGGTTGTAGACACACGCGCACACACATTTCCCCTTTCCTTGGTTCCCCCCAGCAAATCAAATTCAATTCATCAAACTGACCTTGAGCGCCACTTTGAGCACAAAGGGTGTGCGTGTGTGTGTGTGTGTGTGTGTGCATGTGCGCATGCATGTGTGTGTTACAGTGTGTGTGTGTGTGTAAGGTTTTGACAGATTGTGCAAGGGGCACATGTCCAGATCCCATAAATAATGCATTATACCATCTATCCCACAAAGTCACGACCAGACAGTGGAGAGAGAGAGAGAGAGAAGAGAGCAAGAGAGAGAGAGAGAGAGGGAGAGAAAGAGAGATGAGAGAGAGATAGAGAGAGAGAGAGAGAGAGAGAGAGAGAGAGAGAGAAAAAAGCGGAAATGAGAATCATGGGACTAAAAATAAAGAGAATGAAAGATACTGCAAAAAGCTGACTTCCAGTGACCTTCGTATGAAAAATACTGCACTAGCAATGAAATAGACACAACGTTTATCGGCTTTTCTCCGTTAATGTGACACTGAAAGGAGAAATATTATGTTTAATTAATTTAATTTAATTACTTTTTTTTTTTTTTTAATGATCCAAATGGAAAATACATAGTAGACTATGTATGTATTAAGGTGAGGCACGGGTATTGTGAGGACCACATCTACTGCTTTTTGGAAGCCCAACAATGACGTCAGCATTTGACATCATTGGCAACATTGGCATTCCCTCCCTCTAGGAACTCTAAAGTATTTCTCAAGGTGCTTTAGTTATTGCTGCTGCTATTGATACCGTCACCCCTCGCTCACTGCTCCCTCGAGGAAACTTTCTGGCTGTAGGAAATTAATAGCCTGCAATTGGGACAGCTGAGTTTCCTCAGTGTCATTAGAACAACAACCAATCGTATTCCCCACCAGTGTCTACCCTGCAATCAACCACATGTGACAGGGCAGTGGGCACATTAATGGAAACAGTGCATAAAAATACGTTTTCAAAGTAACTAACGGAATTCCAATGAAGAAGGATAGTCGGTGTCAAAACATCCACTGGAGGTTTTTCAATGTGCGAACGGTCACATTAAATAGATCACATTGACATTAAAAAGATCATGACAGCATAAGCAAACTGGGTCAAACTGCATTGACAAAGAGGCTGAATTGGCACAAGTTGAGGCTCACCGACAGGAATGAACTTTGATGGATCCAGAAGCATCCCAAAGGCAGACAGGAAACGAGAATGGTGGATGCTGCAAAAGTGCCAAATGCGAAATGTACAGCCTCAGAGACTACAGCAGAATTGAATCAGCACTTCTGTGACCAATCCTTAAAATAAAGCTACGTATCGTGAGCTTTACAAAGCTGGAATTCATGGCAGGGCCACCGTTTGGAAACTGCTTGTATTCAAGGCCAGCATAGAAAGACACATAACCTGGAATAAGGAGAAAATCTAAATCTGGACCCACCTGAGGCGTGGAAAAAAGTAATATGGTCTGATGAGTCATCTTTCACCATATTTTATGTTTGGAGAAAGAAAAATAACGCCTTCAACCTGCAATGTCTGTTTCCTCCTGAGGACTGTCTAATGCCTATCTGTAATGGTATGGGGAGCCATCTTGTGGAAGTCATTGGGTCCAATAATCACTCTCCATGGTTCTATAATGGTCAAGGTCATGAACGCCATTTTACAAGACCAGGTGCACTCTATGGTGGAAACACTGTCCCTCATCATGTTCCCATTGTGGGGGACTCAGATACCCACAGATACGGGTTCTCCGAGGGAGACGGAGACTTCTGGGCAGTGAGGTGCCGACTCGGCAGGGTTTTTATTATTACAGTCAATAAAAAGACTCACTGGCCAAAACAAGAACATAAAACAGAATTATATTTGTGGTGTGGGGATAGTGTGGTTTGAGCAGCCACACCTGACCTGGATCTATGTAATTGGTGGATCCAAGATCTGTGGCTGCATACCTGCTGGTCTAACGAGCAGCAGGAAAACCTCCCATCCCCACACTCACTCAAGAGAGGAGCCCTGTCATGATCTGTGTCCCTCTGCGCCAGGGCTTGTTCTATCAAGCCCCCTTTCCACAATAAACTGTTGTCAACAACTCCATCTTTTGTGTCTCTGTGCCGGAGATCCCGGAAACGCCACTTGGATGGCGCATGGTAGGTGAAACTGCCACACTGGCACCTGAATAGGGACTCTCTGGACACAGAGGGGCAGATGCCCTGTAGCCACCAGCGGGTCAACGGGCGGCCCCAGCATCAACCCTCTCCCGCCTGGCAGCAGCAGCACCCAGGGTGTCATGTGGAGGACCGGGGAAGAAGCAGCCGCAGCAACCACCACGGGTAACCGCCTGCAGCTAGCTCTTCTGCCCAGCAGCCACCGCCGGGACCATCCAGCAGACCAGCAGCCAGGCCACCCTTCCAAGCACTCCCCGTAACAGCCATGTCGGGCCACGCCTTCACCAGCCAGCACAGTAGCCTGAGGCCCCATGCTCAGGAAGGGAGAAGGGGGCAGTCTGTCATCGCCCTGGGGGAAGGAAGCCGGTCGACCATGATGTTCCAGGGAACCAGGTCCACTGGAAGGGGACCAGTTAATTATTTTGGACATTTGTTGGTTTAAGGTATGGGAACCCTGCATCAGAGTCTGTCCTTATGTATTAGGTATTCTCCCTAGCCTCAGTTTGGTGTCAAGGGTATGTGGTGTGGGGATGGTGTCGTTTGAACAGCCACACTTGACCTGGATATAGATAATTGGTGGATCCAGGATCAGAGTGACTGCCTACCTGTTGGTCTAATGAGCAGAAGGTAAAACCCTCATCCCCACACTCACTCAAGAGAGGAGCCCTGTCATGACCTGTGTCCATCTGCTCTAGGGCTTGCTCTATCAAGCCCCCTCTCCACAATATACCTGCATGTTATCTACCCCGTCTACTGTGTCCCTGAACACGCCACTTGGATGTAATGTGGTAGGCGAAACTGCCACAATATTTAGTGAGCATCAGGGTCCGTCTCACAAGGGTCTGCACCATGCAATCTCCTTCACTGCAAGACAAACAAACACATATGAAAACTCTCCCAGCCTGCTCGGGCCAATCAGCATCAATGTTATTGATTAGACCGACCCGCCGACGCGGGACGAAGCAAGTGTTATCACCTGCCGACTGTGGCTTAACCATGCCCCCTCGTCTGCCACACCTATATTCCAGGACAGTTCAGTGCGGGGAGAGCTTCGGCTGGGCACACAGTGAACTTTACAATTTGACACTATACATACGAGTGTGTCATTATTTATAGGACTAGTGACGCTGCACCAGGAGTATAACGCACGCACAACAATGCCCTCACTTTACTTGTAGATAAAGTCCATGTGCCTATCCTTCTGGACAAAGATGTCAATGACTTTGTTGTACATAATTTATTATTTGCATAGGGCACGAATAGTTGCACACAGTCCCACACCCGTGCGGCCGCAAACTACCCATAATGACCCTGCCGGCCTGCCCCGTTGCATTAGAAGACCAACCAACAACCAAAAAATAATTTCATTGACATGTCTTGAAGCAAGTCTACCACTGATCACAAGAGAGAGGCAAAGTGGATCTGTACCTTATCGTTGATGATATTAGACCTTAGTGTTAGAACAGAACAGACTACAAACCCTTTGTGTTAGTTTTTACTATGGAGAGCCGATGCCTCCGTAGTTGCTTTGGCAGTGGCTCCAACTCCATAGCTCTGAAGCTGTGGTGAATAGGGCATACACAATACTTTCAAACAACTATTCTCACAAACTGCACTGAAATAGATGAAATACATGAAATTTCATGACCACCAGGATGCAGTCAACCGCCCACCATCGCCTCCACAGTCACCTGATCTGATCATCAAACCTTTATGGGCGATTTCCACCTCATCTCCACCTGGCCAGATTTCCTCTTCCTCCCCTAAAGAACTCAAGGCTTTTCTTCTGGAAGAATGGTGCAATACACTATGACGTACAGTTCAGGGCTGTTTGAGAACATCGCAGATGTTCTGAAGGCAAAGGTTGCATATAACACCAACATAGCCATATATATTTTGGTGTTTCAATAATTTTGTCCACTCCTTCTCCATGGCTACAGCATTGTCATTAATCTCCTGATTGTGTTCTACTTAATATAAACAGTAAAACACATGACTGGGCGCCTCTATGCTCGAATGGAGGTGTTGTTCTGTCCTCCTTATGCTGTGCAGAGTATATTTTCACAGGCAACGGAGATGTGCTCCTCTGACATTGTCTCGTGAAATGCAAAGGTGAAAGTACTGACTTTAAATAAGGCCAAACGATTACTTACATATTGAAATATGAAATAATACATTTTCAAACATAAAAAAAAGCCCAGAGCTAGCATGTCATATGAAGTTCCTTCTTATGGACTTAAATACAATTATAGGATTAATAACAATGGGGGGAAAAAAAGGATGACAACCCATCAAAACTCATCCTAAATGGAACATGAATGTGTATGAAATACACATTCACAGTAGTAAAACCAACAAAAACTCAGGCGTATGATTCAAACTTTGAGTGCTTCTAGAGGAGTGTTATTACAGAAAAATATCCAAAACCCTTCCAAGGAGGGAAATGCAGGAGGTGACCTCCATGGAAAGTTGCTGGGGCAGCCGGTTTGAGCCAGTCCCCTCGTCTCCTAATAGATTGGGACAGCACGTAAAATGGCGTCCGAAGCTAAATCATCCCGAGGGAAGAGTGGCGGCAGCAGGGATTAACTTCTAGGTTCTTCGGGATGCGGCCTCAATCACGCACACCCTCCATCTCCCCAACCCCGCTGCTTCTCCTCTTCCCGAGGTTTCATTTTCATCAAAGTCAAACGCTGTCCTCTATTGCTACCTCTATCTGTCTTCATAATGACAAAATACATTGGTGTGTGGCTATGTGGGTCAGTGTTTGCTGGACCAGTGTTGACTGAGGCTGCAGCTGAAAGTCACCGGCCTCTTTTAGATAGGTCGATAGATCTATAAATCGATAGATCGATTGATCAATAGATAGATAGATAGATAGATAGATAGATAGATAGATAGATAGATAGATAGATAGGGAATATAATCATCCCCCATGTTAGCAACAAACAGACGGCGGGTGAGGTTTCCCCCCTATGTGAAATTAGAAGAGACCAGACAGCTGGTGGTTTTTGTCCTCAAGTCCAAACCAATTTTTTTATTTTTTTCTCTTCCCATATCCGCTTCCCCCTCTAGACGCCGGGAGTAAAGGCATAGATTTCAACAAGGCTGTTCAGAGGTAATGATAAGACGGACCTGTGCGGCACTTATCTAACAGCAGAGAAAAAAAGTCGGCTAAAGTGAAAGCCGCCAAGTGCTGGGGAGGGGTTAAAAGCCGAGGTTCTATATTCTTTTCCTGCCTTCCCAGAAGACTAGGGATTTTTCTTTGGAAAGAAGGAGGATTTTGTCTGAGAACTTTCCAGAGGTGAAAGATTAGACTCGCAGAATGTGATGCCGAGACGGAGCCAGGCGATAATGACTTATCCGCGGCGTAAGGTGGATTCCACAAGCATCGTCAAACCATCCATCCATTTCTAACGTGCTTATGCTGGTCAGGGACACAGTGGCAACAGGGCCAACAGAGCAGCCCAGATGTCCCTTTCACCAGAAACTTCCTGTAGCCATTCCTGGGGGATCCCTCGGCGTTCCCAGGCCAGCCAAGAGATATAATCTCTCCAGTGTGTTCTCAGTCTGCCCCTGGGTCTCCTCTTCATGGGGAGGAGCAGCCGCTGGTCCTCCCAGAACATGGAGCCCCTCACCCTATCACGTACAGTGAGCCCCGCCACCATACGGAGAAACCCCATTTCAGCCTCTTCTATCCGCAATCTCATTCTTTCGGTCACTAACCATAGCTCATGAGCATAGATGACGGTGGGGAAGAAGACTGACCTGTTCACCACCACGGTGCGGTTCAGTGCCCACATGACTGCAGCTGCTGCACCTAACCCGATCCCTTTTACTGTCATTCGTGAATAAGACTCCGAAACGACACCATCCCCACACAACAGTCACCAACCTGGACACTCTCCAGACCACGGCTACACCTTGATATCCTGTCCATCAAAACCTTGAACCTGAACATAATATGGCTGCCCCCCGAAAGTCGATGAGTGGAATCATCAGTCGGAAACCCATCAGTCGACTGAGATTTTTCAAGATGGGTAGACGTTTTTTGTTTTTTTCCCCAGTCAGTGTGCATTACAATAAAACATATAGAAGTATAGAAAGTTCACAGGGATAACATTTCAATGAGGAATTATAACTAAGGGCAATCATTAATATATTTGTATAAATGTTTGAACTGTCTGTGTCTTAACACAGACGCGAACACTGCTTTCTGTGCGCCTGATCGGTCGTGCACTGTTCCTCCAAATAAACAACTAAAATCAGTGTGGGGATGGGACATGGTGGAATGGGACAGGATTTGTAGACTTGTTAAGATTATTTTCTGCACATAACGCATGGAGAAGGGGTGATTTGGGAGAGAGGCAGAGAGAAAGCGTCCCCATTACCCACTGTT
Organism: Zeus faber; assembly: GCF_960531495.2. NCBI lineage: Eukaryota > Metazoa > Chordata > Actinopteri > Zeiformes > Zeidae > Zeus > Zeus faber. Next base: position 30,757,771 of record NC_137191.1, on the reverse strand, counting down.
TCATTCCATACCCACGTTTCATTTTTAACCCATAAGGAAACGTAAAATAAAAAAACCTACATCTAATATAAAAACACAATGTTTTCATGCGCCGATCATGGGCACCCCGTCGTTGGCTCTCGCATCGCTAGCACGTGCATCGCTAGCATGTGCATCATCTGTACCATTGGAGAGGGAAAAAGGTGCAAATCCGATTAGATTGACAAAATTCTGACTCGGGAACAGCCCTAAAAAATAATAATCTACACACCATTTCTATTTGTTTTGTCTGGAGAAACGGAAAACGTGGAGCTCGCAGCTCCAGCGGAGGTGCTGGATCCAATCAAATACAATAGGTGCCGGTCCCAATCTGGGAGGTCCTGGAACATGTCCCTGCAGTATCCGGCACAAATTAAGCCCTGTATAAGGACCTAATGGCTGGCAGAAGCAGCCCTGGCACCCCATACTCCCTCAGCTCCTCCCACAAATGACCTCGGGGAACTTGATCATATCCTTCTCTAGAGCCACAAAACACATTTGGACAGGTTGGGCAAACTCATATGCTCCCTCGATCATCTGTGATAGGGTAAAAAGCTGGTCCACTGGAATTAGCAGA
>NC_137191.1:30709676-30754676 GCF_960531495.2 Zeus faber | reverse complement strand
CTTGCGTAAGCCATACATTCAAAGGCTTAAAGCTTCAGGATATAACGTAGTTCGCACTCGGAAGTCGGTATTAAGCTCTGCAAAGATAACTCGGTCGCTCTCATCGAGACTCGGCGGCACTCTTTGCCATTTAACTGCAATTACAGCACTGTACAAATCTCCCAAATCGAACCACACAAGCATGTGTCGTGCTTGTAACAGCGTTTGTACTTCTTACATCGGTCAAATGCAGAATAAAGCCGCTCGTTATGTTCCCTTTTGACTTTTAGGCTTCGAGCGACATGAGCAGTTCAATTTCCCAAAAAATAATTTCACTTTTGAATTTTTTACCTTATGACAAAACAAGCCAGTATGTTCCCAAAACGTACCCCCCCCCCAGTAATGGGAAGGTTGCCGGTTCGATCCCTCGCTCCTCCTGGTAGTATGCTGAAGTGCCCTTCAGCAAGCCACTTACCCCCTAATTGCTGCTGATGGCTGTGTCCATCGGTCCATGAATAATTAAGTTGCTTTGAACAAAAGCGTCTGCTAAATGATGAATTTTTTTGTTGTTGCAAAAAGCAGTTTTGAATAAAATGTGATATTACCATCATTCAAAACATGTAATAAAAAATACACACAAGGGACTAAAATAGGAGTTCCCCCATCCTCAAAAAGGAGATTTTATGTTTTCTTTTCAAAACTTAAAGGCGTTGCACTTGGCTGATTTGTTAAAATATATCTGGCATACTGTACATCATACAGCAATCATAGATGATAGTGATTATTTACATGATCAGGGCGACTTCAGTCTCTTCCTGTCATTTGTAATACTGTACATACCCCACATAGCTCACAGTGTTATTTTCCACTGTCCATTGAACAGATATCTTCCCTCACCATCCAAGAGATGTATTTTCTTGTGTATTAACATTTATAAGAGCCGTCAGTGGTATTAGTGCATATGTCTAACATCTCTCTGTTTAAACTTCTTCTCCTTCAGAAATCTTTAATACAATTGCCCTCCTTTTGCTTCCCTTTACTCCCCTCCTAGGAGGTCCTCCTGATGTGGGAAAGATGCTTGGTGGGGAGGAGAAAGAAGAGGATCCTGATGCAGCCAAGAAGGAGGAGGAGCGCCAGGAGGCACTGAGGCAGCAGGAGGAGGAGAGGAAGGACAAGTATGCCAAGATGGAGGCTGAGAGGGAAACCATGAGGCAAGGCATCAGGGACAAGGTAGGCCCAATACAGGTGGAGATTAACTAAATAACTAACTAAATAAAAAACGGATTCTACCTAATGTCAAGTTCAGATTACATAATTGTAGCCCCGATTTCCCACTCAAAGACAATTTTTGGAGATTGCAGACAAAAGCCCCAGATCAGAGTCAAATCAGCGCTGTGCGTGAACTGTTCAAAGATGCGATCCTAGAGATCGCTGAATCCTCGCCGACATGTCGCTAACACCCAAGATATTAGCAGGCTAGATATCTGGACCTGTCCTGTCCAAATCTATAGTGTCCAAATCTTTCACACTACAATCAGAATCTGAAGTGTGAAAAGTGTTGTATAATACAATAATTTACTTTATATTACAATAGTTAAACTAGTAATAAATATCATTTGGGAAATTAAAGAAAGGTTAAGCAACCATAGCACATAAAAAAGTTATTAAGGGCACTAATGGACAGACATTTTTTTTAATAATAATTAATAAATACATATACTAACCTTTAACATATACAGCAGTAGGTCAAAGGCTTGGAATGGGTTTGTATATGACATTCTTGGATGTCATCCATTACTCAAACGTTCAAAGGGCTTCACAGGGCTCTGTTTCTTGGCTGCAGACGAGCACAAAATATTTTTAACAGAACTGTTTTGGAAATAGAATAAACACATTGTGGTTTGATTTTTTTCCTGTGTGTTCTGCTGACTTTGGTCCTTGCTATAAAAGATTCCAGGCTGTTCGACAGTGAAATTTAGCTATAAATAGGGATAGAACTTGAAACAGTAAAAATGGTCAAAATCATATCGTCAGAAAAACACATTTCCATTATTTTTTATTTCATTTTATAGATAGATAGATAGATAGATAGATAGATAGATAGATAGATAGACAGACTTTTTTGAATATTTTGAATATACTGTATATATAGAGTATATACAGTATATACTGTATATACAGTCAAGTGACCCAGCAAACTAAACATAATATCTTGACTTTGTGAACATCTATATCCCTCATATATATATATATATATATATATATATATATGCATTCCATTCACCCCTATGACGGATTGCAGCGTGCTGTCGACTGGACTGGGTTACATGGTGCACTACCCATAATTCACTTCTGCACTGCACCTGGGGTGACATTGCCACGACGGCACCCTCACAGTAGTAACGGTTGCTATGTAACCACCTTTCTGCAGAAAGAGAGTGAGAGAGAGGGAGAGACAGGACGGAGAAACAACGTATAGTTCGGAACGGATCTCGGAAGAACACTGCAAATTGAATTGAATGCATCCTTCTCTTCTCTCCTCGGTTCCTTGAAGGCTACCTGACGAAGAGCTCCCAGAATGCCACTTCACAAAAAAGCCTGCAACATTCTCCTCTCGACCGCACAAACAATCATATAAACCAAATAAACCAACAGAAACATTCGACTCTGGAGGGTTTGGAATTCTAAATTTGTCTATTGTCTATTGTCCTCAAAATAATGGCACTCTCCTTAGGAGAGATTGATTTGAGATTCTTGTCCCACTTCTGAAACAGTGGGACAAGTACCTAAGTATCTAAGCAAGTCTAAGTACCAAAGTATCTAAGTAAATTTAAGTACCTAGGTAACTCTATGTACCCAAGTATTAAAGTAAATTTAAGAAAAAAAGTATCTAAGTACCTTGGGACTATGTAAATCTAAGTACCTAAGTAAATCCAAGTATCGAAGTAAATCTAAGTACCTAAGTATCTAAATAAATCAAAGAACCTAAGTAAATCTAAGTATCTGAGTAAATCGAATTACCTAAGTGTCTAAGTAAATATAAGTACCGAAGTATGTAAGGAAATCTAAGTACCTAAGCACCTAAGTAAATCTAGGTATCTAAGTAAATCTAATCTTCTAAGTATCTAAGTAAATCTAAGTATAATGGAAATTATAAGTACCTCAGGGAATCTAAGTAAATCTAAACATCTAAGTAAATCTAAGTACCTAATATCGAATTAAATCTAAGTATCTCAGTAAATCTAAGTAAATCTAAATACCTAAGTAAATCCAAGTATCTAAGAAAAGCTAAGTACCTAAGTATCTCAGTAAATGTAAGTAATTCTAAGTAAATCTGAGCACCTAAGCATTTAAGTAAATCTAAGGACCTAAGTAAATCTAAGTATCTAAGTACTTAGTACTAATCTGCACATACCACATTATCAAAATGTTTTGTCTGTTTGCAGGAGGACTTGTTCAATTTTCAGGTGTTAACAGTATATCAGTCAACCATAACTTCAAATGTCCTGTCTCCTTTCGTGTGTTTTACAAACCCCAGCTTTCAGAACTGCGGTTTTATTTGTATCTTTTCTTTCTTCGACGTCGTGCCTGACGGCGCTTCAGAAACCACCCCGAGTGACTGCGGCAAGGATCTCCAAGAACCATCATCTATTTGTGACACGTACCAAAATATTCCCCTGGTGAAAGACAGGCAATCAGGGAGAAGAGAACGAAGAGAGCGAAGGGAGGGGGAGATAGATAGAGAGAGAGAGAGAGGGAGGGAGAGAGTGGAAGAGATTACATGAAAGGGGTGAAAGAGAGTATGTGTAAGTGTGTACGTGCGTGTGCGCGTGCATGTGTGTGTGTGAAGGAGAGAGAGAGAGAAAGAGAGAGAGAGCGAGAGAGAGAGAGGATAGGTTTAGTAGCAGCTGCTCAAAACATGTCAACAGGAAAAGGCTCTGGGGTTCAAAGGGATGGATTAATTAGCAGTTATCGTACACACTCACACACACACACACACACACACACACACACACACACACACGCACACACACATGCACACACTTGTGCACATTCTGGCTCTTTAAGGCCATACAGTATGCTAAGTGTCCCTAAATAACATTAGAGGAACACTTTGGTGTCTTGTTTGTGTGGGTGTGTGTGTGTGTGTGTGACAATAAGTGAGGACGATAGACTTATATATAATATGCTAAAATATAAAGTGTATATATACAGTATATATATATATATATATACAGTCTATATATATACACACACACACACACACACAAACACACACACACACACACAGTATTTACACTACACTTAATTAATACAATTCACATTTCACTGCATATATGTATGGAAGTATGTATATGTATGTGACAAATAAAAATCTTGAATCTTGAATCTTGAATCTTCAACATTTTAATTGAATGTTTATTGCTTATTTTAATCAACAAACATATTTAGGGTGTCTCAGGTCAAAAAGTAACGATATGTTTGTCTACATGCAATAATCAATTTATGAACCTGGTCTTTGCTATAAATTTAATTTTTACACGTTACACAGCCCTGTGGAATACTCAATTCTGATTGGTCAATAGTTAGATACTTCTGAATAATGTCCCCCCCGTCTATTAATGACCGCTGTCACAGGCAACCACATCTCAGCCTGGTTTCACATCCCTTGTCACCCATGCCAATGCTAACACTGGCTAGTGGTGACATCTTGTGATGCTACATAGAAACAACAGTGGGAGACATCAAGAGATGAATATGGATGTCCAATTTCACATTCATAAATTATTCGCTAGGCTTATGTGGAATATTTTTCTTAGCAGAAGCTCGTAAACTAGGCATGCCTGTCATAAAATATATTCAATTCAATATTCCTTCCTAATATATACTTCAAATTATCCTAAATCCTATATCCTATCCTTCCTTCCAAGTGATACAATGCCTTGTTCTATTTCATATAGGCTCGACCCTCTAGCTTTGTCCTTATTGGCTTCCCACGTGCATATGCGCGCCTTGCTGAAAATTTGAATGTACCCATCAGCATATCAGCTGTGACCTGCCCCTGTAAAAGGCCCAGGCGCCTGCGATTCTGCTCCCCATATTTTTCATTGACGGTTCACTGAAGAGCGAAGATTGAGAAGTACCTGAAGATAACCTGAAGATTTGAAGATGAGAGACGCTAGCTTCCCACCAGAAGGACCTTTTTCAGGGCCAGGGTCCCTTGGCCGGTGGTGCAATGGATACCCGGCATATTTGTCGGCGGACCAGCACATCCTCTGCTTCGATTGCCTGGGATCCCTCCACGCCAAATACAGAGCCGAAGACCCGACAGACTGCGCAGCTTGCACAGCCCTGCCAAAGGATGAGCAAGATCACCATCTCATTCACTTTTTCTTTAATGAAGATGCTCCACTGGAAAACGCATATTTTCTGTTCGGAGCGGTTAAGGAGGAACCGGAGCAGGATCTGTCCTGTCCCTCCTGCACCGGACAGATCCCCCACCGGCTCATTTTCAAGATTCAAGAGGGATTCAAGAGGTTTATTTGTCACATACATATACATACTTTCATACATATATGCAATGAAATGGTTTTGCAACACACCCGGAGATTATGCACAATAGTTACTAAACCGAACATAATAGCTAACCTAATTCCTACCTAGCTAACTAACTGAAACAAACTGATTCCTAAAACATAATGCAGTTTGTGAATTGAATGACATATAAAAAAAATCAAATTAGACTCAAAAAGATAATACAAAGTATGGGTACAAAATAGAAGGGAATAGAGTTATGTATATGGGATAGGCAATTTGTATATAAAGATATGTGCAGTAAAATGCATGGGAATAAAGTGAGTATGGCGATATACAGTACAGTATACGCTACGATGCAGCAATACAGTAACGCAGAACAGAAATACAGCGCAGTATACAGTAACCCAGAGTAGTGATACAGTAAATTTGCAGCACAATATGCTACATACAGTACAGTAAGGCAGTGTGAGTAACTCATTGCTTTTTATTAGGACCCCTGGTGAGAGTCCTTATGGCTTGCGGGAAGAAACTCTGTCTCAGTTCGTTGTTGGGGTGGTGAGGATCCTTCATGATCCTGCGGGCTCTGCTACTACACCTCCTGGTGTATATGTCCTGCAGTTCCAGTGGTACGTTCGGCTGAACGCACCACCTCTCCTGTCCTGAGCAGTACTGTTCCCAAACCAGGCAGTGGTGTTGCCTGTCAGGATGCTCTCCACTGCTCCAGAATAGAAGGACTTGAGGATCCCCTCTGAGACCCTGAATTTCTTTAGTTGCCTGAGGAAGAAAAGATGATGCCTCGCCTTTCTCACCAGAGTGTCTGTATGTAAAATCTATGTTAAATCCTCCGTGATGTGGACGACAGGTACTTGAAGCTGCTCACCCTGTCGACAGAAGCCCCATTAATCACCAACGGCGCATGCGTCCTCGGTTGGAATCCCCCCCTAAAGTCCACAATCAGCTCCTTAGTTTTACTGATGTTAAGGAGGAGGCTATTGTCCTGGGACAGGTCAGCCACCTCCTCACGGTAGGCCTTCTCATCGTCGTCAGTAATCAGGCCCACCACAACAGTGTCGTCAGCAAACTTGATGATGGTGTTGGAGCTGGACATGGGCACACAGTCATGTTTCACCTGGAGCATCGATCGTCTCCCTAGAGCAAGAGGTTGTGTGCTGAGTATTGTGTTGTGTTGAGTCAGTGTGTTGAGTCTGTGTGCTTGGCGACGACTTCTCATTCTCATTCCCTCAGCGGCGGCGAGGCTGGGCCTACCCCTCCCCCCCATGGACGAGGCGCCTGACGAAATGTTGGTGGAGGTCAAAACCACGTCTGCGAGCAGAAGGGATTATCCTCTTTGCGCAGTTCCCCACCATCAATCACTACATTGACGGTGCTGAGACCACACCTGACTCGTTCCAGGCGCTGGTCTCCACCTTCTTCCCCTTTACGGCCATAGAGGGAAGAGTTACCGTCCAGATGAAGGGAATCCCTCGTCTGGAGACCGGACTGGCAGCCCTCCTGATCCCTCATGCCGCATGGCAGACAGAAAGGAAACTCATCCTGCCAAATAAATGCCACCAGCTCCTCTCAGGGTTTGCAAAGAAGAGCTTAAAGTTTGTTGCGCAATCGGCAGCGCTGGCTAACAACATCGCCCTGCTCAGAGCTTTTCTGGGCACCTTGGCAGCAGGTAAAGAGACGCTGTCTCCAGTGTCAGTGGATAACGTGGCAAGGACCCCCAGCGCCATTCTCCACCTGACCCAAGCCCTAATGGTATCAGTGGATAGAGTCATGACTTGGGTCACACAGACCCAATGTGGGCTATAGCTGGACCTGACCACTCTTCCATAGCCAGAAAATATGAAGATGATTAATGGCAGCTTGCCAGTGACGGACTCTTCTGAGCCTCCTTCACCCAGCTCCACCACTGGGAGGAGGAGAGGGCCCACCTGGGCAGCCATGCCCCCTTGGTAAAACAGGGGGCATGCAAAACAGACGACTGCCAGCAAAAAGTCGCGTACTCGCTCCAGACGAGTGGGTGCTGGGGGAGCCCCTCACCGGCTATTTGTGAATTGGATGTTTTTTGCAACAAGGCTCAAGAAAGGGGCCAATTTTGCAACAAATTTATATACTACTGTATTACCTAATTTAAATACGTGCAAATAGCACCATCACACGAGACACTATTTTTGTGACGGCTTCCTATCTTCATCGGTTATTGGACATGGATTCAGCCACTTCCAATGTTAACGTGTATGCGTCAGCTATCTCTGCCTGTTATGAGGGCTAAGGCGAAAAAACAGCATTTAGTCATCTTCTGATTAACCCTTTAGGTTTTTGTCCAAGCAATGTTACTGCTTCCATTCACAACACAGCTGTAACACAGCTGTACTGGCATTTTTCCCGGAAATGTTACTAGGTCTTGAGGTGGGAAATTGCCGGGAACAGATTTCCCGGAATATTGATCCCTGCTCCCATTCACACAAGACCCCATGCAGGAAATGTTCCGGAACATTTCAGGGTTAAGCGCTTCCTACAGGGAACAAGACGTATCCGACCCCCGTCACACTCTTTCCCCTCAAATGGGACCTGGCATTGGTACGGTATTGTCTCACAGGTAAGCGCTTAGAACCAACTGACTACATCACTTAAAAAACAGCTATCTGTCAAAACGGCCCTGACATCTGCTAAACACATGGGGGAGCTGGCTGTCCTGTCTGTGCACCCCAGCTGCCTTTTAGGAATGGTGATCTGAGTAAAAGTATGTTGAAACCCAACCCAGCTTAAATACCAAAGAACATCAGGAGATACAATCATTCAAGGGACATCACGCTTGACTCTTTCTACCCGCCACCGCACGCTAACGAGGAAGATAAACGTCTCCATTGCTTATGTCCAATTTCTGCTCTGGGTACATACAGTACGTATGTCTGGCGCACAGTGGCAATGAGGATCACAACTCAGCTGTTTATTTCTCACAGAAGTGACTATGGAAAACACTTTGTCGAAATACAGGCTTTCTCATCGGTTTTGTGACAGCATCACACAAGCCTACATGCAAACAGGTCAAGTTTTTCCACCTGGCATCAAGGCTCACTCACACTCACTCGAGTCATGGCGGCATCCACTGCCCCGTTTGGAGGTGTGTCAGTGGAAATCATTTGCATGGCAGCGTCATGGGTGTCACCATGCATCTTTAGATTAGATTAGATTTGATATACTGGATGTATCGGGAGGATCTCTGTCCTCTTCTGTGCTCCCTCGTTTAGCCCTTACGCGGACGAGTCCATGGGAACAGCAAATCCAATATTCAAATGAGAGTGGACATCTCCAGCGCATGATTGGTTTAACCGCCGGTCCGGCTGCATCGCAAACCCGCTTACTCAGATATGCAAATGAGGATGGAGGGTCCCAGCGCAAGGTTGGCTTAACCGTCGGTTCAGCTACATCACAGAGCTTCCCTGTTGAGATGTCACAATGCTATTTAGGGAAACCGTGTGTAGATATAACGTGGGTCCCACTGCTCTGTCATGTCTTGAACGCAATTATGCCTATCAGTTGGCCAGTTGTACCAGCAAAGCTTTTGCCTTGTCTCTTGTCAGCAGGGCGTAGACACGACTGGCTTCGCCTTATGCCAATAAGGACATTATCGAATGTCGAATATTTATGGTTGAATTCACACACCATATAAAAAACCGAACATTTCTTTTTACCTGTCTGTGTGTGTGTCTTCTAGTACGGCATCAAAAAGCGCGAGGTGGCTGAGGCCGAGGCGGCGGCTGCCATGGAAGAGCCCTCAGAGGGCAGCTTGACCCGGCCCAAGAAGGCTGTTCCGGCTGGCTGTGGCGACGAGGAAGAGGAGGAGGAGAGCATCATGGACACGGTGATGAAGTACCTCCCCGGACCCCTGCAGGACATGCTGAAGAAGTAGGGGCGGCGCCGACTCACGCTAACGTTATCGAGCTTAGCTAACATGGGTGTCAGATTTGCAACGCTGGATCAAATCCTTTTTATTCAACGCTTCGACTCAGATCGGAACTTCTCTTTGGTCCCTAAACATGGGAAAAAAAGAGAAAAATTTCAACCTTGTTGGTTTTTTTCATGTTGGATATTTGAAGTTTGGAAATAAACTGATCTGATTTGAACCAGCGGTGTGAATCTCCGCTGTGTGCCAAGCTCGGCCAAAACAGCCTTGGCGAACGTTAGCAAAGCTACGCTCATGTTAATAGCTAGCCAACAAAGAAGGGGCTAATGACAATGTTAGGCTATTTATCCCTCTAGTTTGAGAAGTTTTAGATTTACATGGGCTTTTTTGTTTTGTTTTTCCTCCTCCTGTGAAGGTTGCAGAGAAGTCTAGCGGCACAGACAAATACTCTTCCTGCCAACTAAGCTTTCACTTATTTATTTGTATATAAATTAATCCCAAAAAAAAGACATCAATCAAAAGCCTCTAGGTAGGCCAAAAAACTAAAAAAATCATATAATAACCATACTTACTGTGTGTTTGTCTATGAAATACAAAAAAAAAAGTTATACCTGATAACTCGATAAGCCATATTTTAAGAAGGAAATTTGAAGACTCTTATCGTGTGCTACTAAAGCTAAACTAGCTGTTTTTGTTGGATCTTCCATGTCGGAAATTTATGTCAAAACTTTTTGCACACACATAGTTAGCGTTACACATATTCCTCCGTCGAAAGCCAACCTCCCGAAGTCACCGAAAAAAACAAACAAAAAAAAATACTAAACGTTTCTGTGTGGTGTAGTGTTTTCTAAACCCCCCTGCCGCTGTCACGACCTCTTTGTTGTCTCTGCATGGACATCTGTCTGGTCCAGTTTGTCGTGTGAATATGTACGACCGCCGCTCTTCTTTGTCACGCAAAATATTAATGCAATAACTCTTGATTTTGAATGTGGTTTCACTTTCATGTCGACAATGATGTAAACAATAGTTATCGATACCAATAATTAAAAAAAAAAAAAAAAAAAAAAAAAAAGGATGCATTCAGGAATTTTATTTTAGCAATTCACAATTCTTTGGGGTGTTTTTTTGGGTGTGGTTGTTGATGAGGAATGACAAATTACGACCATTTGGGGCTTTGGGGTTTTTTTGGTCATAAAGCTGGAAATATGGTGATGCCAAGTCTTACTCCCAAAACCGCAACTATAAATACAAATTGTAATAATAATAATAATAATAATAATAATAATATTATATATTTAATAATTATTATTTCTTACACACCATAAGGACTGACCCAAAATGAGGGCCGCATTATTTGAACAAGCGTTTTAGAAGACCTACACTCCATTCCCGTAAGAAAGGAAATACTCTTCACAATTTGTTTATCGATTGATTGTTTACTTACCGGGCAAAAGGGGGAAAAAAATTGAACCTTTTCAAAAGAATGTGTGTAAAAAAAAAAAAAAAAAAAAAAAAGAATGAAAAGGAAAAGAAAATGCTTGATTTTGTTCATCGGTGGGTTGAATGTTTTGAATAAGCCGCAGGGAGCGGAATGGAATGCCATGAGCAATAAAGGAATAACATGTATGTGTCTGCCTGAGATTCAATTAAAAGGAAAAAAAAAAAAACTTTTAAACTTGTTCACCTATATAACAGCATTTCATTCACCATTACTCACCATTTACATTCCTGTTAAATCAAGAATTAAGAATGCAACCGGGTTAGTGAGCTGCATCCCAGCTGATTTATCCGAAACTGTTACACTCGAATAACAAGGGGAAAGATGGATGAAATACAAAATTAGAGAAGTGAAGAAATAGCTGGAAAATCCCCCCTAAAAACAGTAAATTAGGAGACATAAACAACGGACTGACTTTGCTGGGGACTGTAACTCCTCATTTTGGCCACTGAATGTCACTGTTGTCTATCCAGCGTGGTACTACTACATATGACGTCATTAACTAACCATAGCCTTAACCAAACCTCACCTGAAAACTAGCTGGTGCACCCTGGTTAAAAAATTTGTGAAAATATTATTTTTAATTTTATTAAAATTATTTGCGTAGCCCGGGGCGTCAATAGATTTTTATCACACACACACACACACACACACACACACACACACACACACACACACACACACACACACACACACACACACACACACACACACACACATATATATATATATATATATATATACACACACACACATATATATATTTTCACACATATATATATATGTGTGTGTGTGTGTGTGTGTGTGTGTGTGTGTGTGTACATATATATATATATATATATATATATATATATATATATATATATATATATATACACAGTGGGGCAAAAAAGTATTTAGTCAGCCACCAATTGTGCAAGTTCTCCCACTTAAAAAGATAAGAGAGGCCTATTTGGTCAATAACAAAAGTTCATCTCAATACTTTGTTATATACCCTTTGTTTGCAATGACAGAGGTCAAACGTTTTCAGTAAGTCTTCACAAGGTTTTCACACACTGTTGCTGGTATTTTGGCCCAATCCTCCATGCAGATCTCCTCTAGAGCAGTGATGTTTTGGGGCTGTCGCTGGGCAACACGGACTTTCAGCTCCCTCCAAAGATTTTCTATGGGGTTGAGATCTGGAGACTGGCTAGGCCACTCCAGGACCTTGAAATGCTTCTTACGAACCACTCCTTCGTTGCCCAGGCGGTGTGTTTGGGATCATTGTCATGCTGAAAGACCCAGCCACGTTTCATCTTCAATGCCCTTGCTGATGGAAGGAGGTTTTCACTCAAAATCTCACGATATATGGCCCCATTCATTCTTTCCTTTACACGGATCAGTCGTCCTGGTCCCTTTGCAGAAAAACAACCCCAAAGCATGATGTTTCCACCCCCATGCTTCACAGTAGGTATGGTGTTCTTTGGATGCAACTCAGCTTTCTTTCTCCTCCAAACACGACAAGTTGAGTTTTTACCAAAAAGTTCTATTTTGGTTTCATCTGACCATATGACATTCTCCCAATCCTCTTCTGGATCATCCAAATGCTCTCTAGCAAACTTCAGACGGGCCTGGACATGTACTGGCTTAAGCAGGGGGACACGTCTGGCACTGCAGGATTTGAGTCCCTGGCGGCGTAGTGTGTTACTGATGGTAGCCTTTGTTACTTTGGTCCCAGCTCTCTGCAGGTCATTCACTAGGTCCCCCCGTGTGGTTCTGGGATGTTTGCTCACCGTTCTTGTGATCATTTTGACCCCACGGGGTGAGATCTTGCGTGGAGCCCCAGATCGAGGGAGATTATCAATGGTCTTGTATGTCTTCCATTTTCTAATAATTGCTCACACAGTTGATTTCTTCACAACAAGCTGCTTACCTATTGCAGATTCAGTCTTCCCAGCCTGGTGCAGGTCTACAATTTTGTTTCTGGTGTCCTTTGACAGCTCTTTGGTCTTGGCCATAGTGGAGTTTGGAGTGTGACTGTTTGAGGTTGTGGACAGGTGTCTTTTATACTGATAACGAGTTCAAACAGGTGCCATTAATACAGGTAAGGAGTGGAGGACAGAGGAGCCTCTTAAAGAAAAAGTTACAGGTCTGTGAAAGCCAGAAATCTTGCTTGTTTGTAGGTGACCAAATACTTATTTTACCGAGGAATTTACCAATTAATTCATTTAAAATCCTACAATGTGATTTCCTGGATTCTTTCCTGGATTCTATATACTGTATAAATACAGTATATATACGGTATATATATACACATATATACATAAATATATATATATACACACATATATACACACACATATATATATATATATACACTGTATATCTCTATGTATATGTGTATATCTATATATATAGATATACACACACATACATATATATACATACATACATTCATACACACACATATATATTTATATATTTATACACACACACACACACACTATATATAACCATATATACATACATATATACATATACACATACATACATATACAAATACATATATACACATATACAGTATATATTTACATATACACACATATACTGTATGTACACAAAAATATATATTCACACACACACACATATATACACACATTTACATATATATATATATATATATATATATATATTTGTGTGTGTGTGTGTGTGTGTGTGTTTGATAAATATTAATAAATATACTTTATTAATCACCAAAGGGAAATTCCAGTGTTGCAGCACCAATGACATACATGACAAGACACACATAATGTACAAAACACATGTTTCTAAATCAATTTCCACAAACACAAACACGCACGCACACACACACACACACACACACACACACACACACACACACACACACACACACACACACACACACACGCACACGCACACGCACACGCACACACACACATACAGTGTCTTTTCAAAAGTAGCATTGTTGCAAGAGACAGAAGAACCGTTTAATAAGGGAGCTAAATGCGTCCATTTTTGACCGTAATTGTAATTTGCAGGGCTAGTGATAAAGCACACAGAACTAAACTAGATCTAATCTTACACAAATTAAAACACATTGGTAAATTAGCATTAGGTAATTGGCATTTTAAGATTAAAGCTACCGTATTCCTTGATGATGGTGTGACTACATTCTTTCGGAAAAAAGCACAAATTCTATTACTATACTATTAATACAGTGACCACCAACGTAATGTTTAGACAGCATTTTCCTGAAGATCTTCGTCTTAAACATGTGATGGGCTTTCAAAATAAGGTATGTTTAACAAGCATGACTTTTTGAAATCACTTCTCTTAGGTCTAAGAAAATAAATGTTTTTGTCCTTCATTTGTTTGGTTTAAGGGGTTATTTTTTTTTCATCCATGGTTACTGTAAGCATGCGTGGTTGTATATATGTGATAGATACATACAAAGTTAAAATCTTCTTTACATTTTTTTTATTTTTTATTATTTGTACACATGACAGTGAAATTGATCTACATTCTGAGTTACAAAGGAAATCAGCATCTGAAACTCTCAACACATAATTTCCATAAGTAACCCCCCGCCCCCCGCCATTTGATTAACTTCATAACCTTGATGGCATTTATTAACTTCTGTGAAACCGGACATTATCAATCTCTGTGATAGAGAACTATATCATATTCAACCACAAAGTTCATCTCCAGTAAATAACTACAAAACAAGCACAATCAATCAACACATTAGATTCAGACCTAGCTGGGAGTTGTGAAAAAATAAAGAAAAATCCATTCAAATACTGCCAGTGGCTTGAATTACCCTGCTTTCCCATAATGCTGTTTATCTCCACTTAAAGTGTTATTGTAATTCTTAATGTGAAGCCTGACTCAATTGGGTTTTTGCAGTGTTTCTAAATGGAACCGGATAATGACCAATTATATTCCTTGGGATGCTTTAAAAATTCCCCCAAGTGCTGGATGTGGTTCTGTTTAATGGTCAGGCAGTTTGGGAGGATCGCTGGATATGGTCTTCAATGGGAGTGCCCCAAATGGTGTTGGTTTATGATGCGTGGCTCTCCCCACTGAAATGGTACAATATGAGCTTTAGCTGTGTGGAAGAAGGTTTGTAGCGGGTCAGGAGAATCGCCCTGGACGGTATAAGATAATAATGATTTCATCCCCTCTAGGCTTGTGTATTAGCATCTTTAGTCTTTTACTGATTCTGAGGTCGTTTTTCAACCCTTCGCAGCGACCAATTCTTTATTGATTCCCTTATTTATTTCCCCCGATTAATCACCAGGGTTTGTCACCCAAGATCTTTTGACATGTCTGCAATAATAATATTTGTTCTGGAAATAGTTTTGCCAAGAGTTACATTCTGCCAAATTGTTGCTGGATCTCCTCAAATTTTTACAACGACTATTTAAACTAAGTTATATTTAGATCTACCATCACAGATGCTAAGCATGGGTAATCAAACCAAGTGGTGTATTACGACGGATTTTAAGCTCCTGCTCATTCCCAAAGTCTTTCAAAAATAAATATTATCTATATATGGCAAGACTCACAGTAGACAGTAGAGTGATCTATCCATCTATCTATCTATCTATCTATCTATCTAAGTATCTATCTATCTATCTATCTATCTATCTATCTATCTATCTATCTATCTATCTATCTATCCACAAAACACTACAAGATATAGTCAGATCAAGCAGTATTTTCCCAATCTCAACATCCAAGTGGTTGAGACGTTTTTTTCAGAGCTTATATTTTACTTGACAAAGTCATTGGTTGGTGGCGGCTTTGATGCTTGACTGAAAATGGATACCTTGTAGTGTTTATACTCCTTAAAGCAAAGTCAGTAGAAAAGCTGTGATGGCATGACAGCAAGGACAACTCATTTACAGTAGAATAATTATTAAAATCGACCACACTCACAACCTAGCTTCCAAAGGGGCTCTCAAAAAAGAGAAAAAAAGCTTAAAAAAATCCTAAGTCCCTGTATTGTAGCATATTAGATATTCAAGGTCGTATCAGTACAATTTGACATTCTTTGGGAAATACGCAACCTACTGGCAACTGATGGAAATTTCAGCAAGATCAGCAAAGCTGACCTCATGCTGTCAACAGCTGCTACAAATCCCTGTCCAAATAGTATAGTCTTTTTGTGGTGTGAACATCTAACTGATACAACCTTCAAACGATCATGCTAACAAGATGGCAAATATCATATCTTCATTTGTGTCCTCCGAAGAGCGCTACGGCGCATGTTCCTATACTTAGTCTGGTTACCTGACTGAGATACTGCCTAATGCTCTGGTACCCAGTGAAAACTCCTTAGTGCACTTTGACTTCCAATCAAAAAAGTCAGTCCATTAACACTGTAAAAACATCAAAACAATGCTCTTGACTCTTAAATATTGACTCATCGTTTTATATGGATCCCGCATTTTATCAAATCCTCTTAATTTCTTCTAAACCTGTGGTTCCCCCCCACCCCCCTTCCTACATGACGATGAGGGTTCACATGTCTGTAGCAGGGATTTTTGACATCCTGGTTGAAGCATGAAGCAGAGTTTTGTCGCATGTGGGATTGGCTTATTAAATTGAGAAGCCGGGTAACAGTTTTGTAATAGTTTTGTGTAAACTCAACATGAAGTAGAAATTCTGAGCAAAAGGCAATAAAGGCACCTTTTGAAATACATTCCTATACATTTTTTCCACAATTGATCCAGTAAGCATGTTTTTTCGATTTTGTGCAACATGTTCCATGAATCTATCTTTTGACAATCTCAGAAAAAATAACGCCTCAAACCCTGCCTCCCTCAGTAATCTTTGGCACCGATCTTTGGAAACCGCTGCACTAACGGCCAGTCTAGACAGTTCATAGCACAGAGACCTCAAATTTTGTTGTGAAAACCGAAACCTGAGAACCTGTTGTCGAAGCTTGAGCTGGTGCGGGAGAGCAGGGTATTCTGGCTATTGTTGGGTTAGGGTGTGGGAAGGCAAGATGGAGTCCAGGAGGAGGGGATGGGATGGTAGGCGTAATCCCTGGTTTCTACACGTTTGTCCGACACTTGGGCAAGATGGGTCCTCCTTCAAGCCTTCTCTTTCTAACTGCAAATGGAGATGAGAGAGAGAGACAGGAAGAAGGAGGGAAGACGGAGAAGATAAGTTACAGGTTAAAAATTGGACCATTACATACAGTACATGGCTTATCTTTAGAAGTTTGTCCTTTATGTGCTTGGCTACTGATTGAGCGGAAGGAGTAAAAGAGCTTTTTGGGCTTTGGAGAGGGAGGTTTGATCAAAACAGTATGTAACACTACAGAGCGTTTTGAGCTCGAGAAAATATTTGTTTGTTCTTTTTAGCCGGGAACTGATTACAGTGACTAACATCGAAGGAGGGAGGGAATAAAAACCTACAGCAAGCTACTCGTTTGATCTCCATTAAAAATATAAATCATGGAGACCACAGAGCTTATAGGAAGAAACTTTCATCTCTAAAAAAAAGCAGGATAGGAACCAACCAACAGATAGAGCACTTCCCCTCCAAATAGCTGTAAAAGTTAAGATCTCAGACAAGCACAGCTCTTGAAGGAACTTCAGGCTTCTGAAGAGAGTGAGACTGAAGTCTGAAAGGGGTGGGGGGGGGTGCGAGGCGAGAAGAGGAAGGTGAAGGAGGACGGGAGGGGAGAGAAGAGGTGAGCCGCGTAAACAGTTTTCAGTTGATAGACTCGACAGATTCTTTGAAAAGATGAGAAATTAAGTAGCATGGACAGACGGCGATCTGCTGCCAGCGGTCTTCACAGGGAAGGAGGCAGAGGAAGACGGTGAAGAATGGCCGCCATGTTGATAATTGATCCCTTCTTTCTGACAGAACTGGGGTTCTTAGACATCGTCGGCCCATATCACGAAGCTGGTGTCATCAGTTGCTCTATGTAGGTCAATGTAGAACTGCAATGTCACAGTGCGGCCACTAGGTGTGAGCACAGTAGCTCATTAAGTCGTATAGCAGTATTGACATAATAGGGACCAAACGGCAACTGACTTGCCGTACACCATCCCACCTTGCAAGAAAAGCCAAGAAAGAATCACGAGAGAGATACAGGTGAAACATAAGTTGAGTGGACACTTAGAAGGAAAAAACACCGAAGACACGACTACAATATGTAGGCGAGAAAGGGAGTTGCAGGGAGTTGAAATCAAAGACACTGAGGACTGGACAAAAAAAATGCTGTGTTCCAAATTGTTGACTTTGTTCCAAATCATGCATTTGTTCACTAACCCTAACCCTGAAATATAGGCGTAAGTCAGCGAAATAACAAATCAGTTATTCCTTTGTAAAACTGTTTTGCCGTTTTTGGATAGTTGAGCATCCTTTGTTTGTTACATTTTGAGGTGCATGCTGGGTAATCTGAAGTGGACTATAATATGAGGTAGGTATGAGGTAGGTAGGTTTTTTTTAGATTTGGAACACCCTACAAAATGGCTGCCACTCTCGTTACTCAACGACTAAGTGACTGCTTGATCGATTTGGAACACAGCACAAAGTTGCTGAGCATCCCGGTGGCCACGAAGAGAAGCATCGGCTGGTGAGCAGAGCAGAAGAGGTCAAAGGTCGCCGTGCGCCATGGAGTGTCAGGGCGCATTACTTTGTCTTGGACTTGAACTTTTTCCCAAAGGCCCGTTCCAGCTCTGGGACGGAGAGCGTGAGAGTGAAGGAGCCGTCTGAATCGGACCTGATGACCCGCGCTACAAGACCACAGGGGAAACAATTGGTGTTAGGATGCACACACTCGCTCTGGAGTACAAGCACATACTCACATGATGATGTGAAATTTCTAATTATTTGATGTCGTTTTGATCTGATTTTCTACTTTATATTAACAACTATACAGCCCCACTGGGATCTCAAAAATTTTTTCTGTGATTATTGCTGAAATTGCCCTTTACTGAAAAGTTGCAATGCACTTTTTGATGTTTTGCAGCAAATAAGTCACTAATTTCAAGTCAGTTGACAATATTTATTTGTGTTGCAGGACTGTATTACAGGGGGTACAAAAAAGTTTCCCAAAACACAGGGAAATGGCTTTGCACAATGTTATTTTGGAAGAAAAAATTATTGCATTACTATCGTAGTCGCCAGTTCACACAGATAGCATTAGCTCGTGGACAGGCAGGAAGTTTTGATAATGTCGCTAAGGTAACATAATTTGCAGAAACAAAACGATAGTTGTGGATTGGATTGATTGGGTAAGTTTGGACGCACTTTCTTTCCCCAGTTTGATTATTTATACTGTATATTATTGCGATCCCAAGCTCCTCCAGTTCCTGGAGGGACTGATTATATAGTCCAATGTGATTAAACTGATTGGGAGATGGGATTTCAAATACAACAGGGGGGTTTAAGTTGTGAGCAGTTTATACATTTATAAAAAACATGGTCATGTATGGATATGTATATATTGATATTGTGTGTGAAATTCACTCAGTTCACACAACATGGTCAAACAACATACACAAACGTGCATATACACATACAGTACACACTTAGACCAAAATGGAACATAATTATTGACGTGTAATCTATTAAGGGACATGTTCCTATGTCTAAAAAACAAACAAACACATTTCTTTAATATCTGGCTACTCCCTGATCCGATTCCCTACATCAGCCTTGAATTGTAAAATATCGCAATATAATACAGCAGTATTGGTTCTTCTTCATCTTCTTACTGTGGCTTATAAGTCCAGACTTCTCAAATCAGTGGATGAAGCGGCCATCACGCACTCTGCACTCTCACACTCACACTCACACTCACTCTCACACACTCTTTTCATTAGCGATGACGTTGCGATCCAGGAAGGCAGAGGGTGATGCCAAGCTTTGTTTTGATTGGCCCGGGGTCTCCTGGCCAATAACATCTTTGCTTTCCTTAGCTCGGCTAATTACGAGGGCTTTTTTTATATAAAAAATATATGAGTTTAGCACTGACATGAGTACCGCCTCGGACTGCCAAACAAAACGTAAATTTACAAGCTGCCGTGTCCTGGGGTGCCCCAGGGTGAGTCACAGGGCTCACAACCCTCACAAGGTTGTGAGTTTGAATTCCGACTGCCACATCTGAAAAATACAGGATATGACCTACTATTCATCCTCCTATCTGGTCTCAGTAGTATCATTGAAATGTACCCAGGTCGTTGTTGTTCATCATGGCGTTGGAGCCGCGCAGGCGTGGGCCCTGCTGGGTGAAGTGGTAGCCGAACTTCAGCAGGGTGGTGTTCTTCTCCAGCATGCTGGCGATCTCCATCTCCACCTTGTTGCCCAGAGGCTGGCTCTGGTCCAGGAGAGGAGCGGAGAGAAAGTTTTTAGATTGAATGACAATTAATAACAAAAAAAGAGATGACACAGGAAGAATATTTTATTTATATTTTTTTATTGCTCATTTATTTACTACCTCATTTATTATTGTTTATTTATTTTTATCTTATTTATTCATTACACCTGAATTTCAATAATCTTGTGATTTATTTATTTTTCTATATATTCATTTTTCTTTTTATTCATTTATTAATTTAATAAGTAAATAAATAAATCACATCTACAACCTTTCTTGATCATAATCAACCAATCAATCAATCAACCAATAAAAAGAAGGTGACCTACATGAAAAAAACAAGTTAAAAAAGAAGTGTGCAGATAATAGAGAAGGCAGAGGGAAGGAACCGCACGGATATATACTCAGAGGGGAAGAAAAAGAAGGGGAAATACGACATATGAGGGTGATATAACGTCTATGACTCATTCGACAGGAGGAATTGGTTATTGACCAAGTGACTCTTTGGATTTATGAATGCACTAAACGACAGCACCTCGCCATCCGCCGTCACCCAAGGGTATTGGATGGAACCAAGATACCTGGTTGTCTATCTTGAGCTCCAGCAGCGTGGTGTTGTACTGCAAGGACTCTATGAGGGACAGGATTCCAGTGCCGGTGATGAAGTTGGACTCCACGTTCAGGCTCTTCAGCGTCGTGTTCACCTTCAACATGTCTGCCAGGGCCTGAGAGGGGAAAAAGAAAACACAACTCAGCGTCCATCCACTGTTATTTGACCGGCGTCCTTCCATTAACGAGGATACATATGCATGTGCATTTCCAAATACCGTAACCTAGAATGCCTCTTTTTAGAGTAAGTGAACTAATGGATTTGAGGTGAAGTTTTGATAGCTGCCGAATAATGCACAGACCAAAGTCAAAAGAGAGCGAAGCGGACAGTCTTATTAAGGGTTTTTGGCCATTGTAAGGATTTAAGTTGCAATGGTCCTGTATTTGAGTTCCAAAAGGAGCACCACTCATTCAATCACTGATGCCTTCCTTTAGAAAACACCTGCCCTTACCTCTAAAAGGCATACCATGATTTTTATTTATCATTTTCTGCCAGATGTTAGAGTGAGATGTTAGTTATAAACTGGTTCCTCAGGTTTCACCCTACTCCCCTGCATGGTGAAACTCTAGGGCAGAGAAGGGACTCACAAAGGCGACAGGGTCATTGCTCCTCGTCCCCACTATGGTAAACCTCTCCACTGCGCTGTTCACTTTCAGGGCCTCGGCGTATGCCTTCAGGGTCGGCACGGGGATGTTCTGGAAGGCAGATCCGAAAACGACGACAGTCAGGAGTGTCAGGGTGGAAAGCGTCTTTAAGATTGTTTTCTACTGTCAACTTGAATTAATTATGGGTGAGCTCGTTTTCTTTTTAACCCTTCATCACAATGTTGGTTCCCGTCATTTATAACTGTTCATTGCAACAACCTCGCTGAGCATTTTACTATTGAGAAATGTACTGCTCTGCTGCAGCTTCTCACCGCAAACGTTTAAGCCTTGAAAAAAACAAAACGGATTAAATAGGGTTTTCAAAAACTGGAAGCTCACAATACATAGAAATACGAAGTAAGAAAAGAGGTTACAAAGCCCTGGAAATTGATAATGGCAGGCAAAAAAATACACTAAAACACATGTGATTACAATGTGAGTTTCCCGTACTTGAAAAAGGAGAATTAATATTTTTTGAGGATTAAACGTTTGCCCCATTTGAATGGATTCAAGCACAGTGAGAAGCTGCAGCAGATTGGTAGGTTTATCAATAGTAAAGCGTGACAACAGTTAAATAAATCAAGGGAACTAACATTTTAATGAGGCCTGGGTTGAAACATAGGAAACCTATCCTTTTAAGCTCCATTTCTTTAGCTAATTTAAAAATGATGACACAATGAAACTCTAACAGACTTCCCCACGCACACCCTACCCTGATGTTGTTGAGGTTGACCTCTACGAGGTTGGGGTCATTCCTCTTCATTCGCAGGAGAGTCTCCTCTACGTCGGTGGAGTTGGGTTCCTCGTCTGGGACTGGTTTGTACTGGGCGCACTGGATCACACCTGGAATATATATTGATAAACTAAACCGTACTGTACTGAAAGATCTGCAGTGGGGGCCTAATCTCAATCAGAAAACGGGAGGTTGAAAGCGTCAAGGTTTAATCGAGCTGAAGATTTGAGTATAGGCAGATGACAGTACCGTGTTGACGGTAAAACGTGGAGTGAAGCAATAAATTCCTCAATAACTCCAGTTTTTAATTGTTGAAATAAACGTCATTAAGAAAACAGTAACATAAGTCCAAATACCACAAATTGCAGAGCACAGGAGTAAGCAGCTTTAAAGGCTTTCGGACGGGCTACAAGAGCCGGTCATATTAGGTAGTGAGGAACTTTTAGGGGCTACCAGAGAGAATCTATAGGCTCCACACACACCACCTAGAATAGATCACTGACTCATTAAACTGTGTGTGGAGAGAAAGCTAGAGCATTACACTGTGGAGTTTAACATAAACAGACGAGCCTTCAACGGGGCTTCAGGAGATTTAGGCCACTGGCAGGTTAGTGGTGTGAAGTGTTTGTGTCAGTGAGACTTTATATCTATCTATCTATCTATCTATCTATCTATCTATCTATCTCTCTATCTATCTAAGTCATCATCGTAGCATTATGGTATTTGTATTGCACACGTGTACATTCGGACTTACTGTTGAGGCCCTGTTTGTTTACAATGGTGCTGCTGGCCAGAGCTTCATAGTACTGCTGGTTGCTCATCAATGTGTGCATGCCCAGAATGGCTGGAGAGAGAGCGAGAGAGAGAGAGAGAGAGAGAGAGAGAGAGAGAGAGAGAGAGAGAGAGAGAGAGAGAGAGAGAGGATAGTTTTCAATGGGAAAATAAGATGACAAGGCATTAAGATGGACCCAGACTGCATGACAGTCCCAAAACCCGGAAGCAAGCAAGCACTTCTCCAACCACGGATTCTGCCTTTAACCAAACATGTAACCGCGTTTCCAGGTGGATTTTGAAAATAAATACTTAAACAAATAAATAAATAAATACATAAACAAACAAACAAATAAATAAATAAATACATTTATTGACATAAAATTAAAAAAAACAACAGAAATTGGTTGGTGGTCCATGGTTAACAAAGGCAGAGAAAATGTGGTTTGTTTTCTTTTATGGGTTACATAAGTGAACACATTGCCTCCAAAATATGAATCCATAATTCGCCTTGAAGGAGTACGTTGCTGAACAGCGGTAGAATAGATTTCAGGAACTGTAGGTTTCAAGGCGCCCTGAGCATCCCGAAACATTGTTTCGGGATCCTTGCATAGAAAGGCAAAAATAAACTGTAAACGCATTGGAGATGGGCGGAAAATGCTCAAAATCTGAAGGGGCAAACCTCTGAACTATCTTGTTGATTATATCACAAGCATCTACTGCACATATTGGTTCTACAAGATATTTCCATTTACGTATGATGAAAGACCATGCGCATTGACGTCGGAGAAAGTATTTTTCCACCATGTTGCAGGATTTCCAGGTGCTGAAAACCTCCATACGCTTTCTATCGTCCAGATTGCCTTGATGTGTTTTCTGGCCCATAGCTGTGCGCGCTAACTTGTACATATAGCTTGTAGCTGGAAAATCATCTGTCGTCCCCCCCACAGTATGCATCTTGGCAATCTTGGTTCAGCAAGTTGAGCAGAACATAAGCCTGTGCAGCTCTTTTCAATAATGCTTACAGTGCTATTCACTTGTGGAAACTGAACATAGGCACATAACGTTCAGTCGGCCGGTCTTATCCACAAAGCCGATTTCCTGCTGCAATCCAACATTTGGGTTGGCCATGCCAACACAAACAAACAAACACATACAGTATCATCACAACAGGCTCACAAATCAAACCCCACAGTCAGGCGGTCAACGCTGTAAAAACAACAACAAAAAAATACGAACTATGACACGTCCACTGGGTTGCTTACCACACGTCAGCGGCTAGAGAATGTATGCATCAGTCATACACTCCCCATAATCACAAATGAAGGGCTGGTCCCCCTGGGAAGTAAAGCTCTAATCAAAACAAATCAGGTTGTGATGCCATCCCATTAGAGAGAGCCGAGCACTTTTAAAGTGAAATCTAAATTCCCAGGGGCACCGCCAGTGGACTAGATAGAGGCTTGACTAAGTACAGTTGGATGGTAGAGACACACACTATAAATACGTGTGTTGAGTTTCACAGTCATGACTTTACTACATATGTGATCATCGTAGACGTTCCCTGTTAGCGTTGCAGTGCTACCAAAGAGAGGTGATGTGGAAAATAAATGCAAAACGTGTAATGTAAAACGCGAAATAAGATCGTGCCGGACCACGTACGAGAAATGAAGATGCCGTGCGAAACACAACAAGAAACGAAATGGATGCACTGAGAACCTAGCACCAATTATTACCCTGACCCCTAATTGTGACTGAGGTTCTTTCCTTATTACACGGTGCTGTGGAATGCTCGATCCTGATTAGTCAATAGTGGCATTCAGCGGTCAGTTATTTCTGTATAACGACTGCTGTCTGTTGTCACAGGCAGCCACTTCTCCCTACCTGCATTCACATCCCTTGTTTAGTGCTGCCTACATGCTCATGCCAACACTAGCTTGTGGCGGCATCTTGAGGCACTACATAGAAACTACAATGGAAGGCTTGAAGAGATGAATGCGGATGGGTCCAATTTAACAGTATTAACAATTTGCTATGTTGCTATGTGGACTATTTTTCTCAGCGGAAGCTAAGAAGCCAAGCAGTCCACCGAGATAGATAGGCATACATGTTATAAAACTAGGCGTACTAGTTCATCATCATCACATTACAATAATTTCAAATCAATATTTTGTCTTAATGCATTATTTTATCTAGTATGTAGCTGTGTAATAAGCAGGATAATGTATGAATACATTTTTAAATAACCCCCTTCAAGACCTCAACACCTGTCAGGGTTATTTTGCGATAATGCCCGGCTGGCTGCACATTATTCCTGACATATGTTTCAGACAGCAGTCAATAGATGCCAGTGTGCACAGACCCCTGTTAAAACCTTTTTCTGCTCAAACATGGACATTCTGGCCATTTTCGAGCCAGACTTTAATTCCCCATCTTTTCTTCGTCATCTTATAGCCCATTTTGTCTGTATCTTCCCTTAATTTGCGCTACAATAACAACATACAGAAGCAATGCAATGCGAAAATGAACCCATGCACGCTCGGGCTGCGTCAGATACCCAGGATGGACGGCAGGAAGTCTCAACAGTGACGGAGGAGGCGAGGAAGATGGAGAAAAGAAGGGTGGATGAAGGGATGGATGGATGAAGGAAGGAGCGCACACTGGTAAGGTAAGGTTGGAGAAAAGGTGGATGGAGGGCTAGAGGAGGAGGAGGAGGAGGAGGGGAGGGTTGCAAAGAGGGTAAATCAGAGGTCAGTGGGCTGGAACAGGGTAGGGTGATGAAAAGTTTAGCGATAAGGAGTGTAAATGAAGATGTAGTGAGAGGAGAGTTTGGAGGAGATTGATAAGATGAGATGATTATATGATGATATAAGAAAAGAAAGAATCGCTCTATTGATCCTGGTGGGGAAATAACATTTTTATGTAATACTCACATATGCATATGCGTAGATGTGTGTTTGTGTCTATACAAGGTATCTGCAGGTGTCAAAACGAAGACCTTTTTAATACCATTTCTGGTCAAATTGAGGGCCAATTTATTATTTTTAAACATATATACCGTATTTTCAGATTTTATACTTAAAAATAAATGTGTAACCCATGTATGCATGTATGTCAGTGAGGGTGCACGTCCTACCTGCAATGTCACAGAGTTCAGCGTCACTGGCATTGGCCAGCGCTTCCTCCAGCTCTGGTTCCAGGGTGACGTTCTCCATGATGGGGTCCACCCTCTTCTTTGGCACCCAGGCTTTCCCTAAAACCCGGCCCAGACCAACTCCATTAGATCTGAGGACACTATTAGATCTTAGATCTGGGCTATTGGTTAAACTTCAACAGAATTAAAAACACTACTTAAGACAATGTTTCTCAGTCAGGTTGCCCAGGAGGTTGTCCAGCGTGTTATTAGTGTTACATAAGGGGTCGACAGGGGCATCCTGAGCTAAGCACGGCCATAAATCATGGTGGATCTCCTCCTATCGTCACACAGACACACACACACACACACACACACACACACACACACACACACACACACACACACACACACACACACACACACACACACACACACACACACACACACAGTTACCTCTCTTCTCTCCAGTGAAGGGCACCAGGTCCTCCTTGTCTGGGTGTTCTTTAGCTTGTTTCTCCAGGTGGGCCAGCAGGTTGTCCCTCTGAAACATTCCAGTTGGAGCCTTCTTGGTCTGGTCCTTCTGCCTCATGCCCGCCGGCAACAGGGCATTCTGCACCAGGACGAGGAAAAAAAAGAGTTGGTTAAAAAACAATATATTCTCTGTGGCCTAGGAGGAGGGTCTACCATTGAATAACATAATACAAATCAGGTAGATATAGAACGACAGATAGAATGAGAGATAGGTAGAACAATAGAATGATAGAACAATTGAAAGAATGATAGATAGATACAATAAGATACAATTTTATTAATGCCAGAGGGAAATTCACATAGTTATTCAAATAGTTTACTTTCTTATCTATATAGCCATTCATATAGTTACAGACAGAAACGTAGCTACAATGATAGAAGAATAGAACAATATAGATAAAGATAGAACAATAGATATAGAATATGATATAATGATGGATAAAGATAGAATGATAGATACAGTATATAGATATATAGAATAGGATAGAACAATAAACAGATAGATCGATCAAAATAATGTTATGTGTGCATATTTGTGTGCGTGCGTGTGTGTGTGTGTGTGTGTGTGTGTGTGAGAGAGGAGGTGAGATACAGTTGCGGTACTTCAATGCAGTGACTGTCTACTGCTACACAGGACGGACATTAAGCAGACTTAAAAGTTGCTCTAAACTTAAAGCTCTGTACAGGACCAGGCTACCAGCGCTACTTATAGTACCATATCTTATCTCGCCTTTCAGCACTGCGTAGGCCCCTTTCTCTCTTTTCCCCTTTTACTCCCTCGCTCTCTCCGCTCTGTTAGTGTTGATGTCATGCAGTATTTATAGGAGAGCCTCTAGTGTGTCCCGGTGTCACTGAAGGATCAGTAAATCACATGGCTCTATCAGCTGCAAATGAAGGAACCCAGGACATGCTTCATACTGTGCTTTCACTTCTACAGTCTTGTAATAATAGTAATGAACCTTATTCACAGAGCAGTTTTTAAAACAGAGTTACTATATACACCATGCAGAACATTGAATAAAAGCAATAAAAAATATACTACACAATTCTCTTGAAATTGTAAAAGTGTGCGGGTACGTACGTGTGTGTGTTGATGTATGGGGCTATTTTGGGAATACCCCTAATATGTTTACATACAGTATGTTTCCATGACACGTGGATTATTTTTCCCATAGTAAACCTCTTGGGCAAAATGTTGGCACAAACAGTCAAATATTTCATGAACCACTGGCCAAAACCCTCCATACATGTATGTGGCTTGCAAACTGTGCAATGAGTAGCGCGGTTAAATTTGATAACACTTAAAGTAAGTATAGAGCTCAATTAACACTTAATAACATAAAACACAAAATTAAGGACTCAGGCACTGCTCTCCTGCCCCCTGCTCCCTTGCATGGACAGCAAGGGAGCTCCCAGAACAGACCCATATCTCGGACACACTGCCAAACATAACTGTTGCGTGCACTGATGCATTAAAATTTGAAGACAGGGGTCCATGCTGAATTACAGCGGCCATCTGTGAGTGTCAGCGGTAGAGATGGCACAAGGACACAATGATCGGAGAAGCTATCTCGCTTTTGCGCTCTTGTGCTTCTTTGTATATGCTTGGATATCCCTCCAAACGACAACCTCTATGAACTTCTTGAGCAAAAACAAATATAGTTCAGTAACAGCTCTCTGACCTCCTCCTGTCTACAAATGGTCCAGATATCAAATGGCTCACCAATGGTTCTTATTTAGTGAAGATGTTTCTTCGGTGTCTACTCGACACGAAGATCCATATTATGTGGAATCCGACCAATTGCAGAGTCACAATGCTTTTTAAAGTAACTTTTTGAGAAATCAAACCCCTTGCTGTTTATTAGCAGGGGAAGGCCAGAAGACAAGCTGTACTGCCCAGCACGACCAGAACTTACTGGAAAACATCAGGGCAGCCTTGCCAGGAAGATTGCGTCACCCTTTAGTACGAATGGGCACTTAAGGGCTGTTTAGTATTGTACAGTAGGACACACACACACACACACACACACACACACACACACACACACACACACACACACACACACACACACACACACACACACACACACACACACACACACACACACACACACACCAGTTTTATATTGGTGCTGCGTGCGTCATATGGTTTATTTGGTCAAAAACCCAAATAAATGCCCACACACACATAAAGATTATCTGTCATGGCATTTGAGTGGCCTCCATTAGAGGCACAAAGCTGAAATATGGAACAAGAGTAATTACAGCCCCTTCTCAAAGCACCTGTTGTACAGAACACAGTTTCTGCCGTTGATCCCAAAACCTCATTGGTACAACTGAAGCACGGAAGATTCTGTGCTTATGGTGACATGCCACATCGGTCTCCAAAACACAAGCACATAAAGTCCACATTAAGTCAGATTGGACAAAAGCAACCCAACATTAACAGTCTATCGTTTCGAGTGCCAACACAAGTCTGATCGAAAGAAATTATGCCTAAACACGCACTAAGATGCTTCTAAAAAGTCAGGGATAATCTAATCCATTTGGCTCATTTCCTCATTAAACACCAGCTGAGCGTGTGTGTGTGCGTGTGTGTGTGTGTGTGTGTGTAACTCACGTCGGGATCCAGCTCCTCCAACTCGTCCTCCAACCGCTGGAGCTCTTCATCTGTCAGCTTCTTCAGCAGCTCGTCCTCATCGATGTCCCGGTACTTATCCATCTCCTTCCTCAGCACCGACATGGTGGACAGCACGCCTGGAAACAACACGGAATACATCCAAGACGGAAGAAGTCAGCCTGTAGGTACAGACAGACAGACAGAATTTTCCAGTCTCCGATAAGGTCTTTGTCAACAGGTGTACTCACCTCAATACGCTACAATACGGTCAAAAGAAAATCCTGGATTTAAAAAAATAAATGTCCTCCTGGCGCCCTAGTTACCCCTTGGAGAGGGAGACCGCTGTGGACAGAAATCAAGAAATCAAGGCCAAACATGAATTTCAAGTTGGAAGGATTTATTAAAAACCGTACAACCAGACACAAACCACCGCCCTCTATGGGCACAAGGTCAGCCCTACCATGAAAAAAAGTCAAAGGTCCATTCTCATGTGTCTCAAACAACCTCTTTTTCCATCTCAAAACCATCTGGAGACAGACTGGGATGGAGTGCAGTTTTTTTTATTTTTAAATCAGTGCAGCTGACAAGATGGCCCCGACCTCAGTGACCTGAACACCCCCCCCCCCTTGTCCTTCACACACACACACACACACACACACACACACACACACACACACACACACACACACACACACTAACACACACAGATGAATAGCTCTCTAGCAGACACAGGAAGTCTGTGTGTTAAGGAGACACTTCATTTCCCCTCTTACTGTATTTCAACATAACTGCCATGGAAGCCCCTCACCTTCCTCCGTCTCTTTCTCTCCCAATTGCGACGTTTTGCTCAGCGGTGTCCTGTTTACTTCTCAGGGGGGCGAGGGGGAATATCTGGCTTTTGTCTGGATCCTACCTGTCCGGGGAATTAACCGGGTATTCCGCCACCAGGCAACGTCTGACCCATTTAAGATTTGGATTTGTGGTTGGCGAAAGCAAAAAAGAAAAGTTTGGCGGAATGTCAAAATGAAGGATACTTCTAAGTGAGGAAGATCTCAGTCGGGCGGGTGAGCGAGCTTTCTCCTGGCGTAATGAGAGTTGTACTACCTTGTTTTAACACAGTCTTTTCCAGACTATGCTACATGTACAACTCGCGGTACTGGCTGCCTTTGCTAGAGAAATGAGGGTCAAGAGGACAATAATACTTGAGATGTTGTCCATACTGTTTATTTTATGGGGGTGTATTGGTGGTAGATGGTGGTATAGACTAATATTTATAAGAAGTAGTCGTCTTCTACATAACATCAGTCAACATGGAATCAGCGACAGCAGCTAGATCCAGCTTCCTCAGTCTCCTACATTGTTGGATCGGTCCCCGGCTGTAAAACCGGGATGGGCGACGACAGATGAGGTTGAGCAGAATCTTTTACGACAGTGGTCACAACACCCCACTCTTTGCATGGCTGTCACTCTCTCACCCCACCCTCTGAGTTTTGTGTGCTGCAGGTTTAGGGCCTCATATTGTTCCGTGGACATACTTCTGGGTGAGTCCCCGCATGAGACAAAAATAGCTTGCTTCAATAATACTGCGTCCTGGAAACAGAATATATCAAATGCATTAATTTAATGTCTAATCTCTGGCTAAACACGTCTTTACTTTGCAGGGTGCAGGTGCTGATAATGCATTAAGGTTTCTGCCTGACTCCCTAAAAAGGATTGCAGTGTGCCATTGCTTTGATGTGCCATCCTCTTGCGTGGCACCGTGACAGGACGACTTCTCAGAACCAAACAAGTAGAACTCTGACTTGCTCGAGGTAACAACGCAGGAGACCGCGCGCTGACTTGGCGAAAACAGAACTCGACTGACCGGGGTATTTACAAAATCTGTTCCTTGTTTTCCCCCTCAGATGAAGAAAGAGGATTATGGAAAGGGAAATTAGGCACGGGCAGTACACTTCTACACTGTACCTCTGTTTACATAATTTACCCTGTGAACATGTTTTGGTTGATAAAATGTTGCAGGCGCTATGTCTAGGGCTAAACCTGTGAAATGTGGTTCAAAAGTAACAGTTCAAAAGACGTCTACGCTCAGACGGGCAATTCACAACATAAATGAGGGCTGAACTCATCCAGACTCAATTTCAACCGGAATTAGAGGAAACTTGCCATCTGAATCAGTGGTTCTCAAGCGTTTTGCTGCCAAGGCCCCCCTCCCCTGTGTCCAATAAAATATTTCATATGATCGACTTTTATCCTCCTATAACGCGGGTGTTTACTTTCAAACTAACGTAAATATATATTTAAGTTACCATCTCTTCAAAAATAAGAAATAAATCCAAATTCCAAAAACAAAAATGTCCAAAATAAATACCACAGAAAAAGCACAATTATAACATTTATTTTGCTAATAAGCCAGCAGCAGCTTATACTACTGTCAATACATGGGGGGATCTTTGACAAGGGCTACGTTCACACAATTTTTTTGCTCATATGTTACTCAGATCTCTTTTTTTATGACAGTGTGAACGGCACAAATGACATGGAATCTGATCTTTTGCGAACTGGGCCACTTTCATAATGTGGTCCATAATCAGATACAGGTCCAATTTTTTGCAATACGACCTCAGTCTGAACAGTCGGATCGGAATTCATGTGACTTTTACGTCACTCTAGAGCAGGGGTTCCCAACCTTTTTATTATCATCGACCGGACCGCAGCACACAAAATGTTCACGGACCAAAGACGCAAAAGAAAAAGTATCTGTCTTCGGAGTATAAACTCGGGTTCCGCCTCCGACTTCGCCAATAGCAAGCAGAGTGAGGTACACCGCGGCACCCATACCACATCTGCCTCCAACCCCGGCACCTGCACCTGCCCACTACCTATACAGTACAGAGAGGGAAAATAAATAATCTTCCGTACGACAGCGTGCTGCGTGGGACGTCTTTGTTACCTCTGTGCAACAGCGTCAGTTCAGGACCGTGACCCTTTCACACTTGAGTATTGTAGTAATAATAATAATGTGAACGGCCAAACAAAAAAAATCTGATCTGAGCAATAAATCCAAATTGAGCACTAAGGCTTGCAGTGTGAATGTACCCAAGGTGTCATCCTCAAGGATCAACCTGGCTCTATATTTTGTCTTCAGAGCTTCACACAGATATGTGTTGCTGAATGGTATCAATATCTTGCTGCATCATGAGCTACTTTGAACTTTTTACTTGTGCGCATGTGTTCTCACCACCCGGGTCAGAGACCACAGAGAGTGCCCCAGTCTAAGTCTGTTGATAGGGCACGGAGTAGATATGTCAATTTTGTGTTGGGGAAAAAAAATTACAAATAAACACTTGTTTAGCTAATATAACATTTGGAAAATCTTATTTATTTTCTTATTTTGTTTCCATTGTTTAGTCATTTTCTATGTTTTTCAGTATTTTTCTATGTTTTTAAATAAATCCATCTTAAGGCCCCCCGTCAACTCTGTGGGGCCCCCTTGTGGGTCGGGACCCCCCTGGTTGAGAAAGACTTGTCTACATGACACACCTTTACAGGTGGTCTACCTTGCTTGCGAGGCAGTGTTCCAGACTACGTAGCGGAACTCCCTGTTTGTAGCCTACTGTGGAACTGGAGGTCTAAGCATGCCAAGAAGTTTAGGACCACATCTCTGGACTTGTTTCATGGACGAATCAGGTAGAGAGTAAGAGGACATGTAAACGGAAAGATCTTGAGAGGAACATATCTACTTTCTCTAGCTTACACTGTTAGAGTAGATCCTGGCTGCAAAACTGGATTGTGTGATTGATCTTTATACAAAACCGAAACCTTCATATAGCTCAAAGCTCTGGGTGGAATGTTCCTTTAAGTTGTTAAGTGACATGGGTACAGGGGTACCTCTGCCTGTG
The DNA here is from genome assembly GCF_960531495.2 of Zeus faber. Taxonomy (NCBI): domain Eukaryota; kingdom Metazoa; phylum Chordata; class Actinopteri; order Zeiformes; family Zeidae; genus Zeus; species Zeus faber. The sequence continues at coordinate 30,721,461 of NC_137191.1, read as the reverse complement.
GTTTGCACTTCTCATGTTTCTAAGAACCTTCACAATTGACTTAAAAAACTAGTCTTACAACAGCCTACTACACAAAAATGTTAAATGTGAACAAACAAAGCCAGTCTTCTCAGTGAAAAAAGCTAACATAAAAAGTCTACCATCAACTCGAAGGGGCGTTCTTGAGAAGATTCCTAACCCATAGTTTCACAAAATGACACAAAAAATGATTTTGTGGATGTCAAAGAACAAACAAATACAATTAAAGTGCATTTCAGCCTTGAGATATGGCCACCACTTTTGACTGTAACAGAGTTCTGGTTTTAATGAAATACATCAGTGAACCAACACATCGGGTACTGAGGTGAACTGGCCCGTTAGACGCTCGGCTGCTTCCATTCGCTTTAAAATTAAGCTGGACAATTTGTCCCTAGGTTTTTTATAATAAGAGGTGTAAATAGGAATACATTTTAGAAACATCTCCTCTACAGTAGAAGACCTTTCCAGGACTTTGTCTTAGAAATGGGAGAACCAAAGGGCCTGAAGTGGCCTTTTGTTTTCAAGAGACTTTTCATAGCTTTGCAGGTGTTACACTATTTATATTTTGCAACATATACAGTATCCTATCCCTTATAAGTAACAGGCTCACTGGATTTCCCTCCGAATCCCATGTCAAGTGTTTGCTGAGCCCGAGTTCGGAGCCACAAGGGCCCCCTTGAGGGGGTTTTGCCCCCTCATTTGCTTAAGTTGTATGTACCCTATAGAAAAATAACAAAAACAACAAAAATATTGGCCGAGATACAAGTGTCAGAGACGACAGTAATGAAACACATTATTTGAAGCTTGTTGTCTGATCCAGTCCTTTTTCCCACTGCACAAACAGCATTCAGTGCCGAGTAACAGCACAACTAGTTAGGACTCGACCAATGAGCACGCATTTAGAACACGTACATCATGAATATTCATATCCTGCCAAGAAAATAAATCCACTAGTCGTCTGCACTTCCTCTTCTCCTTTTTCCTCCCGGCTAAATAAAGTTATATCTTCTGGAATACGTGACTCATTAAAACACGATAGTTACTCCGTTATTCTCCTGCCGTGATTATAAAAAATGTTGGGAAAGGAGTTATCGTCTTCTTTTTTCCCCACTAAAACCACACAGTGGCACTCGCTTATAATATTTCGGTTTATATTATTCTATTTAATCCAAACTTGACAATTGATATTTGGGTTTAAAAAAAATAAAAGCCCCTTGCATGTCTAAGGGTCCCCCCGTCAGTACCCCCCAACCAACCGACTAAAACAGGGTCCGTCGGGTTGAGGCCCCCTCTTTTAGTCGATATATAATACAGCTGTTTCCAGCAAAATCTTGATGCCCATTCACGCTTAAAAACAATATATTTAAATAACCCCTGCACCAAAAATCGGCATAGCAGGATGATAACCTACTGTTTACTATATAAAAAGATCTGCCCCCTCGCCATTTTGAACTGCCCCACGGTCACGGTCACAGTCACGTCATCCTGGCGCCGGGCCTGGCTCGGCCCATCATCTCAGGGACAAGAGGGGGAAACTTTCTCACACTGTACGGCCATTCATCGTTTTATTTTCCTCCCCCACTTATTACTGTTTACCAATGTCAGACAATTTGGCCCCCAGTACGAGGGGGTTGGTGCGTATCCCAGCATGCTCTGAGTGTAATACAGAAAGACTGGATGGGATGCTAGAGGATCCCATGGTCACAAGCATCGGGGGCATTTTGGGCAGTAATATTATTTTCCAAAGACTTTAGAAGGATTGGAAAAACTTCATTACAAAATCCCATGTTTTCCAGGACACCCTGACAACACAAAAGTTAACTAGGGTTAGTCAGGTTGATAGGCTTCGCCAAAAGCCGGGGCAAGCAGTCGAAAAGAGCAATTTGTAAGGAAATACTAACAAGTTCACCACAACCAATTTAACTATATTCAACGCAGGGGTAGAGCCTATCTACCGTTCGCAGAAACTGAAGTAGTTGCATTAAATGTGTCATGTCATTTTATTTGTCTTAGTAGAAATTAGTACGAGTTTCAAAACCCAATCTGACCAAAAAGGTCAGGGGGAGTAGACTTGGGCGATCATGCAGAATTCCAATCCAGATATACGATTTTATCGGGGGCACACGCATGCGCAGGGTTGGGTTTGTGCGCGCATAGAGCGTAATGTAATGTGGCAAATGCGGTCTCCCCGTTCCAAGGGCAGGATTCATTATTTAGAAGTAAAGCATTGACACAAAAACCTCCAGTTTTTACTAAATTAAGTCCCAAAGTAACCAAAAGCAATGGGGAGATGTGTCCCGACAGTGGGGACGCACAGTTTTTTTTGGAACAGTACAGAGTAAGAACTTGGATAGTCCCCTAACTCAGTTGTGTTTAAACATCGTTTCATACATGTAGGAAACAAACTAAAATAAATAGATGTAAAATAAAAATACAGGCACGGGTACCAGTGTGCACGCTGTCTGGAGGAGAATAAAAAAAACGCTGCTCCTATTCTCTGAGTTTGGGTTACATTTTTCAATTTCCATACAAGTAAGAAACTAAGGAAACAAAATAAATCTCAATCTAGCTCTATGAGATTATATTATATATTGCTATATTATAATCACATGATTTGAATATTGAGCGGCAGGTACCTGCGGGGGGGGGGCCGAGCACTTGCCCCTTAAAGTCTCTGTATGGGACTGTAAAGGGTAAGTGAGACCCGATCACCAGTGGTTACTGGACAGCTCTGGACGGACAGGGAGAGACCCTCCGCACCCTCTCTCCCTCTCGCCCTCTCCTTTTACCCCTCTCTCTTCGCTCCAATTTCACGGTAAACTCCACTTACACCGTTTAAATTCTCAGATTCTTCCTGGGGGATAAAAAACGAGAAAACAAAAACGTCTGTCATCACTGCGATCGACGGAGTTGGTTGCCGATGACAGAACCAATCACTGATAGACGATTTAATTGTAAATCAGCCCAAGCCTAGTGCACATCATTGTGGGGTGGCCTATATGCGCGAAAAACTTCAGAATCAGAGGGTGTGCTCAAGGGCCGAGTCCACTCGAAATAGACTCACGAGCCACCAAATGACCACCACTTCCCTATAGGGACAGTGAGTGTGTTTTATTTAGATTTTAGTTTTAATGCCCGATGCTGTGACTCCCAAGTGTGGTGCTGAAAAAAGGGGTTCCCAATCACTCCTTAGTGTTGAAACAATGTATCTTCACTCTTCCGTAGAGACTGGACATGTTCAGTTTCTCGGCTTTGCAGCCAAGCTCCACAGTTCCGGCAATGCTTAGGCAATGTTACTGCTTCCATTCACACAACACAACACAGCCCTACCGGCATTTTCCATAAATGTTACTAGAGGCCCTTTCACAAATGCAGTCTAACACTAAAATGTCCAGAACATTTTCTGCATGGGGTCATGTGTGAAAGGGAGCAGGGATCAATATTCCGGGAAATCTGAATTTTCCCACCTTTAGACCTAGTAACATTTTACGGGATAATGCCGGTACGGCTGCGTTGTGAATGGAAGTAGTAACATTGCCGGAACAAGCACGTAAAATAGGTGTGGAATCCGAATCTGGTATTGGCAAAGCACAAATAGTGTTTTTTTACGAATATTGATTTAGTACAGTTTTGAATGTTATTTGTTTCCCGGAAGAAAAAAAAAATTTGGGAAAAAAAAGCCAGTCTGATCTGAATTGTGGCACTTGGCTGCGAAGAAGAGAAACTGAAACACGTCCAGTCTCTATGGGGACAGGTCTTTATGTTTCTTAAAAAATGCCACTCAGCCCCTAGACGTGTCTTTTCGAGTTAGGGATGGTGCTTCAAGTGGGCACAAGCGCGACACTTACCCGCCGGCTGCACCAGAGCGCGGAGCCGGATACAGTAAAAACTCAGTTTTTATTTGTTCTTGCTCTTACTTGTTTTCCATTTCAGATCGCTCTGACCACACAGCGGAGAGGAGAACATTTTTGAACTTTTGATTGGTTGGGAAAGACACACGTTTAATGCCTGTTAATGGTAGATCATAAATAATTATTCGGCCTGGCAAAAAAAAAAAAAAAAAAAAAAAAAAAAAAAAGCACAGGCTAAACACACTGCGCCCGCCTTTTCCCAGCCTTCTCCAGGCGAACGCCCAGCGGCAGGGCACCAGTCCAGGGCCGGGTGGTTGGGAACCTCTGCGTTACAATAACAATGGCACCGAATGAAAACAGCTCCTCGCCACCATGTTCTTGAAAATAACAAGAATTATCTTCCGCAGAATACACGTATATCCCACCTTGCCCCATCGGCTTCTTCTTCTTCTTCTGTTGAGTTTTATGGTGGTTGCCATCCATAAGTGTTGCATTACCGCCATCTGCTGGACTGTCCATTGCCCCATCTATTCCGGCATTGCCATGGCATGTGTGAAAAGGCGCAAGAAAGGGAAATGTTCCTGAATGTAGCTGCATGTGTGAACAGAGAGAATCACTAGCGGTGCCTAAAATGTTGTCCCAGTCATTTACAGGGAACTATAGTATGTGTGAAAGGAGCTTTAATAGACACCACTGCAGTATGGAGTCATGTATGGGAGCTTTATAATGAAGGGATGGGTGGATGGGTGGGGTGGGGTGGGGAGGGTCAAGCCATTTGTGCATTCTGCAGAGGTCAAAATGTTAAGGTTTGTCACATCAATTCCCCAATGTTGCGCTGGTTGGGGGGGTTGTACAATTGTGACAGTACGTTAAGAGCTTATTTAGCACATAGTAGACCAAATTGTACTTTCAAGCCAAGGAGCTACTTTGCCTAGACCTTAAAAATGTGAAATGATGTAAAACAAAGTCGGTCCAAACCCAATTTACCAGGAGTGAACAGAGAACATAGTTGTACAGTCAGTCAGAACGATTGGCCATTTGTCTAAAAGCAGTCTGCATGATCAAATATAGAGTTTACATCATGCAGGGAGGTGATAACTGGTTCAAACTCGGTTGACCTTGCTTTGGGTTTGAGTTTGACGCACACACGCACACGCACACACTCTTCACACAACTCTAGTGAGGTTGTTGCTTTTTCCCCCCATTACTACTTCCCAGCTGTGGCCTTCAGATGTCAGATGTTTTCTTTCCCCCTGCTCATGTTTGCTTTAAATTGCACGCATTGTTATGTTGCATGCATTTACGTACCTCCTCCAGAGCTATTTATAGCCGGACGTCCCGCTTTGTGACAGCAACGAATACTTTGACCAGATATGGTTCCCTCCCGAGCCTGCAGGGCTGCAGACGCACTCTGCACACTCCACGGGTTTCAAGCTTGGGAGACAAAATCCAAAAGAGAAGGGGTGGGTGGGTGGGGGGGGGGGGCACCAAAACAAAAAAGAACAACAAAAAAAAAAAACTTTCATCAGATGAAACCGTCCCGATAATTCCGTTATGACGGGCTCCGCGGCTCCCCCCCACACTCTCACTGCCTCTGAGTGATCTGTCCAGGCGGCTCCAACCTCCCCCGCAAAAGGCAAAAGCGCACTTCGAAGCCCCTCCCACCTCCCGCCACCGGCTGCCCCGTCACTCAAGTGACGTCACGGAGCGCGTCTGTCGCCGCCCGAGGAGCGCTCCTCTCGTCTTTTTTTTGTTCTCTCCCCTCCTTCTAGTGTATGGATCTCTCTGGATGTCATGTCTTTAAATGTCAGGGGTTCTGTTATGCAATAGAGCTCAGGCTGAACTAGGCTGATTTCATTCAATTTCAGGAAACACATTCTTGTCAATCGGATACACGATTCTGGAAAACACAAGGGGGTCATTTTTTGGACATACATATAAAGGTGATGATGTTGAAACGGTGCCTTCTAGTGATTGTAGATGTATTGCACTAATAATTAAGCAAGGCAACGCTATCTTTCTTGTTTGATTGATGAGCTAATGAATTTAAAGATGCATTGTTTTCAATGAAGAAAGGCAAATCTCCAGGAATCGATGGTCTGTTGAATTTTCTATACTTTTGGGAACTTATTCAAAATCAATTCATCAGTATGTACAAGGAACGCATCAGTAAAAGAGAGACGGCTGCTACATTGAAACAAGGTGTTATATCTCTTATCCCCAAACCCGATGAAGACCCTTTATTAATAGATAATTGGCATCCTATCACTCCTCAGATTTGAAAATCTTGGCGGACCTTTGCTTTGCCGCCACTTTGTCGCGCATCGGCTGCAACCACCGCTTCTTGCGCTCGTAGGCCTCCTCTGCTGCATCTTCCCAGGGCACCGTGAGCTTGATGCTGTAAATGAGACGGAGTCAATGCAACCATAGCACAGGGTCTGGTCTGAGGTTGGTTGATGTGATCTCAGCTGGGAAGCAGAGCCTCCGGCACTTAGTCCGCCACCATCTTCCAATCGCGAGTATCAGCCGTGAGTGAGGCTTGTCTGGCAGCCCACCAGGATGTGTTCCAGTGTTGCTGGAGTCAGGGATCTTCCCCGTACCACTGGCTGATATTCTTGGGAGATGGCCGGACATCATACATAGCCTTGATGGTGAACCTCGCTCTAAAAGTCTCCATTTCCCACAGCTCTTTCCAGGAGATCCTTCTCTTCTCCACTCCCTCCCATCAGTCGGATGGTTTCTTTGCAGGTATCCCGACAGGCTGTGAGCCACCGCGTGAAGGAAGATTTTGCCTTTGACGTTAGGAGGCTGATCTGGTGGAATTGGCAGATATCTGATGAGTCCTTTTTCTTTTGGAATCAGGATTCCTCTGGCACTCCGCCAGGATGTTGGTATCTCCTGCTTGTGCCATACCGCCTCCATGAGCTTCTAATGGAGGCGGTATTCCTCTAGAGTCTAGAGGCATCAGAGGACATCTGGTGCATTTTTGTAGAGCCTGTATAAACTCCATTGGGACCTGGAGCTTATGAGGCCCTTGCTCTACATCCCGCTCTGACAGAGTTGTTGTCCTGCAGACTTTGGGTTTGGTCCTGCTGTTGACATTGTCAGTAAGTTTTGCAAAAACATTAATAGCTTGGTTATAATTATTTGTAATACCTCTGAATTCTAAATTAATAGAAGGGTCAGGCAAGGCTGCCTATTTTTCCTTTTTTATTTATTTTAGTCACTGAATTATTGTCAATTAATATCATAAATGACAGAACTTTTGAAGGAATGTTTTTTTTTTTGGCAGAATAAAACATTTCCCAACTGGGAGGTGATACCACACTTTTTTTAAAAGACAAGAACAAATTGTGTAATTCTATTAATTTGGTTAACCAACTTTCCAATGCTTCAGGTCTAAGATTGAATATGTCCAAGTGTGAAATTTTGTCTCTGCATGATTGGGATGATTCTGTCATTGAAAATATCCCGTTAAGGAATTCCGTTAAGTATTTGAAATTTTTATGACTAAAAATCTTATAGCTCGAAATCTCAATTTATCAGACTAGAAAATACCAAGACTATTGTTAATATTTGGCTTCAAAGTAATTTGTTTATCCTATGTAGACTCAAAAGCAGAGGGCTTATCTTGTTTTGTGTATCCATATTTATCTTTATTTTATTTAATGATGTGGATACATTTGGCTAATGATACTACACTAAAGTAAATATAATTTTTCTAGATTTTATTCGGAATAAATCACATAAAGTTTAAAATAATGTATTTTCCAATAGTAAAGCAGGAGGTGGTCTTGGATTTCCTTGATACTATTAATACCTTTAAGGTTAACTGGGTAACTCTTAAAAGTCCTGATTAAATTTGGCATTTTATCCCAAAATACATTTAACAAAAGTTGGTCTCTTTTCTTTTGAGATGTAATTTTCTGCTGAACAGATTGCCAATGAAACAGTCAAAACTCCATTAGCAAGCCCTTCTAGCTTGGACGCTGTCCTTTCTCCAACATTTCTCACCTCATAAACCTCTCTGGAACAACTGCAACATACTTATCAGAGACAAATCCTTACTCTTTGCTGAATGGTTCCAAAGTGACAAATCATATTCGCAATTTTTGGATGAATTTGGTCATTTCCTGTCCCAAGAACAGCTTATATCTGTACAGTTTTCCCATTCCTTTTAGAGAATGAAAATTCTTTAACCCGTGATATTCAAAATGGATTAATTCAACTTGTGAAAAGCCACTTCAGCTATGGTGAGAAAAATATAACAGCCTTGATTGATGGATGGAATTGAACTAACAGATAAAGTGTAACAATAAGCAAGCTCGTCAAACTTATACGTATATCTGTGTGTATCTATATATGGGTGTACCCTGCTACTGCAGCTCACTCTAGTTGACTCCCAATGATTAAAAAAACAAGTTTTGGCTAATAACTCAATTAGTTTAGGTTAAGTAAATTGAGCTGAACTAACCTTGAAGTTAGACAGCTTCTAATGCAGAAAGTGTCCACCTCTTGAATAAAGTGGATGGGGATTTGCTGTTCTGGATGCTGGCTCGTAGTCAACTGAACAGACAATAAGTCTTGAAATGCTCACTCTCTTCCATCTCCGCTCCTAATGACTCAACAACCCCACAATGCCAATTGTCAAGAATATTAAACCAATTTAAATTATTGCATCACAAATTTTAAAGGATGAATGCAAGGTGATATTGCTCCCTTGACACCGAAACAGCGACTCCAAAACTTGATATTTCTCATTTTAATGTTCACTTGTTTTTGTACTTTAAATGAACAGTACAAAAAGTTTAAATCAGCAACCATAACTTGCAAGCAAAAGAAACATTTGTGCATTGGTTGTTAAAAGTGTTGAAGCGCCACGATGGGCAAAGTATGAGGTCCCTTTTTTTTTTTTTTAAATAAACAAACCAACCAAGAACGGGTCTACATCAAAAACTCAACACACAAAACAAATAAACTGCATTCGCATATAATTAAAAAAAAAAAACAGAAGAAGAGAAATAAACATGCTGAACTTGATAGTGTACTGTAAACCCCAGTCCTATGCGGCGTCGTACAGTTTATCGGCCACATCAGCCATGATGCTGTGGATCCAGACATCCCTGGCCTCCTCACTGGTGTCGACCAGGAATACCGCCAGCCGGCGCTCCCGTACCTCGCCGCCGGCCTCCTTCACCTCCTGGACCCTCTCCACCTGGGACACCAGAGCGCGGTTCTCCACGTGGTTCCTGAACACCATGGAGGCCTCCTCTGACCACTGGCGCTGCTCCACACCTGTGAGAGGACCAAGGGCGAGCAGAAGGAAAAGACGGAGCCGCCTGAGCCTCTGCAGTGGAAAGACATCTGAGCCTCACTAAAATGAAGTCTCCCTAAAATTACTAATGATTCTTGATTTTGTTGATGTTGACTAGTTTTATTTTTAGTTGTAGACATAATGGACAAACAACATATGAGTAGTTATTATATTACACTAAAACACACAAAAAATAATTCTTAGCTTCTACACAATAAAAAAAGAATAGGAAGTAAGAAAGAATTGAAATAATGAGGTAAGGACTTTTTTTGGGGGAGAAATTTCCACCCAGATTCCCACATACTCATAGCACATAGCAAGGCAATGTGAGCGTGAGGATTTATCATTGAAAACTTCAATCCATCATCGTGGGTTTAAAGTCCTCGATTTTTAAATTACCACTGAAACAGCCTTAACTGTACAGTCTCAAATCAATGTCAATTGAAAGAGTTCTCTCACCAGCTAGTTGTGCAGTGACTGCCTGGAATGGCAGCTGTCTGAACTCCTCTATCAGAGGCTGCAGCTCAGTCCCGTTGACCAGCTCGTACTTGCCGTAGTCCAACTCGTAGACGGACACTAATCCGTTGGTCAGAATCCCCTTCACTAGCACGCGGTGCCAGCTAGATAAGGGGGGGGGTTATTACTGAGTGGTCTAACACTGGATCAGACAGACTGATGGGGGGGGGGGGGGTTAATTTACAGCACACAGACTGCAAGAGCCGCAGTTACTGATATATTATCTCTGACCCTTCCCCCACCCTTCACCTCTTGTCCACTTTGGCTGCGTAGACACGGCCCTTGACAATGGCTGTGAGCGTGGAGGAGTTGTGGCTCTGGTTGTAGTACAGCACCATCTCTCCCATCAGCACCACCAGCTTGTACAGCTCCTGCCAGGGCTGCACGACAAAGTGCCCAGGGTGGCAGGCCACCGGGACAAACACATCCATGCTCTGACCAGGCTGGGGGGGGGGGCGCACAGGCAAATACAGAGGAAAGTGAGAGAGAAGGGCATAGCTTTTGTTTCATGTGTCGATTAATACCAATTCAATACCGCCAATCGTGAAATCTGTAAAAAGACAAATTAACGAAGCATCGCTGCCGCATCTGCTCTCCTGAGTCAGTGCTAAACCAAAGGCTTCGCTTGTGGGCAGCCATTTATAATCTGGCAGAGCAGAATTGATCTGATCTCTCCCGGACCACAGACCTGCGGGAGATCCAAGAGCGGGGGCATCAGCACCGGCTTCATCCCGCCCTCGGTGTTCTCGTCTGGGGAAGGTGGGCGAAGCAAGAAGGGGGGAGCAAGGCTCGGGGCCCGGGCATTCGGAGACTGCTTCTTTATCACACTCAAATCAACTGGAAAACACACACACACACACACACACACACACACACACACACACACACACACACACACACACACACACACACACACACACACACACACACACACACACACACACACACACACACACACACACACACTTTAATTTTAAATGATCATTTATTTTGCATCGTTTCAGTTTGGGAATCTGATCTCTCCTGCTCATCACTCCTGGCAAGAGGTACATAAGAAAGCAAAGGCCTGCTCAATGAGCTGCAAATATAGGAGTGGTGAGCTTGAATGTGGATGTAGGGGAGGTGGAGGGAGTGCAGCAACTCAGCAGCAAACAGGCAGCAAAACAGGTAGGGCAAGAGGAATGCTGGCTGCTTTAAATAGTCTGGCACATAAGGGCATGGAAGCACCAGCTACATTTCGTTTGTGCATTGCAGATACTGTGATCATCGCTCCAGACTAGTCTAAACTGCCTGTTGAAGCAGTGTTTTCCCCCACTTCCTTTCTCTCAGGGCACTTTTTACAATGAAATAATCTGTCTAGGACAGGTCTGCTTTCTGTTCCCAGTCAAAACTAAACATGGAGAAGCAGTGTTCCGTTTTTATGCACTACATACAGTATCTGGAACAAAAGTCCCAGAAAACTGCAGGTTTGCTGGCAACTCACCTCTTTTAAATCAATGCTGAAGAGTTTTCTGTTTTCCGCTGCCTTTCACTAAACCAAATATAAATTTCTCGCACTGCACTGTTACTTTTATGACTTGATTTTATGCATCCAATGTATTCTATTTCGTAACTTCATAAAGTGTTCTTTCCTTTTAAAATGTGTTTCTTTCGCACTTTGTCTTAATGCGTCTGATGTTTTATGTGAAGCACTTTCAATTGCATTGTTCATGTGAATACTGTACCAGAGGCTTTGTGCAGACTATTATAACAGCTTTGGTCTATCTAAAACAGATATCTCAGATAACTGAAATGATTGTTTACAAAGAAAAGATCTCCAGACCAGTTCTCCAGGGCTAGGATATCGGCTTGACAAGGTTAAACGCTATTTGGGGAATAGGCAAAATAGCTGTTAACAAAGAGTAAAACAAGGTTTCTTTGAATCATTTCTTGCATTGCATTGTAACTTTTATGCATTCTATTTTATTCATTTTTTAAATTGTATGCATTCTATGTCCTTTTCTAATATGTTTCGCTTGCACTTCTTTGTCTTAATTTTAAGGCTTCATGAAAAGCACTTTGAATTGCCTTGTTGAAAGGTGCTATA
>NC_137191.1:30631268-30709476 GCF_960531495.2 Zeus faber | reverse complement strand
ACAGCATTTTTATTGACCTGAGCGGAGCGATGAGAATTAACACACAATTTGATATGCCACAGTGGCTTTTAGACTAGACAATTTATAGATGACTGGGAGTCTATTGTAAGTAGAGATTTCTCTATAATTTCTTTCGAAACCTGGGTTCAGGGTTCAAAGGACATTATCTCGGATCCACTGAAATCTCTCTAAAACAAGTCCTTGGCCAATGCCAACTGTAACACACACACACACACACACACACACACACACACACACACACACACACACACACACACACACACACACACACACACACACACACACACACACACACACACACACACACACACACACACACACACACACACACACACACACGACCTGCGGCGGTATGACAGTCAGCTCGTGAAGGAAGGGCGCAGGGATCTCCCGGAGTTCCGTCACCTCCACTGAAGCGGACACACCCAGGTCGGTAAACACGATGTCCATCACTCTGCTACCGTGGAGGTTGGTGATCTGATGCAACAGCACATCATGACATACTTTAAACCATGAAAAACACAATAATCTTCTGTATGTTTCTTCTGGGGGGGTGATGGAACATGTTCCTACCTCAGCTCTGGCCCACTTCCCTTTGTGTCGAGCTAGACAGAACTTCCCAGTGAAAGGTCGTGACACAAGGGACTTCAGGGTTACCTGGTGGAACAAACAGGATGCTAAGGACCTCTGGCCAGTAGACCTCTTGTCATCCAAGACTCAGAGATTTTGATCTATTTTGTTGACTCCCTTGTCTGTGTTTGTATTTTATCGAAGCATATTTGTTTATTTCCTACATTATTCTATATATTTTTTATCTTATTCTATAAGTATTCCACTTACTGTATTACGTTTTAGGAGTCAGTTAGTCGGTCTATTAGAAAGTAATTTTCTACTTTTTATTTTATTTTATTTTAGTACTTTTTCCTAGGACTTCTTGTGTGCCATCACCGGGTGCGTTGCATTACATTTCACTGCATATATGTATGGAAGTATGTATATGTATGTGACAAATAAAAATCTTGAATCTTGAATCTTGAATCTTGAATACATGTATGGATTTTTTTTTTGGAAGAACTGAGGTAAGGGACTGTCCCACTCAGTCCCAAAAAAACAAAAAAGATTTAAAAAAGTGTCCCCACTGTCCCATGTCATGCACGTCTCCCGTTGCAATGGGATTTAATTTACGAAAAACTAGATGTTTTGTGTAAATACTTTACTTGTAAATAATAAATCCTGCACTTCTGTAACGAGGAGACCACATTTGCCACATTCAAATACATTCTGTGCACACGTACCTCGTCCCCCCCCATAAAATTGTCAGCTGGCGATCACACCCACCCAAGCAATCACCAATTGGAATTTGCACGGACGCCCAAGCCTACAGTACAATACAAACTCAGTTTTGACAAACTTTTCCCAGAATATAACAAAACATTTTCACATAGTAGCACCTCAGTTCTTTATGTCTATCTGTTTATGGCTCACATTTTTTTACTGTTTAAATGTTATGTTTATTTTCTATAGTTTTGTCTATTTTCAGGTGTATACTTAATGTTTATTGTACATTACCACATTTTTACTTTTCATTGTTTATCTTAGGTTCATTTTTGTGGTTCATTAATTATCTTTTTTATAGGTTTATTGTCCATGAAAAATGTATTTGTGTTCTAGTTAGATTGTATAGATTTTTTCTCCTTTTATTTATTTAAAGTTATAATTATCGTTTATCATTAGGTGTATTGCGATATTTTTTACTCTTAGGTTGTTGATTACTGTATATTTTTAAATTTTTCAACACACACAAACACACACACACACACACACACACACACACACACACACACACACACACACACACACACACACACACACACACACACACACACACACACACACACACACACACACACACTTTTTTTGCTAACAGAAACTCTGATTATTGCCATTTTATTGTTATATTTTTTATTCTATTGCTTCATTAATACTGAATATTTTGATGAATAAAGCATCTCTTTTATTTCCTTTACATGTTCTTGTGTGTACCTGTGACAGGAAGAAGGTCTCAATCCTGTCCAGTAGCTCCTTCAGTTTTGAGGTTCCTCTGGAGGGCAGATGGCAGCAGAGGGTTCCGTCTGGGCTCATACTGCTCACGGACACATCCTGGTAGGTGATGTTCACCTGCGGGTGGAGGGACACCTCAACTTGATTTACAACTGCCTCGATGGAACTTTCTTGAAGTTTCATGATACAAACAACTTTTAGGATCCATTCTTAGAGTTATTATGTAGTGCGCAATTTACTGAATTTCCAGAATTGTTGGCTACAATTAAAAATAAAACAAAACAAACAAACAAGTGGGAGTCTGACACACGCTTGGAGCCAAGAAGAAAATTTATGGAGCATTGAGAAACATTTTTTGTTTGTGACCGTTGCACTTCTTGTCTATTGCGGATGTCATTTTACCAGCCTGATCAGATTTGTCCTTTACCCTGATGGAGTCCAGTTTATTACCTCCACAGTAACATACGGGCACATCTTATCTTGTGTGCAGTAGCTAGACAAGGCATTATCATTTGATTTCACATTCCTAACAAGGCAAGAAAATGACTCATTTAAGTTCAATACAGATAACTGACGTGACTCCACTGATGTGTGAATTCATATCACACTGACATTGAGGAGGCAACCCAAGGTCTTGTCCCACAGGGCCTTGAGGCAGGCGGCGTTTATATTGAGGTCATCGCCCTGCGATGTGTCATACAGCACCACCAGGGGCATCTGGCTGTGCTGACGGGGTTCCACCATCTCCATCAGGAGGATCTTTCCAACAGCCAGGCCGTCAAGGGCAGACAAGAGCGCGGGATGGGAGCTGTGAGACTCCAGACCTGAGAGGGAAGCGGGAGGAGGAGACAGCGGCTCTGTCAGGTAGGTAGCCAGCAGAGACTCATTACAGCGGTGTAGCATGCAGTGGATATATTCGAGTTAGGTTCCTTGATTTGCAAAATCGAGCGACTTGTTCATTTTTGTTTGTTCGAGTGTGAAAGACAGGGGTGGGCATCGCCAGGAACCAGACAATACAATCACATACTATATTATCACAATGCAATATTATCACAATGAGATCTTATCGCGAAATGATATAACAATATGATATCGCAATACTTGGGTCCAAATGCGATAATATTGCGATTCTTTGTTTTGCAATACACCATGTATTGCAATAAGGTACTGCGATATACAGTATTATTAATTTATTTTCTCCGTTTTGGTCTTCGGCCTCACGGAGCTTCTTGAAAACTTGCACATGTCTAAGGAACCTACGAGCGACGGCTGATGGCCGGTTTGTTGATGTGTGGTCAGTACGGTTTGGTTTAATCACATGTTTTCAAGTTATTCAATTTGTTTGCCGTGTCTCCATTAAAAGTTTAAAAGTCTCTCCAACTTTAGGAATGAAGCCTATACAGTACAGCAAAGTGTTTGGTTTGTCGTCAGATTTTCTCCGTTTGTCTCATGATTTGGATATGTTGAGAATTGTAATTAACTCAAGACGTTAAATACATTACAGTAACACTGCTTCTCCGAACTTGTAAACCCGTTCCAATGCTGCTGCGGTAGGTTTCCCGCACGTGTATTAAAGAAATGGTAGCATCTTTGTTGGTTCGTCGTGGACCTAAAACGTTTTGACACGGAAAAGAGCGTTTCTATATATATCCGCATTAGTGTGGACATGGCCTATATCTCATTGCCCTAAATGTAAACTTAAATAAATTGTTTCTTTGCATATAGTATTAAAAATATCTTGGAGAAAAATATTGTGACACTATGCTGTATCGATTTTTTCCCTATACCCGAGTGAGAAACTAAACAAAAACAAATACTACTTATATTCCGGTTCAGTGCAATGTAACTACTACACTAACTGCGTACTTTATTCTACAATATGTTGTGTTGATCTACCTGCCAGTTTGACGTTGATGGCCTGGAAGGGCAGAGAGAGGAATTCGCTGTGCAGCTCCAACAGATTGGTCCTGCTGATTTCCACTGAGAAGCCATAGTCAACATAGTACACCTAGGGTTTACACAGACAAACACAAATAAAAATGGTCTCTGCACATTTCTTTACATCATATTAAATAATGAAATCATTAACAAAAAGGAAACCAAAAAGATCTTCTAGCCCTATGAAGAGGAAATTAATTTAGCCCCTAAAATAAAGACTGATAACTACAATTAACTAGTTGTTTTGCTTTCAAATAGATAACTGACAGATAAGGTGACTTACCAGTAGGGCTGGGCCGGTTATTTGATAATAGGGTAAATGACGTCATTGACACATGCAAAAAACACCCCGTCATAATCGTCAGTTGTTAATGTTTTTCTGAAATGTATAAAATATTCTACTTTTTCTGTATATACATCAATAATTTATTGTATACTTAAACACCACATGATCCCTCTTAAACAAAGCCGACAATACGTCTCTCTGCAACAACCGCGCTGTCTCTGAAGTGCTCTGTCTTTGAACTATACTATGCTCCTCCACTAATGTGGGTTAGGGTAAGGCAACATTGCAAAGCAAGCATTGTTTTCAATCTCCCTTTTGAGTAGAATGTGTCATAATAATAACAATAACAATCATCATCATCATCATCATCATAATACCTTTATAGTTATTAAAACTAGGCTAACCCTAACCCTGGAGAAGGTTAACATGCTAGACTTCTTGGCACGTAACCTCGACAAAGTCAACTGAAAATAAAACAGGCCAGACATTCTTTTATTTTTTGTTTGCTTGTTTACTTAACAGGGACAAGTATAATAAATGGTGACTGTCCCAGAAAAGCACATTTTGGCCTAATCCCTTCAGGTAATGGTGATATATTTGACTTTGTTTTATTTACTTAACACTACCATACTTAAACGTTATACCGTTTGACATATTCATATCTGAGAATGTTAAGGCTATTTAATTGTATTTGACTTGATTCAACCATTACAGTTGGAAAGACGCCCTGGACAGGCAAGGCCAGTCTGTTTTATTTGGTATTAACATAGCCTTCTTTGTTTAGCACTGTAAAAATAAACATGAAAGAATTTCCTTAATTGATAGTTGTTAACCTTTAACAATCGTCGATTGATAACATAAAAGCTAATGATGTCACAGTGGGTGGCACCACGCAATATCACCCACCTCGGAGATTTCGTGATGGGCACCGGAAGCGTTTCTTTTCATTCCATTTAAAATGGTGAAGTTATATCGCTCCAGGTTTTTTCTCGACTGCCCTCTGCTGTTCCAGTAAGTTCTACTTCCTGGTTGAGTATTTTTTTCTCTGAACGCCCCGCCCCCAAAGACTCCCGCTGATACAATTACAAGAGTGCAGATTGTTCAGTTCTTATTGATAAGACAAAATCGTATTTATATCTTATCTTCTCAGAATTCTAATTCCGAGGTGGACCTACCATAGAGATTTATTTTGTTCCCGCAATGTCAACTGCCTCCTGTCCTGTCCCCTAATGCACGCACAATGCACATAAAGGAGGTTTCATTTCAGACACTGCTTTTTCATCATCTTGCTCGCCTCATCGAAGTCCTCGCCTCCCAACACTCGATTGACGTTACCTGCCTCCAAGAGACTCACATTGGCACAGAGGAAGCAGGCCGCTACACCATCAATGGCTTCGACCTCCTGTGTTACGCTCCACATGTCAAACATGGACGTGCCACCTATGTGCGTTCTGACATAGCTGAAGCAACTCATTTGACAACAACACAATTCTCTGATACCATAACTATGGGTGGTTTCAACATTGTCAATGTGTACAAGCCCCCTAGTGCCAACTGGGATCTGCAGGTCCTACCCACCCTACCCCACCCTGCCATCTATGTGGGGTTTTCAACAGCCACCACCCTGACTGGGGATATCCAGTTGTGGATAGTGATGGAGAGGCAGTTTCAGACTGGGCATCTAGAAATGACCTGGTTCTGCAACATGATCCCAAACAAAGAGGAACCTTCCACTCCGCCAGGTGGAAAACAAGACTACTCTCCTGACTTGTGCTGGGTCAGCTCTTTGAATGAAACGCCCTATCCTGCTCAGATCCTCATTCTTGACGATTTTCCACACAGTCAACACCGGCCCTTGCTTGTACACGTTGGCCTACACCTCCCAGTCATAGACAGCCCAGGGAAGATGCACTGGAACTCCCGCAAAGCCAACTGGAAGAAATACAGTGAAATCCTGGAGCGGAGTGT
Source organism: Zeus faber (assembly GCF_960531495.2). Lineage (NCBI taxonomy): Eukaryota > Metazoa > Chordata > Actinopteri > Zeiformes > Zeidae > Zeus > Zeus faber. The sequence goes on along the minus strand of NC_137191.1, from coordinate 30,703,202 downwards.
TGTTACCATCCCACTCCATATAGTCACTGTACATGAAGCATACAACCGCCACTGCAGCGCCATCTACAGAGCTGCCCACTCAGCAATCCCACGAGGCTACCGACCCCTCTACGTCCCATGCCTGGACGGAGAAAGTGCTGCACTCCTACAAGCCTACAAAACATCAGGGGACCCTGAGATAGCAGGCCATCTCATTGAATCGCTAAATACAGCTCGGCAAAGGAAATGGGAGGAGACAGTAGCTGACCTGAACTTCACACACTCTAGCAGGAAATGTTGGAGCCTCATCCGCCGTCTAGGAGCTGCACAGAAGCCCCCCAGCCAAAACCGAGCATCTGTTGCACCCAACCAAGTTGCATCCCAACCAAGTTGCATCCCAACCTCCTGACTATTGCAAAAGCAACCCAAGACAAACCCACCAGAAGAGCAGTTACAACTGAGCTAAAGAAAGCGCTCAGAGAGCATAGAAACCCTGAACCTTTTGAGGTTGCTGAACTGGAGAAAGTCCTGCAGGTCCTGAAATGTGGAAAGGCAACAGGATATGACAACAGCTCTCCAGAGTTCATGAAACACCTTGGCCCCTGAGCCCTAACCTGGCTGACATAATTCTATACCAAGATCATAAATACGAACTTGATCCCAAAGAAATGGCGGACAGAAAAAGTTATTGCCATCTTAAAACCTGGCAAAGACCACAAACTACCGGCCAGCTACCGCCCAATCTCCCTACTCAGCGTTCCCTACAAAATCCTGGAACGCCTAATACTACAACGTATCTCTCCAGGAGTAGAGGAAATTCTTTGCGTGGATCAGGCAGGTTTCCGCAAGGAGCGCAGCACAGGAGAACAAGTACTGGCCTTAACCACCTTCATCGAAAATGGCTTCGAGAGCAGACTGAATACAGGGACTGTGTTCCTCGACCTCACAGCCGCCTATAATACAGTCTGGCACAAAGGCCTCCTACTCAAACTCAGAAAGGTGCTCCCTGCCTGGGCAACAGCAATAATACAAACTCTACTGACAAACCAGAGGTTCAGAGTTCACCTTGGTCAGAACACGAGCGCATGGACAAGACAGACAAACAGACTCCCACAAGGCTCAGTTCTAGCTCCAACTCTGTTCAACCTCTACACAAATGACATACCCTCCACCAAATCTCGCAAATTAATCTATGCAGATGACGTCGGTCTGGCATATCAAGAACCAGACTTTGATGAACTGGAACGGGTGCTCACTGATGACCTTGCCAAACTGGACCAGTTCTGCAGAACCTGGCGCCTAAAACCAAGTCCAGCAAAAACTGTTTCCAGTGTATTCCACCTCCACAACGCAAAAGCTGCCAGAGAACTAAACATCTATCTGGGCGGACTCAAGCTGAAGCATGCCTTTAATCCAACCTACCTGGGAGTGACCCTTGACAGGACCCTATCCTTCAAGGAACACCTAAAAGGGACGGCAGCTAAGGTTAAGTCAAGGAACAACTTGCTCTGCAAGCTCGCTGGTACAAAATGGGGGGCAGCAGCCTCCACACTGCACACCTCAGCACTGGCTCTCGCTTATTCTGCAGCTGAATATTGGCCCCTGTCTGTTCCATGTCACCCCATACACACCATGTGGACACCCAGCACAACACAACCATGAGAACCATAACCGGGACTATTCAAGATTCAAGATTTTTATTTGTCACATACATATACATACTTCCATACATATATGCAGTGAAATGTAATGCAACGCACCCGGTGATAGCACACAATATGTCCTAGGAAAAAGTACAAAAATAAAATAAAATAAAAAGTAGAAAATTCCTTTCTAATAGACCGACTAACTGACTCCTAAAACGTAATACAGTAAGTTGAATACTTATAGAATAAGATAAAAAATATATAGAATAAAATACAATAAAAAATAAATTGAAATAAAATGGAATAGGTAGAAGGAATATGCCTATGTATATACAGATATGTGCATTTAAAGTGGCATGTGAATTAAAGTGGCATGTGAATGTGAATAGTGTGAGGTAGTGTTTGGGATAATACAGCACAGTATACAACAGTACGGCGCAGCAATACGGCATCACGAACAACCCTGAACAGTGATACAGTATGCGGTACAGTATGCTACATACAGTACAGTAGGTAGTGGAGCCTAGTGCATGGCTCAGTTAGGACCCCTGGTGAGGTCAGCATTGACAGTTGTAATGGCTTGAGGGAAGAAACTCCGTCTCAGTCTCTCTGTTCTCGCTGTGTGACTGCGGAGGCGCTTGCCTGACCGCAGCAGCTGAAACAGTCCGTTGTTGGGGTGATGAGGATCCTTCATGATCCTACGGGCTCTGCTACTACACCTCCTGGTGTATAACTCCTGCAAGGGGGGGAGGGTAGTTCCAGTGGTACGTTCAGCTGAACGCACCACCCTCTGCAGGGCCCGCCTGTCCTGGGCAGTACAGTTCCCAAACCAGGCAGTGATGTTGCCTGTCAGGATGCTCTCCACTGCTCCAGAGTAGAAGGACTTGAGGATCCTCACCGAGACCCGGAATTTCCTCAGCTGCCTGAGGTGGTAGAGACGCTGCCTCGCCTTTCTCACCAGAGTGTCTGTGTGAACAGTCCATGTTAAGTCCTCTGTGATGTGGACTCCCAGATATCTGAAGCTGCTCACCCTGTCGACAGAAGTCCCATTAATCCACAAGGGCGCGTGCGTCCTCGATTGTGATCCATGCCTAAAGTCCACAATCAGCTCCTTGGTTTTGCTGACGTTCAGGTGTAGGCTGTTGTCCTGGCACCAGAGTGACAGGTCAGCCACCTCCTCGCGGTAGGCCTTCTCATCGCAGTCGGTGATCAGGCCCAAGACCACGGTGTCGTCAGCAAACTTGATGATGGTGTTGGAGCTGGACCTGGCCACACAGTCATGTGTGTACAGGGAGTACAGTAGGGGGCTGAGGACACAGCCCTGGGGGGATCCTGTGTTCAGGGTGAGGGAGCTTGACATGTACTTCCCCACCTTGACCACCTGGGGGCGGCCTGTGAGGAAGTCCAGGATCCAGGTGCACAGCGGAGCATTCAATCCTAGCTCCATCAACTTGACAGCCAGTCTGGTGGGGACGATGGTGTTGAAAGCTGAACTATAATCAATGAACAGCATTCTCACATAGGCCCCCTTCTGGCCATCCAGGTGCGTGAGCGTGGTGTGCAGTACCTGGGAGACCGCGTCATCCGTGGATCTGTTCTGCCGGTACGCGAACTGCAACGGGTCCAAGGTGCGGGGGAGGGAGGCGCAGATGTAATCCTTAATCAGCCTCTCGAAACACTTCATGACCACCGAGGTGAGGGCCACCGGACGGTAGTCATTCAGGCAGGCTGGAGAGGCGATCTTCGGGACAGGAACGACGGTGGACCTCTTGAAACAGGATGGGACCACTGATTCAGCCAGGGAGATGTTGAATATTGTGGTGAACACCGGAGCTAGCTGGTTAGCACAGGTCTTCAGTACTCGCCCAGATATGCCGTCTGGGCCCGCAGCTTTCCTGGTGTTCACCCGCATCAAAGCCCTCCTGACCTCGTGCACGGACACTGAGAGTGCGCGCTCGTCCCCAGCGGTGTAACTCCAATTAGCCGGCGAGCTAGCGGTGTTGCTGCCAGACTCGAACCGCGCATAAAAGGAGTTCAGTTGGTTGGCCAGGGAGGCGTCCACACTCGTGGCTGGGGAGGAGCTGCTCTTGTAGTTTGTTATTGTTCGCAGCCCCTCCCACAAGCGTCTTGTGTCCCCCCGCTCCATCTGCAGCTCCACGGTGTCTCTGTACGTCCGTTTAGCGTCCCTCACCGCCCTCCGCAGATTGTACGACGCCGCTTTGTAATTGTCCATGTTACCAGATACAAGTCCGTCGTTGTAAGCGGCCGTGCGCGCATTCAGAGCGCAGCGGATGGATTTATCAACCCATGGTTTCTGGTTTGGAAATATCCGAACTTTCACCGTGGGAACGATTTCATCCGCGAGCGTAGCCACAAAACTCACTACAGCCCCCGTAAACTCGCTGACGTCACTTGAACTTGTTTGGAACATGTCCCAGTCTACGTCAGTCAGAGCGTCCTGAAGCGCAGCCTCTGATTGGTCCGTCCACCGCTTCACATCCCTCGTCATCACCAGATCCCGCGCGATCAGAGGCCTGTAAACAGGAAGCAGCGAGATCGCGGCGTGATCTGATTTCCCGAAAGCAGGGAGCGACACGGTCTTGTATCCGTTCTTGTAAGGAGTGTAACAATGGTCCAGAGTTCTGTCTCCCCTGGTGGCACACGTGATGTGTTGGTGGAAATTCGGCAGAACTTTTTTAAGGTTGGCCCTGTTAAAGTCCCCAGTCACCACCACAGCCGCGTCGGGATGTCTGTTCTGAAATCCGCACAACACATCGTACAGATCCGACAGAGCTGCGTCGGTGTCCGCTTGCGGTGGGATATAAACGGCTGTAATGATGACCGTGCTGAATTCCCGGGGGAGATAAAATGGACGGCATAGTATGGTCAGCTGTTCCAGGTTCGGCGAGCAGGAGTGGGAGAGGAATTTGGTGTTGTTGGCGTTACACCAGCGGTTGTTTACCATTAGGCAGACGCCTCCACCTTTGGATTTCCCCGACTCTCCCGTTCTGTCGCCGCGGAACACGGAGAAGGCCTCGGCTGGACGTATGGCTTCATCCGGCACCAGTGGGGTCAGCCATGTTTCCGTCAGGCAGAGGACGCAACAGTTCCTCGTGTCTTGCTGGAATTGAATCCTCGCTCGAAGTTCATCCATCTTGTTCTCCAGGGACTGGACGTTAGCAAGAAGGATGCTTGGCAGAGGTGGACGGTAAGGTTGCGTCCTCATTCTGACCTGAATGCCGCCTCGTTTACCTCGGTGCTTCCTCCGTGGGCCGGCTCGTGGAACAGCGACTCCATTTTTGTTGTTGTAGTTGTTGTTGCGAGTGTTCCCGCGTAGGATTTCCGCCGGCCACTCTGCTCCCACGGATAAAAAGTCCCAAAGTTGTTCGTTTAGGGAAATTTTTATATCCATGAGTGCATCGCGGCCGTATGAGTTAATTGTTGATGTTTTTCTGGCGAACATTGTGATAAAAAAAGGAAAAAAATACTAAAGAGTAAGAAAGTAACCGGAGCGCCGGCGCAGGCGACCGCTAGGGGCGGCGCCACTATCGCCAAGTGGCGATAGTGGCGATAGACTATCCGCTCAACACCACTCCCCTGGCTCCCTGTCCTATCAAACATTCCCCCTCCACATATCCGGCGAGCAGCAGCCACTCAAAGGATGCTCCAAAAGGTCAAAGACTCTCCCCATCTACCAATCCATGCAGACATCTACAACCCACCCACTGCTCGACTTCCATCTAGATGACCAATTTGGAAGAACATCCCACCAGCTGACTTCACCATCCAACTGGCTTGGAAAACAGAATGGGAGTCCAAGGAGGTCCCAAACAAACATCTGGTGTCAGACCCCGTGGTGGCACGGTGGCGCAGTGCGTTGCACTGCTGCCTCACAGCAAGTCGTGGGTTCGATTCCCGCCTGGGGCGCTGTTGGCACCGTGCTCCGGCGGGTTATCTCCCAAATAGGAGCCTTTCTGTGTGGAGTTTGCATGTTCTCCCCGTGCTCACATGGGGTTTCCTTCACCTCACGTCAGTAAGGACCCCCCCCAAAAACATGCACCCATCATTGTCTGACCAGCGATGGACATTTATCACCTGGTCCCCAGGCGCATCCACGTATGCTGCCCACTGCTCCTGGCTGTGGCCCCGGAGGAAGGACAAGCCAGGATGGGTCAAAAGCAGAGAATCCATTTCACCGGCCACCATCAAAGCATGTGCATGTGTGTGTGTGTGCAAGCATGTGTTGTAGTGTGGTGTGTTGTGTGATGAATAAAGACTGTTTCTTCTTCTTCTTCTTTCCAATCAACAGGTCCCTGGCACCAACCTTCCAAGGAGACAATGGTCTTACGCTCAACCGCTTCAGGACTGGACATGGCCCCTGCTTGGCCAGCCTTCAAAAATGGGGCAGTAGCCCCACTCCACTGTGTGCTTGTGGAGAGGAGCAAACCATGGAACACATCATAGAAGTTTGCCCTCTTCAAAAACTGAAAGGAGGATTAGTCACACTCCATACAGCAGACCAGGAGGCAACTGCTTGGCTTAGGGACTTTGCATTCGCTAAATAAACTGGTGCTCCCTACTGAACATTTTAGGAGCACTGGCATTAGGAGCATCACTAAAATTGACAAGCAATGCAACACATTCATTTTTTTCCAATCTTAACTGTATTACTGATAAATACTTTGGTAATAAATAGACAATTTACAGAAATAACAATACTGCATGTGTTCAGTACATTACTGTCATTAACAACCATGACGGCTTGACATCAACATTTTTCTCCTTGGGGAAAGTAAACAATCAGGCAAGTGGAATGCCTGATGCAATTGTCTGATTGGGCAAGTGAAAAATATGTGTGTGTGTGTGTGTGTGTGTGTGTGTGTGTGTGTGTGTGTGTGTGTGTGTGTGTGTGTGTGAGAGTACCGGCAGCTTGAATAGTTAACGTTAACATATGAGAATAAGGAAAAAAATCAGATTAGAGAGGAACATACAGAGCTGACACGGACACAGTGGAGGAGAAGTGATGCATTTGCATTGGAAGTATGGAAAAGTATTTTTTGCATTTTGTATGGAAAAGTTTAGCTCTTAGAGCTCCCAAACATTTCTTATAACTATTCGATTAAAGCAATTGCTTAATTACGTGTTATTGTTTTTCATTTTTTGGGGCCGATAACACAACCCGAAAGTTGGTCAAATTGAAACATTTTAAAATTGGAAGAGATATTCAAATATATTCAAAATTAAGTATTTTTTCAGAAGAAATATTAAACCATGTTTTTGCCAATGACAGCTGTAACACGCACACACGCCCGCACGCTCGCACCCTCCTAGTGTTTGACATGATATAAAATGATTAATAAAATATAAAATAAAAAATGGTATGCATATTTGCAAGTCACACTGGCGCTCCTAGTAGAAAAACATTTAGTCGCACTGTTTCCAAAAAGGGTCGCAAAATGCGACGAAATGATCGCAGTCTGAAGCCCTGCCCCAGGCGATAACCTAGTCTCATATCACAATCATCTTCTTTCGGCCGCTCCTGTTAGGGGTCGCCACAGCGGATCATCTGCCTCCAATATCGATAGTAAATAAATATTGCCGAGCCACAGTTACAATTAATCAACACATCAATCAACACCAAATATGGCACTCAGATAACCATTTGGTAAAATAAATTAGCTGAGTTTTACTGACCTTGACCATATCAGCGGTCATGACCTCAACAACCCGGACTCTGGCCATCTCGTCTCCATCCTCCCCCCTGACTGCTGCCAACTGACCAATGGTGGGATTGGATAGTGGCACTGAAGCAGAACTTTGGCTGTAGAAGGACTGCATGGCATTCTCCATCCTTTCCTGGGCACTGGAGTAACTCTCCCCTACATACCTGCAGCAAAGGAAACACAGCCAATGTATTTGGATTGGCAAATGGGTTGTGAATATTGCAAGGGATGAATTTATGAGGATTTTGTCAGCAAGTACCGTTGATTGTGGATCGAGAAACAAATATCCTACTGTATGTTGTTTCTAGGCCTTCATCTGGGGGATTTCCTAAACTTTGCCTGAACACCTTGCCTCATCCCAAAGCAGTATCTTGAGCTTACTTGCTTTACACCACAGGTCATCCTCGCCACACAGATAGCTTCTGATAATATTGACGTGCCGCACAGAGCCTTCCATCATATCCCAGTATTCCAATGTGCTTTCACTTCAGGTGCTCACGCATCACTGACTGTTGTGCCATTAGAGTTCTGCTTCTCCCAATTTGCAGTCTTTTGGACAAGATTTTAAAGTAACGTTCTCCCACACTTTTGAGGTCTTTGGTCGTACCCTACTTTTGATTTTCACAGCCACTGCTGACTTTACCATCTTTTGAAGTTATATCTTTGCCATTCACTCACCCCACATCAACTACCTACTACCGCACCCCCCCCCCCAAAAAAAAACTACAAATATATTGACAGGATCTTGGTTTTGTGTGCATGTTCAAATTCTTGACGAGAAGTTGAGCTAAAAAAAAAAAAAAAAAAAAGCCTATATCCACACAGATTAAATTTACTGAAGCTGAAGTGCAATGAAGTGCACACTAAAATTTTTTATCTCTTAACGATGGAGTTGGAGCTGGCCACACAGTCATGTGTGTATAGAAAGTAGAGTGGTGGGCTGACAACACAGCCCAGGGGCGATCCTGTGCTCAGGGTTAACAAGTTGGAGGTGTGTCCAACCAGCCTAACCAACTGGGGCCTAGCCATCAGAAAGTCCCAGATCCAGGTGTACAGGGAGGAGTTCAGTCCTAGATCGAACATGCTTTGCAGCTAGTCTAGAGGGGACTATGGTATTGAATGCTGAGCAGTAATCAATGACAGCATTCTCACATAGCCCCCCTTCCACCTGTCAAGGTGGGAGAGGGTGGTGTGGAGACTTAACTTTGTATTTAAGAATGTATTATTATTTTTTTAATTGAAAAGTTAAGTGTAAAAAAAATTGTTTTCATAGTAGTCTATCATAAATAACTAGTGTAACACTGTGTTAAACAGTGGAGGGAGGGGGAGACAAGGTTCAAGTTCATTGCTTGGTTATAATTTGCACAAGTTCAACTGATTGGAGGGGAAGTGTCCAGGATAGAAATTGGTCAAAGTTTGTAATAAATAGGCAAGGTTCAACAACGCTTCCGCGGGGGAAGTAAACTCTTTTCAGGCAAGTGGGATGCCTCATGCAGTTGTCCAATCGGGCAAGTGGAGAAAAAAAAAAAAAGAAAAAAACAAAGTGATCTCTAATGTAACATTATCTGAAGATAAATTGTGTACTGTATCGCTGAGGCAGAGATTTTCCCCAGTTGAGCTGCGTGCGCCACTGGGGGAGGGGCTCAGAGCTTGTGGGTTCTAATAATTCAAAGAAAAAGCATGCTCTGATTCAATAAAATATGATACATTTTACAACATTCCACTTGATTTGTCCACTTGAAATGGCAGAACAGAATACAGGCAGGTGGAGGGCCCCTGTCAGGACCCCCACCTCCCTGTCAGTTCCTGTCCGGCGCCTGGGAACGCCTCCAGGCTGCAGTTGTGGAAAAGCAGCTTTGTTTTTTGGAATGGAAATTATGTGCTGTACATCTAATAGAATCAATATATACTGTACATCTGATTTTAAAGGACAAATGGTTTGAAATAATGAATTGTGTTTTTTTTTATTTTAGATGAAAATGAATGATTGAATGAAACTAATGAAAACACTGTGCGAAATAGTGTGCAACAGGTCTTTTAATTTACATAAAATAAATATCACAACAAATATAATCGCCCATACGTTATGTATCGCAAAACTCCCCATATTGTGCGTTTTCGCACCACAGGAATTACTCATAGTTCAAAGGACTTTTTGGAGGAACTGTCCCTTTTATTGTGTCCGCACTGAAGGCACTACTGTTAGAACAATCATAGTTCTTGGAACTCCGTTCTGAGACACTAATTCAGCTCCTACTCCAGGACAGGGAGTGACCAACACAAGAGGAACCTTCAGTGATGGAAGTGCCGGTGATGGGTCCAGACCTAAGATCACGGTCCCTCGGGCTGTGTCTGCCCAGTCAAGTGGCATCGCTCTGGGTGGGGACCAGTGTGTTGGTGGGGACCAACACACACTCAGCAGTAATAAATAATATGACAAATAACATGACAAATAATAAATAAAAAAAAAAAGGAAAAAAAAAATAAAGTATTTTTATTGCCTATGTATTTATTTCATTTTACGACGTTAATTGAAAGAAACAGAAAATCCCTGAGCAGGCTGTGCTTTACGAAAGTGGAAACAATCTTTTTAATTATATCTTGTAGATCTAATATGAGTGAAAATTCAGCAACTGGATTAATTCATTCTGGCCCCAAATTTGTTCAGAAACAAATTTTAGTGGACTGGTAAGGTGAAATCAGTGAAAGTTAAGGAGTAAATACAACATGGAAGTCGCGGTGAAACGCCGTTGGATGACGTCACATCAGCGTCACCAGTGCCAGGTTCTCAGGGAGCTCCACCAGTTCCTAGTTCCCCTTAGGGGGTCCCCACAACCGTTGGTGCAAAAACATTGTCTTATTGTGAGGTGCCAGATGATTGATGTGGTTGCTTGCAGGTTGAACACAACCACCTAAAGAGAGGTTGAGGTGCTCACAGGTGCTCTTGGAGTCCTTGGTCATGGGGTTGTAGACCTCCCTCTCTGAGCGCATTTCCTCGTGCTGTAGAAATCGCTTCTTTTAGAAATTTCTTGCGTTGTAATAATAACAACGGCCATATCGTCGGTCTCCTCTGGTGGTTCTTGAAAATATTCAGTTTCATCGTCACATTCAGGTAGAAACCTGCTGTTTGAAATGTTCTCCAAGTCCGGGATAACCCAGATATCAGATTCAGCATCGTTGTCGTTCTCAGCATCCCTGTGAGAGAACTGACTATCATCGTGGAAAATGAAGTCCAGTACACACTGCTTACATTGACTTGGCTCTATAGCACTGGTCAGATTAAGGTCTGCAATATGATTAAGATTTCCTCCACCAGCCTCTTGTAATCCATAACAACATGGAGATGAAATTTTCACAGGCAAGTGAAACCTAAGGCTCCTCGTCTTGTGCTTTAACCATCTAACAGGAATATTTAACTAGGCGGTTTAACATTTATCTACTATTTATGAATCAAACTCGGTTTTGAAAATATGTTGATATAGAGAAAAAATACAAAGGAACACGAATCTGGAAAAATCAAATTTTCCTCATAGAAAGAGTTTTTGGCGGCTCTTGGTGATTTTAGAAATGCGCGACATAGCAGCTTTCGCTGCGGTGGGTCAGATATTGAACCGTAGGGGGCTTACCGAACGGTTCGATAACATACCGTGTACCGTTGCATCCCAAAATTCTATGATTAGATGATCACAGGGATATTATTATTATTTATTTTTATTTTTACATAAATACATACATATATACACATACATACACATACATACATAACATAAAACCAGTGTTTCCCCTTGGATTGCATTGTAGCAACAGAGGTGAAATTTTGAACAATTCAAGTGACGTTACAGAGTAAATAGAACAAAAGCCTGAAGCCATGATCAAACATCAGTTGCTCACAGAACCCAAAACTTGTGCTCAAACCTCATTAGCTCACAGAACTCGTGGTCTCAACACAATGGATAAAGAGGCATGTTAAAATGGCTCTAATGCAAAACTTGAGTGGCTATAATGCAAAACCAGAGTGGTATTTTCAGCAAAATGTTTTGTAGACCTCAGAGAGCTATATGTGGTGTAAAAAGGAGCATAATAGGTCCACTTTAACTACTTAACTTTGGTACAGCGTGTGGGCACAGCCGTCTCTTACCTGACAGTGACCGTGTAGCTGTCCTTGGTGTCGGTGACCAGCACAGAGCGGTACTGCTCTGTGGGAAGCACCAGGGGAGCCAGGAAGTGGAGGCCAGCAGGAGAGGGAGGGCTGCTGCATGATGAGCTCCTCTGGCTTTCTGCAGAGCCAGACTCTGAAGGACCAGTGCTGTACAGGATGGCCTGCGCAGAAAACAAATATCATCCTGCGGTCTGTAACTGTCATGTGGAGTGGGGTTGCACAATAAAAAATAAATAAAAAACACTCCTATATTCACATTTCAGTCCAATTCAAAAGACTAGTAAGTACTAACTAACTAGTAAGGACTAACTAATTAGGGCTTGTCAAATTGGAAGAATAGGTTTTCAGGTGAATATGAAGGTTTACGCTCGGTTGAAAAATTCTTAACATCTGCTCATTATTTCATCCTCCAAGAAATGAAAACTGCAGCTCTCTTTCACTCTACTGTATGGTGATGACCCAAGCAAGCAAATTCCTTTCGCCAATAAAAGTGTTCTTAAAACACACCATGGCATACATTTTTAAAATTATTTTATATATTTATATTATATACAGTATATCGTAATGAATATCATTATCAAATAGGAAATATTTTATCGTAACATTTTTAGCCATACCGCCCAGCACTATTTTCTCGGCTAATTATAGTTGTGTTAAGTGTGTGAAGATAAGTCAGCTCTTAAACAAAATTAAAAGTAAAAATTTTTCCCAGGACAACTGAATTTTGTGCCTGGACAAGTGAAAGGTAAATTTACTTGAACAAAGGACAAGTGCCTCAAAAAGTTAATTTTGAGCCCTGCAAATGTCCAATTTCAACTATTGGCGAAAATATTAAAATCTAGAAATAGTTCATCACTAACAAAATTAAGGCAGCAAATGTGTGGCAACCCACGCATTTGCTGTGATTATCGCTGAAAATACAAACTGTGCACCCTCCTCAGCTCCTCACCTTCTTCTTGTCGTGCAGCTGGGGGTATTCCACCGAGCAGATGTCCTGGAGCGCCGTCAGATTGTCCAGAAGGTGTTCTGGGAAACGGACCTTGAAGGTTTCCATGAAGAGCTTGGGCAGGGCGTGCACCCACAGGCCATGGCTGTACGTGGACAGGAGCTCCATTAGCTGGCCACGCACTTTGGCCGACACGGCGGGTGCCGCACACTCAGGGGTTGCGACGTTCGACTTTGTCCGCAAAGTGCAAGCTGGGGTGGCGTCAGGACTGACCAAACAAGACGGCTCGCACTTGGGAGGGTTTTCCAGAGTCCGAGGTGGAAACAGAAACTTGGCCTTGGCCAAGGGGCTGCTTTTGGGGGTTTCCGAAGTAGGGGGAGGGTTTTGGAGCATGGTGGCAGGGACGGGGGTCCTGTAGGTGATGGAGGCGCGGGGTCTGCTGACCGTAGCAAGGGAAGCGGCAAGGGATTTGGGAGAGAGAGGAGGATAGACCAGCCTGTCACCATGGTTGGTGCCGCCTGATTTCTCCACCTGAGGAACGGAAAGGGAATAACATGCAGCTGAGAGATGGACAGAAAGACAAGGCTTGGCCTATGGGGCCTCCACAGTCCATTGCTGATGAGAGGGCTTTGGCATTCTACACTTTTAGTGCTTCAATAGTTTATCGGCAGTACAAGGAGGATTTAATTTGCAAACAGTATGCAGCCTATCAAGCTGATGGGTAGAGTATTGCAAGTGTAGCAGTGCAGCGGGGATGGTAGCTCAGGCGGTAGAGCTGGTGGTCTAGTGATCTAAAGGTTGCTGGTTCGATCCCAGGCTCCTCCTGCTAGCATGCTGTAGTGTCCTTGAGCAAGACACCTAACCCCTAATTGCTCCTGATGGCTGCGTCCGTCGGTGTTTAAACAATTGTAAGTCGCTTTGGATAAAAGCATCTGATAAATGACTAAATGTAATGTCTAAATGTAAAGTGTATAGTCACACGAGCCATGTGACTAAAGCCCTAGCTGAAATGATGCCGGCTGATTCGATTGAACGTAGTTCTTTTAATCATCTGGCCCGCAAGCAGTACCCCCACCCCCCGGTTAGGACGTCAACCTGACTCACTGTGCAGACGTGCGGCCAGCTCGCCAGTTCGGTGGCAACCCGGGGATGGAGCTGTTGGCCAAACATCTCCACGTAGATCTGCGGCAGCTTGGACAGCCACAGCCCACTGCAGTGCTTTTCCAGGAGCCTGGACAATCTGCTCTGAACCAGCTCCGGCTGGTAGATGCCGGCCTGGAATCAGAAGGAGTTAGAGAACGTTATTCAAGGCCTTCTGGTCAGGTCTGATGAGAATACAAACTGGACTCGTTATATACTACTGCAACCTACAACAAATATGTTCATCAATTTATTGCTGTTAGAGCCAAAGGTTTTGCTTTTTTGGGGGGTTAAAAATTAGGGCCTGACAATATTATAATACCTTTATTTATATAGAGCCTTTCAAAAACCAGGTCAAAGTGCTTTACGTACAAAAGACAGATAAAAACGAGGAGAAACATAAATAATAAAAACAAATACAAAAGCTTAGACTGGATTCAGACTCTTATGGGGTTAGGTTAGTTCCATGATAATATCAGGAGCTACACTCATACAAGCCTTAAATTACATTCCTAAACCGCTCCGTTAAGCAGTGAAGGGAAGCTAGAAATCAGGGTTATGTGGGAGATTTCATTAGGAACAGAGAATTTGATGCAGTAGCGCTACAAATATGAATATTGGCTTGTAGATTCAAATGGCATGGTAAAGAATCCATCTGTAGAGGTATACATATTACAGTTAATTAAATATTATTAATAATAATAAAATACAAAATTGTATATCCCAATAAGACAATCTTTTTTCATGACACAGCAGATAATCACCAACAAAAATGGAAAAACAGGTAGTACCTCCACTGCGTCTTTCAAACAGTTTGGAGGGGAGACAGTCGGCCATAGTGGGGGAGGTTTTAGTTTGGAGGATGGTTCAGAAGGTTTTCCTGGAAAAGTAAGAGCAAAACAATTGGTTAGGTCTATGGGTTCAGGTAAGTTCCAAAAAAAGGACTTATAAGATTACAAGATATATATTGCCTTATTTTTCATTTATGTATAAATAAATTGTCCTTCTTTCCTATGCCTCTTACCGCTCCATCCCTACCTTTCTGTGGATTCCTACATTCCCCAAAAGTACTGACAATATCACCATATATCTACAGAAGTCAATACTTAAACTTAATTACTGGGATTATTAAATACATCTTAAATAAATACATTTTCCTTTTCCCCATCCTAAAACTGTATGATACACGAGTACATTCAGAGGTCATCCCAAACTCTGAGAAATACTGAATATGAAATAAAAAAAACAAAAAAAAAAAAAACAGGTGAAACCTACCCGAAGGCTTCTGGTGGATGTTGAGCGTCACTCCTCTTGTGCTGGAAATGCTGCGATGTGGGGTAAATACATGCTCTTCTAGAATCTTATATTCCACCCAAGCTCTGGCTTTCCTAATGAATCTCCATTAGATATTTAGCTGCCTGAGAGATCTTAAAAGATTTTTAAGAAGTTAGAAGTTGCTGCACTACACTCACCTGAAGGGCTGCACAGGCTGTTTGTTGAACACCTGAGCTGCCGATCCTCTATGTTGGATGGGGGTGAAAGAGCAAAATCTCAGGTTGTGCTGCCTGAAGATCAGAAAGAGCGGACAATATACATCAGCATCAGTTTTTTTCCAGGTTAAAAAAATAAATACATTTCATGTGCAAGTTGGCTCGAAAACAGGACGATGCACATTTCCTACGCACACTGTTATTTAGGAAACTAAACCCCCATCAAAAAGTATTATTTAAAATATGACAAACCTTCTCAAAGGCCTTGAAACGTGAGATACAAAAGCTGTGTTTTCATCCCCCCCCCCCCCCCCCCCCCAGAAAGACACAAACTCACAATGATACACACATAAGGAAACAAAAAGAGCCTCCAAATCGTTCAAACATCTGTGGAAGGATCAGGCAGGCAGGATCAGAGATGGGATGTAATGGCTTTCAGGGCTGGTGGAAATGTTTTGCTTAATTTAACTGTGTGACATATTCGATAGAGCACAAAACTACTGTACAACATTAAAATGATGAACTTCCAATAAATCTGATTACTCTCGGCTTTGAACATTTCAAGTGAACTTCAAACAAAATCCAACACAATTACAGGTACTCCTCCCTTAACAACCGAGATCCGTTCCTACAACCAGGTTGTTAAGCGAATTGCTCGCTAAGGGAATTCGTGTAATGTCACGGTAATGGGGCGTGGCCATTGCAAACGCTAGAATAGTGAATACTGACAGACTGCGGGAACTGAGACTGAGAACAGTGATGAGCGATGACATGCTTCACTCTGAAACGCCGCGCACACAGCGCGATTCAATACAGACTGGTCAGAGACTACCTGTATTGAAGAAAAATAGCAACTGAAGACAGTGCAAGAATAAATAATGCGGTGCTCTTTTGAAAGAGGGACAGAGGTCTCTGAGATAGTCATGTCTTCATCAGGGCAATCCTGATCAAGGCAATTTAGTTGCCATGTCCCAAACAGTGTTTTTAATGTACCTATTGAGTTAATTGGGGTGACTAATTTATCCTAACACAGGCGCAAGTGTTTCACCAATTGGATGAAAATGGGATGTCACAAAACAATTCTCACCCAAAATCCAAAGAAAATGGAATGCCAATTTAGAGTACTGATTTGGACCTCTAACAGAGCCTTTCTTCTACCAATCAAATCACTGTCAGCTTTGCGGAAAGCTTGCCATAGGATAAGGGGGGTGTAAAGGACAACATTTTGACTACCGAGGGGGAACAGTGGGTGTGGTGCGGTTGCCCCTGAAGTCCCCTGTTGCGCTGTAGGGCCTCGGACGGTTCGGCAGCCAGGCAGAGGAGCCTTGGAGCACAGGCTGGCGGAGAGACAATCTGGGCTTCGCTGCTGGGAGAAGGGCACGAGGTGATGAGAGGACAGGGGCTTGTTGTGGAGAGAGAGAGAACTGCTGGGTGATAAAACGATAATTTTTTCCTGTCAAAATAAAACAATAACTTTATAATTTACAGAAGCTTTAGGCAAGCGGCAATGAAAAGCCAATCAATTTGGACAACTCAAGCTGACCTTTCACCTCTAGCCAATTACGTTTGTTGATATAGAAAGAAGACCCAGCCCTCCCTCCTGGATAGATGCACTTGCACAAGTGTCAGAGACAGCAGCAGTGTCCAAACATGGTTACTATACATACATGGATAGTATGACATTTTATTTTGGGATATTTAAGTTCCGACCCAAAGCAGGCGGTAAATATCCATTGTAAAATATGTCAACGAGATGTGCCGACGAAGACGTGCAACACCACAAACTTTAATTTATTTAGGAATACTTGCCCTATTTATTATGTTTTCGGTTTTATCTAAAATGGTATGTAAGCAGCTCTATTGTTACTTCTTGTTCACATTTTTCTTACATTACAAGAGCTGTGCAATGTTCATTATAGAAAAATACAAATTTATATATCATGGTAAATATTCTGACAGACAACTCTTGAATTTAATTTGATATTAAGATGTACAGCAAGCATAGCTTAATGAGCTAGGAATCAGCGTTTTCATTAGCTGGTAATTGCCAGTTTTTGACTGGGAAAATAATTCCCTCCAAACACAATTTGATTGTTTTAGTGCTTGGGTGGATCATTTTGACTTAAAAAAAAAAAAAAAAAGTCTGCAGATCTCTTAATTTCCGCGCACGGCAAGTTGCAACAGGAAGCCAATCAGTTTGGACGATCAAAAGCTGATCTGAAAGCTTCACCTCTGACCAATCACATTTGTCGATATCTACCTAAGCGCCGCCCCCTCCCTCATGGACAGGTTGCGCTTGTAAGCATGAACACACGGAGCAGAGCTGAGCATCTAAACTCTGAGTAGAAACTTTGAGATGATGTGTCGTTGGGACACATACATCCATAGTTTGACGGGTTTTTTTTTCCCCCCCCGATATTTAAGTTCCGACCAAAGCAGACGGTGAATATTCATTGTATAAAATGTCGATGAGCCGTCCTGCAAAGACGGACCACACCACAAACTTTATTTTTTTAGACCTACTTGGCATATTTATTTTGTTTTTGGTATGATCAATTTTAGTGAAATGTTAATTAAAGCTGCTGCACTTGTTACTTATTGTTCACAAGCAGAAATTATTTGATTTCAATAAGTAACATTTGTAATATACAGTATTTTTTTATTTTTTTAAATAGCATTAACTGACGGGACTTATTTTATTTTGAATATTAAATAAAAAAAATGTATACATCGACATGCCTTGATGATGTCAGTCTCTATATCGCCTGCTTATCAATTGTTTTTAAGCTCAATAAACACATAATATTTGACCGGAATACCTCCCATTCGTCCGGGAAATCGAAATCTTTCAGGACAGGTTGAATGCCCCCAATTTTTTCTAACAGAAATCTCTGCTAGGAATACCAAAGGGATTAGCTCAAATTCATTGCAATAACATTTTATGCAATATCTCCCGGCACTTGCTTAATACCAAATGACAAAATACTTACCAATACCCCCCACTCCACATTAAATGAATAATATTACATTTAAGACACACATTATAAAGTCATGTCTCAGAAGGCGTCTGTCTGCTGTACCGTTGATCACGTAGGTGGACGAGGGCTTGGCTCGCATCCTGCAGTTGACCAGTTGGGTGCGCCCGTGCTTCTGGGAGCTCTTCTGCTTGGCCACAAGCTCGGCGAGGTGGGCCGTCTCTTTGCACACCGCAGCGACACACATGAGCTACACAACAGATTCAGATTTTATATTTTTTGTGCAAAGCTTATGCCATGCGACAATGGGGATATTAAATTGAGATTATTAACTGTTATACATGTGAAAAAACACAGACAAATAGCTGTGTGCTGCTTCAGGACAAAGGAGCAAAAGAAAATAAATCCAATTCCTTGCCACAAACCTCTGGTAAAATCCCCCCTCCCACTTCACACGCAAACAAAATAATGTGCCGAGAGTTAAACGTCAATGTCAAATTAAATAGTCACTCCAGAAATCGACCAAACAGGAACTAAAAAGTTGTGTGTTAACTCTTCATAACATGTTTGGCGACGGTAAACAATGGTAAAGTAGTTATTCCTAGAGGAGGTTTACTGTGATATACAATTGGTTTGACTACTACTGTCAACATGTACATATTCTAAGTGGCTTTGGACAACAGCAGCTACGAAATGATGCAATGTAACTGGCAATACCGGTTTGTCAAATTCACCCAATGAGTGCATACTGGGAAAGGCGGACCCGCCACCAACAATGATAAGAGCATATAGAGGAGCATGCAAATACAAATATATTGAAAAGCGGTTTCTTACGAAGTGGCAGCAAAATAAAGGCGCACGGAATTTTCTTTTAACAAAACAATCTCACGGATCACCACTTTAAGTTAACAGTATAGTGGCTGGTACGGGGTATATAAATAGATGCAAGTCTAGGAAGCGGTTCCAACGGTGAGACTGAAACTTTGCATTATTTTACTTTTGCCTAAAATATTTTTTTCATACTAAAATCACATTATGAGAACAGCCATCTGTTAAAAAATAAAAATAAAAAAAATAATGAGAACATTTCACCTCTCCCATGCGGCTGTGCTCTATGCGGACCACGGAGGGGATGCTGCGCAGGTAATCCTCCAGTCTGCCGAAACCCAGCTTCCGCAGCGGGATATCCTCCCCGCACAGCGACCGGTACTCAGACGGAAGGTGCCTCAGCGGCACACCGCCCTGCTTGGACTGCAGTACGGAGCGCAGCATTTTCTTTACGGATTCGCAGGCAGACATCGTTAACTAAAATAAAACACACCGAAAAAAAACAATATGAAACAGAGAGGTTGATTAACGATTTTGACCTGATGTCACAACAAAATGGCCGACCCGAAGCAAAAGCGCTGTTCAATAAGTTAGCTACACTCCACATTCGCTATAATTACTAGTCTCAGACTAAACAAAAGCCATAAGTAGACGGTGATATCTGCAAACAACTCTGCACAAGTTAAAGTAAAAAAAATAAAATAATAATACTAATTACTTGATACTGATATGCAATTAACTCCTTGATTAATGAAGACCCGTCTTCTGCTGGAACAGCCCACACTCCGAACCTTCAAGTTCAAAGGTCAAGCAGGTAATGACGTTTTATTTTATTTTAACAATATACAAAACTAAAAAATTAAGGATTTTTTTTTTCTTCTTTCAGATAAAACAAATTTATTCAATAAACCCCAATAAAAAAAGTTAAAAAAAAAAAATAAAACAACGAAATGTATCTACCTGAAATGCTGCATGCAATTTTTAAATCATGGAGCACCTCCCAGGTTTAAAAATCAACTAGATGTTTACCGTATTATAACATTTTACAAAATGTAAATGTAAAAAAAAACAAAAAAACGCTTTCCCCTCGCAAAATACAAAATATTTGTACAGTCAATGCCATAAAACAAGTAAGATATAGGCAGAAGAGATAGGCCATCAAAAACTGCATTTCTTTTTCATGTGAAATGAAAAATTAAGAGGAAGTGAGATCATTAAAAAAAAAAGTCATCAAATTTTCAATCTTTTTTTTCTATCAATCAACACTCATTAAGCGTTTGTTTGTTTTTAATTACAGACAAACAAGCAAACTGGGTGAAAATACATTACAAAATGAACAAAGACAAGTCAACTTTTGACCCCTGCTACATTGATAGACTATTGAAAGTGGAGTCATGGCATTCAGTTTTAACTTGCACCATTTTGGAGTCAAGTTGTCAATCAAATTTCAACCCAATTTGTCTAAAGGTGGACTCACCAACCCAAAGAGTTTAACTATTTTTGTTAAACGTTTTTGTGTTGCAAGATCAAAATTGCAAGTCCGTACAACATAAGGTTCAACCCTTTTTTGAGATTGGGTTTCTCGGCAACTCACTCAGTAAAAAGAGTCGTTCAGTTTGATGCAGTTGGTGTAACCATACGCTCAATCGCCATCGCTTAGTAATTGCTGTAGTAACCTAAAAATCATTAATGTGCACATAGCTGCATTGACTTATTTAGCTGTTTGCAAAAAAAAATATTTTTACATTTAGTTATAAAAAAAGAATATAACATTTAATATATTAATGCATGCAACATCCTCTCTCTCTTTCTTTCTCTCCCTTCTATGTGTCCCTTCCATTTTCCCTTTCAGTCTTCACCTAATGATAAAAAAATACAATAACGTAACATTGCAACCTTCTGTATCTCACTTTGTGGATCTATGTAAGTGTGTAAATGCACATACAGTTTTTGTATACCTGTCAGATTAACTTCTCAAAAAATATTCCCATGTGTTCTGACCATGTGATTTGTGCTGACATTATACTGTACATGGGAAATTGTTTTAATCAAACAATATGGAAAATATATGGACAGTCTCCACGAGGACTTAACTTCAACTGAGATCGAACTTGGACTTTCACATTTTTAATTCAGTGCATTTAATAAACCCCACCAGGATGCGAACCCATCAGAACGACAAGAAAAAAATTATCAGGTAAGAAGTCAAAGTCCACAAGGTTTATTCCAAAGAACAGGCAGGGGTCAAAACCAGGAGGTTGGTCAGAGAAGGCAAACTTATCCGGCAGGGAACAGGCAGAGGTTCGGACGGAAGGTACAGGAAACGGGTAGCAGTGAGGGAAAGCTCAGTGTAATGCAAGAAGAGAGAACAAAGGGAAGTGGACTGGTATTTATACTGAGAGATTACAATATCCCCTTATTGTATGAGCAGGCTACAACAAATTTTGTCATCTGACCCATCCTACACTGCACCTTGGAGCCTTGGGCAGCTGCAGCGCACAACTCCAGCTCTTTTGGTGCATTGACAGGAGTATTAACACCTCACATACAAGTCTTTGATGGTGGGAGGAAACTGGAGCACCCCCACCTATATGGATATCAGTATGCATTCAGACTGCCACCGGGTACAAACTCCCGGGTAAATGATCAATGCGTCAACCAATGCGCACCCATTAGAAAGAAGAAGAAAAGAAACAGTCTTTATTCGTCACGCAACACACCACACTACAACACATGCTTGCACACACACACACATGCACATGCTTTGATGGTGGCCGGTGAAATGGATTCTCTGCTTTTAACCCATCCTGGCTTGTCCTTCCTCCGGGGGCACAGCCAGGAGCAGTGGGCAGCATATGTGGACGCGCCCGGGGACCTGGTGATGAGTGTCCATCGCTGGTCAGACGATGTGGATTGCCATTAGTGGAAATGGCGGACGGTGGAGCAATCTACTCCACGTAGATCATAAACACTTGACAATAAAATGACTAATTGAAATAGGTTGAGAAATATAAAAGTTATACTGTAGTGCTTTTTATCCAGAAAAAACACAGCTCCCCAGATAACTTGTATTCATTTACAGGCCAGTCTTACCTGTTCCAATATGGCGGCGATGTTAACGTATCGCACCAATGAGCGATATAATTTTAATTATAAAAAAGTATATATATAAAATTATAATTTTATAAATAAATAAAGTGAGGTCAGTGGGTTAACTGATTTCAGTTGTGGAGAATATATAATGAAATAAATTGTGTGTAGTGGGCTACACATTTTTGGTGTCATTGTAACAAATCTTTGAGGCATCTGGAAGGGAACCAAAAAACACAAAAATGAATATACATATATATTTCTGGGTATGTGTATATAACACATACACAATAAATACATGTTCCTTGTATCATGTAATTGCTTATGGTTATTGTTACCAGTAATTATAATTCATGTTTTTTTTTGTACAACTTACTCTGGTATATGTCAGTCCTCAGAAGTGTATATATTTATGACGTTTAATATGCTGCACTTTGTTTATTCCAATTGTCTTCTGGTTATACTTTGAATAAAGTAGCAAAAGTGGACCTATTATGCTTATTTTTACACAAGTTAAAATAGGTCTCTGAGGGTTTTTTTGCGGGGGGGTTGCCAAAAATACCACTCAGATTATGCATTCAAGCCATATTCTAACATGAGTCCAATCCACCCTATCTCAAAACAGGCTTTTTCAGTGGGAGGAGTCACTCTCCACAAGTTCCGGGTTCTGTGTGCCAATGGTGTTCTAGGTTCCGTTGTATTTGCTCCGTAACTTTCACTGATATCACCTTATCGGTCCACCAAAGTCTGTTTCTGACCAAATTTGATAAGCAATCCAGTTGCTGACTCTTTACCCATAGATGTACAAGGCGTCATTTAAAAGTTTGTTCCGACTTTCGTTGCCATTCTGCAAACTTGTGGGAGATACGGACATCGCATGCGGGGATTTTTTGTTTCATGTAAACATGGTAAAATAAAATGAAATAAAAAAATACATCCACAATAAAAACACAATATTTTTTATTGGTTTTGTTTGGAGGACAGCACTGTGGATCAGATGGAGCAGATACAAAGATGCAAAGATACAAAGAAATCCGTGACAAGCTGACATATGCTCGTGCAGAGAGTAGAAAAAACCTTTGAAAACCGAGCATTCAGAGCGTTTTGTTTACAGCAATTACTTTGTCATCAGTTTACCTCATTATTTGACACTTTGGCCACATCCAATATGAACATCCGACATTGTAACATTATGGATATATGTATATGTATATATGTATTATGTATATATAATACATAATAAAGGTTAATAGTAATAAAATTATACCTGTCACTTTGTAGCTTTGTATGGTTTAGAGTTCGTATCTTATATTCCTTTCGTTTAAGTCCAATAGCGACTTTATCAGTTTGGAACTAGACTACAGTTCTACTACGTGATCTGTGTAGTCTGTCAACTTGCGCATGCACACTGTGTGTAGCACTATCTTTGTAAAATTACGATTGTTGATCACAAACTTCTTCCACAATACTGAACCGATCCGGATGAAACGGCGCCAAGTTGGACCTGCCCCGAATACACATCTTATTCATATTGAGACTCTTGTTGACTAATCATCAGACTGCAATGCTTTAGTTTTTTTTATAAATAATTCCACAACAATGGACTGATCTGGATCAAAATTGGACGACGGCATGTCGTGACTGCCCTGAATACATAAATTATTCACCTTGTCTGTGAGTGCGGCGGATCCATGACATCCATAGACTACTAACGTCAGTTTTTCATTAACAATAGCAATCTGGCTCCCGCCCCTTCGGGCTGGACCCCCAATTAAAATAAAATGTTGACAATTTCAGTTTACCTCTTCACTGAACATGCTTTTTTCTTCTCTCTTTTTTCCAAAGTGGTGTTGATCATTTCCATGGAGCTCTCTGATGAAAATGTAAAGTGATCCAGTTGTCTTTGCGACAGCGCGCAAACAATAATAACACTTGGAATTGTGAGTTGGGGGGGGGAGTTGAAAAGTTGTCTATTGCCCCATATAAGATTCATTAGCTCTCCCACTCTTTTGGCAGAATGGCTCCCGACTCCTGAGTCATTGAAAAGATTTGTTCGCTACGAACAAATCGTTCATGATTGCATCACTAACCTTCAGAAGGCCATAATAATAAACACTGTTATACATGTTTCAGACATTGTTAGTGGTTAACAGGAAGGATTCCATTGCATATAGTGTGCCGTGGCAGAAAAAAAGTTTAGGAAACCCTGGCATATAGCATATGTTCCACTCTGCAAAAGTTAACCCTTCATTAAAAACACTTGGAATTCTGAATAACCGTCGACTGCTTCTTTATCGTTTTGCTTCTGCGGTGACCGTGTTCCCAGGTGCCGGTAAAGATTCCATCGCTCGGCCGTTCTCCATTTGCGAGGCCATGACCCAGGTCCTTATCGCGACGCCCAAGTCCACCTGATGGCCCTGGGACTGTTCTGAGGACAATGACAATGAAGATCTGGAATGATGCTTCCTGAGGAGGATCAGACGGGGGTTCCTCAGCAGGGTGTAAAAGAGCGCCCAGCGGCCCCTGGATCTGCCGTGCACTGAGGAATATGGAACCCAGGGTGGGGAATCGGGGAGAAAAGGATGGAAAGGGAAGGGAAGAGAAAAGGATGAATATTAACTGTGCGCAAGAGATAGAGCACATGGAAGTATCAGATACTCTGGTGCAGGGGTTCGCAAACTGGGGTCGGCGGCCTCATATGGGTCCTCAAAGGAATTCCCGGCAGTCATACGCACAAGGTACTCACCCGACGGCGTGTTGCTGAATGTGGAATACACCCCGGCAGGTTGTCTCTCCAGTGAGCTGGAGATCAGCAGCTGGCAGAAACACACCATGGTGGGGTTGTTGTGGTGGTGGTCTGCAAAGATCATACCCACCCACGTACTGTAGCCTGGAAATCACACACACACACACACACACATACACAAATTATATATATATATATACATATACAGTATACACGCAGACGCACACCAGCCAGCTTGCTTTGCAGCCCCCTACGCAGCAAGCTACGATGCACTGCTTGTTCTGACACCTTTTTATTATAGCAGCATGAACTTTTTCAGCATTTCGTGCTACAGTAGCTCTTCTGTGGAATCCCACCAGAGGGGCCAGACCACTGCATACACCCCACAAGACCCGCCATTTTGGAGATGCTCTGACCCAGTCATCTAGTAGTCAGAATTTGGCCCTTGTCAAAGTTACTCAGACCTTTATGCTTGCTCATTTTTCCTGCTTCCAACATATCAGACATATATTCATACATTTCTCTATAAAATATATACATAAAATGTAATGAGCTCAAATATCCCAAAATGCAAGGCGGTGAAAAGGGATTTGGTTGTTTCACAAATAACCGTGGAATGTCTGTGATCCCTCACATAATTTGTCAATCACACAATGAAATATCATGAACAACGAAGGACTAATATTGCTGTGGTGTGGGGATGGTGTGGTGAGCAGCCACACCTGACCTGGATCTAGGTGATTGGGTTCAGGGTGGCTGCATACCTGTTGCTCGTTGGTTGGTCTAACGAGCAACAGGTTAAAACTCCCATTCACACACACACAGGATAGTAGCCCATGTCATGGGCTTCCTTGGCTAATTCCAGCTAGCACATGTGCTGCAATAAGCTGATGTTTTCAACCCCCCGTTTGTGTCTCTGTGCTGGAGGGCCCTGAAAACATCACTTGGATGGGGTGTGGTGGTGAAACTGCCAGATTTCCATTTAATCCCAGCATCCTATGTAATAATCTAGATCAAACCACACATACAGAGTGGATTGTGTATTGTGGTTTGATCTCATAGATATTATTAGGGGGCGGTGAGGAATCCCTACCGGGGTCCATGGCCTCATATCCCCGCTGCATGATAGTGCGGTCCATGCGAGACACCAGCCACGTGCCGACCACGACACTGGAGAGCAGCCGCAGCATGCAGTTGCTCAGCCCCATCACCACGTTGTAGAAGAAAAAGAAGTAGTTGAAGCAGTGGAATGCCTTTCTGGATTAGGAAATGCACGGGGTGGCACAAGATTTTAAAATACAAAAGTTTTATTTTATTAAAAATTATAAAACAATAACTGAATAACACATTTAATAACAAGCACACACAAAAATCAACAGTGATAAAATATTAGAAATATATATTTTTAATTGTGTTCAGCTATTTGCCACCGAAATGATTCTTTTGACAGTTTTGAAACAGCTAAAAGATCATCCAGTGATTTCCCCTTATGTGGTGTACTCACACAGGTGTACTTTGAAAAAGTGTGACTTCAAAAATAAAGTCTTTGAATATAGGTATTTTAGACAACTGACAATTTTCGGGAACATATGAATACCTGATCCTCTCTTAGCTATGACTAACTTTTTTTGTTTTTGTCAGTATTGACTAGTTTTAAGTTGTTATTTTGACATAATGCACTGACATCATATGAGCACTTAATAAATTGCATTAATTTACAAAAAAATATTGATTTTTTTACTGATAAGAGTAATTTTATTCAGATTTCTTGCAGCTATGTTGCACTTGTACCTTGTTGAATTTAGAAACTTAAATTAAAGTAGAGGTTGCTCCAATGGTCGATGTATGCTTTGATTCTTTCTGCCTCTCATGTTAGTTGCTTTAGACAAAAGTGTCTGCTAAATTAATAAATGTAAAATAAAAATAAAAACCTTACAGTCTTAAAAATGTCCTTGGTCAATACATTTCCGAAAATTGAGCAAGTGAATTACTCCAACCAGTCTTTATTCATTCAGCTAATCTGTATGGCTAAACATACTACTCTGCATTTTAGATGGTAAATTATATTAAGCAAATAGTCATAATTTGTACCATATATGTCCATACCAATAATTTATCCTGTGCATAGAATCACATTTACTATATTATGCATATTTTTGGTATATTTGGCTATTTTGTATTTGTTATTTAATTTATGAAATGTAATTCAATTTAATTAAATCAAATTTTATTTTAAGTGTAATTCATTAAAATTTCTTTTTCATCAAATTTTATTTGATTTTATTATTTATCAGACTGTTAAGCTAAATTGTGAAATAAATTCCGATTGTTTCCTATTCTGAAATGGTTAAAAAAAAGTTGGGAAAAAAAACAACAAAAAAAAAAAAACAGGAGATGAAAGTTCATTCCAAAGTGATCTTCCTTGCTCTTGATTCGATTTTAACTATTAGGAGCTCATTTTTTTTTCAGAGTATATTTCATCCCAGACTTATTGATGAGAGTGTCTGGTTGCAGTGACCTGTTGTTGAGAGCCAGAGGCTTCTGTTTATCTTCAGGACACAGTTTGTCCTGCAGGAAGAAGAACTGCACAACCACCACCTGCAGGATCACCAGGCTGATGACCACACCTATGGTCAGACTGTGGGAGGACAACGAGTTAGAAACACCCCTCTCTCTCTCTCTCTCTCTCTCTCTCTCTCTCTCTCTCTCGCTCTCTCTCTCTCTCTCTCTCTCTCTCTCTCTCTCTCTTACAGCACCAAGCCCAGGTTGGTGAGCATGGTGAGCACTTGGCCATTTTGAATGGGAAGCACCAGCAGGTAGACGAACAGGAGAACGAACAGGAACTGGATGAAGTGGACAATCAGGTAGCCTGGAAACCCCCAAAAGACATTGCTGAGTAAAAATGTGACATAATATGGAATTTGGAATTTTCTTTTTGCCCCAATACCAGTGTACTTATTTTAAGACCACATCTCAAATCACAATGGAACCTGGTTAACTGAGCTCCAATGAGGCAATTTCGAAGGCCCAAAGCCTTCGACAAATCCTATTAAAACCCTAAATCCTATTATTTACTCTTTGTTGATCGTTAATATCCTATTATTTACTCTTCATTGATCGTTAATATTTTCTGAAAATTCATGTAAATATCATTTTAAATATAAATGCAGATTCATTATAAAACTGAAGTTCCTACCCCACAGCGTGAAAGCAATTTGCCACCCTGAGTATCTCGCGATGGCGGCCTGTGAAAAACACAATGTCGTTACAAATTAGTTGTTAAATATCACAGAGTGCGTGCATGCGTGTGTGTCTGGCAGGGGTGTGTGACACTCACCACACTCACAGCGGAAGTCGGTGTGCAAAGCTTCTCGGGCAGGAAGGACTTTTGCCCCGCCCACAGTCTCTTAATTTGCTTCCTGTTGTAAAATTTCAAAACATTTTCCATGTCATCCAATCGCAACTGTCCCACGCCTCCATGTCCCCTGCGGCCACATGGCATTTGTTCGGCCATTGCACGTATATACGTGATTTACCGATAGACTGGAGGAATCAAATGGATGAACCAGGTTGGATTCTGAAAAGACGATTTGAAGCCTCCAGGCTGAGTTCACGCTCGCCATCTCTTAGCAGAAGATGGAACGGGTGAGATTGGTGGCGGCCCAATGGTGTCCAAAGTAATAATAGGTTCTATGACTTCTAGGAAAGAAAAACCTGGTTCATGCATGCCTTGATCTACTATAAAAAATTCCTTAATGCTCTCCTACCTGTAGCATGCGAGGACATGGAAGGTGTAGACCACTGAGGTGAAGCTGGCAAAGATGGTGGTCGCCAGCCATGACTCTGGACCATATGAAAAATCACTCCTTTGGTGAATTGAACTTTGTTTTTCTTTGGAAATTATTTTATTAATAAACTATTCTCACGTATGCATATACACTTTTTACACATCATACACATTTTTTCAAGTCCTATCAATGTCCTAATGCACATATCCTTGTCAGGCTACAGTTGAACACTGTACGTTTTTTCCTGCACCGTTTTGGGTTTTGGTCATCAGAAAAAAATGAATACTGTACTGCATAATAACAAATAATTTGTTTCATGGGTGTAAACTTGTATCTTTCATCCAAAATATGGCGCGCGCACACACACACACACACACACACACACACACACACACACACACACACACACACACACACACACACACTTAGCCTAAGCCACTCACTCCTTGCCACATAGGTGAACGCCTCCAGTCGTGGTATGATGGCTGCCAACTCCTGGCTCTGGTTGCAGGAAGCAGCCAGATGTTCCAGATCATTCTTCCACATGTCGAGCTGGTCAAAGGCTAGATCACTCAGATGGTAATCTGCTAATGTCATCTAGTGGATGGATGGGTGGATGGACAGAATGGCAGTATACATATGTAAACCGATCAGCAACAACATTAAAACCACTGACAGGTGAAGTGAATAATATCATCTTGTTCCAGTGGCACCTGTCAAAAGGTGGGATATATTAGGCAGCAAGTGATCAGTCAGTTCTTGAAGTTGATGTGTTGGAAGCAGGAACAATTTGCAAGGGTAAGAATCTGAGCGACTTTAACAAGGGCAAATGGCTGGATGACTGGGTCAGAGCATCTCAAAATTGGCAGGTCTTGTGGGGTGTTCCTGCAGTAAGCAGTGGTTAGGACCTACCAAAAGTGGTACAAGGAAGGACAACCAGCGAACCGGCGACAGGGTCATGGCGGCCATGGGCTCATTGATGCATGTGGGGAGCAAAGTCTAGCCTCTCTGGATATCCCACAGAAGAGCTACAGTGGCATAAATTGCTGAAAAAGTTAATGCTGCTATGACATAAAGGTGTCAGAACACACAGTGCATCACAGCTTGCTGCGTATGGGGCTGCGTAGCCGCAGACCGGTCAGAGTGCCCATGCTGACCCCTGTCCACCGCCAAAATCGCCTACAATTGGCACTTGAGCATCAGAACTGGACAGGGCAGCAAGGAAGAAAGTGTCCTGGTCTGATGAATCACATTTTCTTCTACATCATGTGAATGGTTAGGGTCCGATCCCATCGAGCATCTGTGGGATGTGCTTGAACAACAAACCTGATCCATGGAGGCCCCACCTCACAACTTACTGGACTTGAAGGATCTGCTGCTAACGTCTTGGTGCCAGATACCACAGTGCACCTTCAGAGGTCCATGCTTTGATGGGTCAGAGCTGTTTTGGCCGCACGAGGATGAGCTACATGATATAAGTGGTCATTGGTGCCCACCGATAACCACAAATATTGTGTAGCTCCCCACCAAATTGGTGGTGTTTTTTTAAGGTTACGGCTGATCGGTGTATATCCCTTCACCATTACGTCACCAACAGTCCCAATCAAGGTCAGAAGCTGTACAATGACACATACTCTGTGGTGTGTGCTTACCGTGTAGAGTCCTATGAGTGATATGATGGTGGTGCCAATGAGTCTGTTGGGGAACTTGAAGTATGGATCCCATTGGTACACTCTTCTCTGGAACCAACTCACTGTATTACTGTTGAACACAACACACCACTGGATGTCAACCAGGATTTGCACCCAAGAGATTCATTCTGCATTGTAATTTCTTCACATTTGTCCTTGTC
The DNA here is from genome assembly GCF_960531495.2 of Zeus faber. Classification (NCBI taxonomy): domain Eukaryota; kingdom Metazoa; phylum Chordata; class Actinopteri; order Zeiformes; family Zeidae; genus Zeus; species Zeus faber. The sequence goes on along the minus strand of NC_137191.1, from coordinate 30,672,840 downwards.
AAGCTGCTTCATGGACGTCCTTTAATTTAGGATTTTTTCACTTATTATTCTCTCTATTATTCTCTGTCAGGGTGGGGACATTGACCACCCTTTGCAAACCCCTGTATAAGTGCGTGTGTGTATGTGTATGTGTATGTGTACGTGTATGTGTGTGTGTGTGTGTGTGTGTGTGCGCATGCATGTGTGTGTGTGTTGCTTGTCTGCCTGTGGGGAAGTGTCTTCCTCAGCAGTCTCCTGACATGCTGAACATGGTGCTGCTGCATCAGCTCCCCCGTCTCCTGTAAAGTACAAAAAAAATAAAAATTTTGTGTAAAAAAAACAAAAAAACAATGTTCTAACATTTTATTTTTATTTTATTTATTTTTGAAAAGCACGAAAGTACATTTTTATTGAACGCCAGCTCAGATTAAAAAAAAAAAAAAAAAAAGAGCCTACAGATATATGCATAAACTAGGGCTGTCAAACAATTAAAATAATTAATCAAGATTAATTGTGCAGTATTGGTGCGAGTAAACACGATTATTTGCAATTTTTTAATTTACACAAATTTGAAGATTTTTCTGGCAGACATTACTAAAAAGGAGAAGGGCAATAGATGCTTTAATAAATGGTGACTCTGGGGGGAGAGTTGGCAGCAGGCTGCAGTGGCGCTCTCCGTCATTCAAACATATGCATTAAAGTGAAACTGGTGGATTTAGGTCAAACTCGGAAAATGTGTTAAAGGCCTCAAAGAAATTAACAACATAAAAATGTATTGCTAATGCATTACCGCAATACATTTCTAATGCCATTAACTTCGACAGCCAAAGACAGAAGACAAAAGACAAACAGACAAACAGACAAACAGACAAAACCAGCTACACAGGGGTGTGTTAACCTCCTGCTCCAGTTGCAGATGTATGCGGACGGCTTTGACCAGCATGTAGACAAACCGTCCGAGGAGGAAGATGAGCGAGAGGATGGACGGCCACTGGATGACCAGCTTCTGGTAGTGACCCAACTCCTGCTCGCACACGCACACACGCACGCACGCACGCACGCACGCACACACACACACACACACACACACACACACACACACACATTTCAAACAAAACAGACAAAAATGCAAGAAACTTATAACGCCATGGCCTACAACAGGAGTCACTATCACTTATAACCAACCAGCTTACCAACTGACAGACCAACTGGTCAATCGTTCGCTTAATCAATAAATCAATCAACCAATCAATATATCAACCAATCAACCAATCAATCAGTTCATATTTAGTTTGCAGGACCCCAGTACTCACTTACCTTGCCAGCTGGACAGATGAATGTGTCCCAGAGCGTAACAATGATCCTGCAGTCAGAAATACATACGTAAACATTTTAAGAAATTCAAAGAGAGATTTACATCATTGCTTAACCAGTTTGTAATGTGCTGGACTAAATGGGCCGCTTTTTGATGCTCGTTCTATACATTCGTCTAAATAAACCAGTGGCTTGTGGCGGATCTAAAAGACAACCTGAGATGTTTACCAGAGTAGACAGTAAATTATTCCCAGCACTGCTCCAGTGCCTCTGAAAGGTGTAGACAGGCAGGCAAAGAAGGGGAAATAGACCAGACCCACCTCCAAAGCACCAACCAGGTACACTATGGCTGGGGACAAAGAAACATTAAACGTTACACTGTTTGTTCTATCCTCTCTCTGTAGTTTTTGGCATTTCTGGTGATCTCTATGAGATTGAAAACAAAAATATGAAATCTAAAACTAAAAAACAACATACAAATAGCCTCCAATCCAATCGATGTGTACCCTACTACATCCTGTATTTCAGGAGTTTTACAGTAAGTCATTCATTGTGTTGCAACTAGGTGCAGAACTACGAGCGCACAGTGGGGGTTTACCTCTGGCCCAGGAAGGTGAGTCGAAAGCGATGTACTGCTCAGAGAACAGCAGCAGGACGCTAGAAGAGATGGCGCCGAACGCAAAGCCATACGACCAACGGTTACTGAGGCTTCCTATAGTATCCAGTGGTCTGCAGCAGAACAACAGACAAACAACTACGGTCTTCCATCACCAACAACAACAATTCCATAAGTGCTCTCATATGATAATTATATGGATTATAATCCATATTATTATTATTATCACAATGGGACAACTGGGTCTCTACAGTCTCCGTCGCCCCCTCCGCTCACAAACCAAAGCCTCTCTTGAAAAGAAGGGTCCAAAATGCATTCACAGACTTTGCTACTCCTTTGGGATAGACTTTCTTTCAATTCTAGGGCTTTGCCAAGGGGTTCCCAATGGTTTCCTGTTCAGAGGATTTGGAATTCTAAGCAGGGCTGGAAATGAACACCTGCCAACCTGCGGGTAAAGCTGTCGAGTTACTCGTCAACTCTTGGCTGGCTGGTCGGGACGGGAGTGTGAAGTTTTGTTGATGGCCCATGGATTTTAGACATATTAGATTAATTCTGAACTTTTGCGGCGATATATAATTGGGGCAAGAAAGCCAAATGAAAAACATCATGTTTCAAATAAACGGAGGAAACAGATGAACAAAATAGAAATAAAGGCGATGGAGGGGAGGAGAAGAAGAGGAAAATGAAAAATGCCGATCAGGTCGCAAACGGGTTGTTTTTGACAAAGTTTAAAAAAGTATATTGTACTGATTTCAATGTCCCTGGTTTCATGAAATACTAGATAATAAATATAAATATTTTTAAAAGAATGCAGTGGCTGATAATCTAATTTATTTCAAGTTTATTTATTTCAAGAATTTGTGGCGAGTGGCTGTTAACTTTAAAATCTAGGAGACATATCGGCCAGTAAACCAAAAAGTTTATTTTCAAGCCCTGATTCTACAAAGCTACGTTTACAACTTCCGTATCCAAATCCGATTTTTTTGCTCATGTGACGCAGATCTGTTTTCTTTCATAACAGTGTGAACAGAAAAAAATCACACAGAATGGGATCATCGGACATCGCTGTTGTTTCCAATATTCCTCCTCTCTCTACAACAACATCGACTTGTCTGGGACTCTTCACCGTGGAGCCGGTGGAAAACCACGCTGCGCGCCGCGCCCGTACACTGCGCCAACGCGTCCGGTGGACTCCTATCGTTAGACACCTGAAAGTCTCTGACTCACACCACTATGGCGAAACGTCCGTCCAGGAAGGGCAGTCTGCGGTCTATGGGCAGACGCCGGGCTCTCCTTTGGAAGGACGACAACACTGCTATGATCACCACCTGCAAAACATGCAAATGAAGAGAACGACACAGTGAGCCTTACAGATACTAAAACCTAAAACTCTCGGCTGGGAAACAAAGCGGAAATATAGCAGGAGGAAGACCCCCTCGTTGAGGTCTACTTACAGCTGGGATCATGGACAGATGTAGAAAGAGATCCATAGAGATTCCACTGTGACAGCTTGGCTGCCAGGAGCCCCTGGAGACAATATGTACTTTAGTGGTGTTTTACTCATACACAGATGTACAGCATTCCAAAATGCTTCTTCACTGCTCTCTCGGGGGGAGCATATCTTTTATTGTAGGGTGCAACATAGGTGGAGATAAAGGTTAAGGTTGTAGGTTTGGGTATAGGTGAGCTAGACAGGGTTTTATTGCCAGGCTGAAGTGTCCAATGTTGGACACTGTGTCCACTGTGGTGCTGTCTGCGTGAGTGTAACCAGAAAGTCCGGTCCCTCCTACCAGAGATGAGAGGGACAAACAATGGGTTGCCATGGCGTGTTGGGTCTATGTATGTATTTGTAATGTAAATGTCAACCAGTGAGCCATAATGTGCTATAAACTGCAGTTTGGTTAATGGACACATGTTGGCTTCAGAAAACGTCTGACCGAACTTCTCACGAGAAACACAAAATACATTTTTCCCCCACAACATTTAAGGTCTCACAATCCCAGTTTACTTCTTCCAATGGGTGTCTTGGGTGGGATTTTGATAATTGTTCAAGAGGATGTATATTTTGGCCGTGGTTGCCTTGATTGACAGGTGTTTCATTCACATTTGAACAAGGTTGGCATTTCTTCCTTACCCTGAAGTAGCTCACCAACTATTAACAGTAAAACAATCGCAAGGAAGTATAACTGCGCCATTTGCTTCTACCCCAGGACTCAATACAAACCACATCGTCTCTATTTTGTGGAGCAGTTTATATTTTGCCAGAGCAGCATTAATTGTACGTATTAAAATGGTAAAAAAGGGGTCAATGCAGTGAATGACGCTTTGTGATTGGTCCACTCCAGTATGCTCTCCACTGTTTATCCATGATAGTTACAGCCTGCAATGTTCAGCAAACTTTGATACGTTCTTATTTTTTTGCCACATTGTTCCTCATTTAATATGTATCTGAACTCTTTCTTCTTTTGATGCCCTGTGTGTTGAGTCTTATGTCACAATGCACTTGGAGTAAATTCTAATTTGACGAGACATTGCATTCAGTTTTGGAAATAAGTTCACTTTCCTAACCTCGCCAATATTTTTATACGCTTTGATCGGTTTTAAGTATAGATACAGATAATATATAGATATAGATATATATCAAACAGCAGCTACTCACGGCGTTGTCTCTGGAGTGCGTATCATGGTGATAGATTAGTTTCACTTCTCCAACTGTAGATGGAGCATACACAGAATGATCTGAGGAGAGGAAGCTGCCACTTCTCTGTTTCCTGGTTTCCTGGTTTTCTAGTTTCCCGGTTGACCTTTAGAGCCCAGATTCAACACTAGATTCCTCTCTCTCTCTCTCTCTCTCTCTCTCTCTCTCTCTCTCTGTCACTGCTTCTCTCTCTCTCTCTCTCTCTCTCTCTCCATGTCTTGCTTTGTCTGTTTTCTCCTCATTCCTTCACTCATTTAACGCACACACACACACACACACACACACACACACACACACACACACACACACACACACACACACACACACACACACACACACACACACACAAACACACACACACACCTTATCGACTACTGGTGTTATTCAGTATATGGAGTGTAAACACCAAACTCAGTGACGATAATGACCGACAGTTCATTCACCTCAGCCTCCCCTTCCACTCATTTCCTCTCCCTATCTTCTCTGTCTCTGTTACTCTCTATGTGTGTATTGTTTTTTTCAGATTTGCAACTTTCTGCCTGCTATTTTGCCCCCGCCGCACGGTCAAAGGCTTGCGCGGGCATTCACTTCATTAAAACTGACCTATTATGCTCCTTTTTATACAAGTTAACATAGGTCTCTCAGGTCCCCAAAACATGTTTTTGAAGTTTATTACTGAAAATACCACTCTGATTATGCATGAGAGCCATTTTAACATGCCTCCGTAGCCATTGTGTTCCTGACACTCTGTTTCAGTGGGTGGAGCCACCCTCCTGAGGCCAGGAGTTCTGTGAGCGAATGGGGTTTAAGCATGGCTTCCGAGTTCTTTGGTATTCTCTCTGTTATATTTCAGCTTATCATTCCAGCAAAATCTGTTTCTGAACAGATTTGAGGCGATAGATAAACAAACCATTTGCTGAATCTTCACTCATTTTCAATCTACAAGGGCTCATTTGAAAGTTTGTTCCAACTTTGTTTGCTGTTCTCCAAGCTTGTCAGAGACACCGCGCCGCGACGCACCGGGAATCTGGGACGCAGAAATATTTTCTTTCATGTAAACGTCGGGAAAAAAACAAACAAATAAATAAATAAACAAATACATCTACAATTACAAAAACAAACGCTGTGTGTTTGGAGAAACACACAGCGGATGGGGTGGAGCAGGTGACCATATATAGAAATTCATGAAGAGCTGACATCAGCTCGTGAGCGCTCAGAGCGTTCTGAAGCCTCAGCGTTGTGTTCACAGCGATTACTTTGTCATTAGTTTACCCCATTATTTGACACCTTGGCCACAACTTTATAAAATTAACCTTAATATATATAACATTATTATAAACTGTATATGATAGAAAAGAAGGAAAAGCATAATAGGTCCTCTTGAAAGAATGTGCGTGATTTAACCAATTTCTTTTACACCAGCTTTCAACAAATGAATCGATGGATCACACATTTTAGGGAAATGTGCCCCATGCACCATTCCCAAAACCACCACCATTGAAGCAGAGTTGGGTGAAGCTTTTTCCTGTTTGGGGCCAGATTAGTAATGCAAGACTTGCAAACGGTTCGTCCGTAGTGAAGCAATCTGTTAAATCAATCAGGAGTCTGGAGTCACTCCTGCAAAAGTCAGATGTTTCTTTTGTTTATGACTCGGTAACTGCAGTCAGGTACAGAGGCATCAGTTGATCAGTTGATAGGAGTGCAGAGCATGGAGCGTGGAAGTGCTATTATAGATCGGGGGCTATTCATAAAACATTTGGGGCAGAAGCCCTGGACGCCCACCCCTAACAATGCCACTGTCAAAAATGTTGTATTACCGTAATACCTGAAAGTGGGGGGACAAAAAATCCCCCCACCCAAAATCCCCACTTATTCCGGCGCCCCTGGTTGAGTCTCAATATATTGATTTGTGATATAATATCATTTTGATTTGCAAGTCATGCATTCTCCGCGAGAAGCCCAGCAGGCTCCTGAAGTTTCAATTCAGTGAGTGAGTGAATGGATAATTGAGGATGATGAATGGATGCGTTTAAAGGGCCAAGGCACCACTCAGGCCAAAAGGTTTCCTCGGAGCCCCAGTTAAAAATAATTTTGACAGAATTAAATGATTAATGTGAGAATTCCATCCAGTCAATTCTGTCCATTCTGAATAAAATGAACAAAGACTCGGAACCTCAAAGGATTATTTTTGCGAAACTACCACTATTACAGTGAAAGAAAAGTACTATTATTATTATTATTAATAATAATAACTATTCACGAATGGGATAGGCTGTTTTATTTATTTATTATTTTCCACCATGTTAACTGAAGGGCTTTATATACTTTCCCCACCGGTCAATAGTGTTTTCCCATGAGAAAGACAGAGAGACATGGACTCTTTTTCCAAATTCATTTAAAACGGGACTGAGTTAGAGTGATAGTATAAGTGTACAACAAACATTAAGAACTTAACCTTGGTCTATAAACAGTGGTTCCTATCCTGTGATCAGGGCAGCTGCGTGTACTCGCTGTCCACACATGTTGATACAGGTTTTGCAGTCTCCATGACGTAGAGAGTGTCTTGAAATGTACATTTTGAATGTTTAAATTTGTATCTGAATTTTGGAAAATTGGATTTACTTACTTAAAAATTGTTTTTCCTCAAAAATTATGAACAAAAACAGATAAAAAAATTGGTCATATAGGAAATGTGAGGCTGACGTTACATTGCCGGAGCAAGCCGCCAACAGGTTCTCCTCACTTAAGGACAAACCTGTTTAACGACCATTCGGACTTAAGACCAGCTCTCTGACCAGTCTGTATTGAACACTGCGTACAATACCGCGGCGACTCAGCGTCAAGCATCTCATCACACATCACCCTTTATACTCTATATATACTATATACACTATATACACTATATATACTATATATACTTTATATAATATATAAAATATATATGGTATATATAGTGTGTATAGTGTATACTTTATAAACTATTTACTATATAGTGTATAACACTATATACTATATATATTTAAACACCAGTGTATAATTGATACACTATATACACTAAACAATATATACTATATATACTTTATATACTATATACACTATATACACTATATATACTATATAACCTTTATATATTTTATCCTCGCTTATTGACCAATTCATTCAACGACCTGGTTTTAGGAACTGAACTCGGTCGTTAAGTGAGGAGTACCTGTATTTAGGGGATCAACCACATTGACTGTGAATGTCAGTTGGTATTTTTGAGTTAAAAGGTGCCTTGGAAGTCTTGTCAGGTGAAAAACTGGCACAGAAAATCTTGCAGCCATCATGTATGAAGCCTCAACCCTTATTTTTCTCCCTTTTTTGTACATTTCATATATTCTGGCTATTTCTCTATGCAAGGAAATGGAAGTGATCCTCCAAAAACGGCGGCCGGGGTCCGGAGCAACCCATAGCAACCGTCTAACATCACATTCCCTATCAGCAATACACATACAAATACTGCATAGGCTACAATTCCAAATTCACTTCTAGGAAAGCATTCAGTTGCAGGGTGATTGTATTGGCAGTTGGAGTGTCTAGCCCACATTTACTTAAAACTTAAGAGACCAAGTCATATTTCCACTTCAGAATTTATTTTCCCCCAGACTTTCCAAGAGACAAAACAGTGACACATTGTTCTGTGCTGATTGTTTATTTTTCACGCAGACAGCGTCCCAACAAGAATGGTGTTGCCATGGTGATCCATTGAGGATTGGCTCCCTGGTTGGTGAGACATGGTTTCCCGGACAGGTCAGCAGCTCCCCTCCTTCGCGATCAAAATGTCCATTCTCGTCGTTCTGGGTAAAGGATCAGTGGCGCGTCAGTTACAATTCAAATTGTCATGGATGGTTCAATTTAATGGGAAATTCCACCCTGGTTCTGGACTCTATTGGTTAAAAAGTTGCTTAGCCACTAGTGATGCAAAGTTCACGAGTCCTGCATCGCTATTGGCCACAGATTTAAAGTGAGCTCTCATTCTGTTTGCTGCTCTTCCTAAATGCTCTGCGCATCGGAGAAGTACGATGCTTCTTTGGAGGTGGAATTTCCCTTCACGAAAATAATGCAGTTACGCAGAACACAATCAGTTGTGTTCCCATGTAGAATAAGTCCCTCATTTGTGAATGTAACTGTTGGGGAAAGTCCAAAAAATATTATTTTTATTATTATAAAAATTCTTTATCTTTTTTTTTTTTTTGGATTCAATAATGACTTATTTTGTTTTGACTTGTATGTTATGTGGTGTTGCCATGTAACTTGTACTTACTGTAGACCAACTTGCCCATATTGGGCTCTCTAATTAGCATAGTGCTACTTCACATTAACTTGTGTAGATAGATGTGTCAAATGTGTTATTTCTGATCTCATTGTCATTTATCTCTTTCTCGGTTGCACTCTGGAGATTAGTGAAGTGTTGTTTTGATCTGATTTGATCTGATCTCATCTGATCTGACCTGACCTGATCTGACCTGATCTGATCTGACCTGATCTGATCTGATGTACACTGCGTCCACAGACAAAGTTCCTGATTAAATAATAAAGTTCTTCCAATTCAACTTGAGGGCCGATGTGCATAAATGCGTTTTAGTTTGTATCTGTGTGTGTGTGTGTGTGTGTGTGTGTGTGTGTGTGTGTGTGTGTGTGTCTTTGTTTGATTGGCTGTGTGTGGGAGAGATGAGTGGGGTGGCGTTCCTTCAGTGCGTGTGTTTTTGTGAGTATTAAACCAAACAACACGTTTCATTAATAACTCCACCTTGTGTTTTCAAACCCCATGTTCCCTGAGATCTGAGCAGGTGTGTGTGTGTGTGTGTGTGTGTGTGTACTCACTGTCTCTCCACACACAGGGCACACTCGTTGGCGTAGGTGTTTCCATCGCTACCGCAGATGGGGTCAAAGTTCAACGGGCACATCAACTCCCCCGTTTCGTGGCAAGAAGGCTGCTGAGTGCAACAGCAGACAGATTAAAGTGGAGTTTGTGGATTCTGTTTTCTAAATTTCTTGATCGTATTCTACTCTTTCTATTGTTTTAATTTCAATTTGATCATTGTATTAATTATCCCTGTCCTCTCTGGAGGGATCTGGCTACAGACGGCCACTGTCTGGGTTTTACTTTGGAGGTAATTTTTTATTCTCATTTCTCAGTTACATTGAATTAAGCACTACGTTTGACATTGAGTATGACATTTTGATTAAAAAAACGCAAAAAAACAGCAACATTTAAATTAAGGCAGTAGCGGTAGAAAGGTTGTGAACCCCTTTAGAAATTTCTAAAAATGTGCTCAGTCAATCTTCATCTAAGTCTTATAAATAGATATAGAGGTCCCAACTAAACAAATAACACAAAAAAATAAGAATTTTCCTACATTAATTTATTGAGCAAAATGTATTTTATCTGTTTTTAGGAATTTTTAGGCCACATTGTAGGCAAAAATGTGTGCAGAAATTCAGACTACTAGCTACAACTAGCACCATTATAAATGTTTAAGAGAAAATAACAGTATATAAAAAAAGGCAAAATAAAATAAGATAAATAAAAACAAAAGATAAAAATAAAATGAAATAAATACATAAGTGAGCCATACGTAGTATATTAACTGAAAAACACAACCAAAACTGTTTCCCCACTCAACCAACACAAAACTATGAATTTTGTTTTTTTCTCTTCCCAATAATACTTATATTACTAAAATAATATATGCACGGAAAGTAAGTAAAAGAGTGTCACCTTTCTCTGAAGTCCAGAATTCTCCACTGCATCTGTCAATCGAGTGGTTCAAGATAAGTTTCAAAACAGTGCATCTCTACCTCTAAACTGTATATTACTTGATCTGATCTTCCTGTGACAAATAAACAGTACCACTCCCGTTAAATCAAAACATTTAACAAAAAAATGTTGGAAAGTGCATTCAAAACCGACCAGTTTGTATATTTTTCCCGTCCACCAAGGTGAACAGACATGTCTTTAACACGACTTGAGTTTGCGTCCTCATTTAAACAAGAATGCAAATGTACCTTACAGTAAAATACTATATATATATATATATATATATATATATACTGTATATATATGGTATGAATTTTATCAATACCTGTAACCACGAGGATGAGCAGGAGCCCAATGACAAAGGCCTTACTGATCAACATGTCGGTGGATAAGTAGGAGAAAATAGAGTTTGTGTAACTGTGGGAATCAAAGGTGAGAACACAACAGGTGGGAGGACACATGCGCAGGCGCACACGCACTCTCTCTCTCTCTCTCTCTCTCTCTCAATATGTGCAGTGGGAGTTGCTCCCTCCAGTTTTATATGTTCATAGTTTATGGTTAGTTCACGGTTCACAAGTTATAGTCATAGGCGCTGTATTTTTAGCGTCTACCACCAGATGTCGCTATTTCGCTTTGAAAAGATGCGAACAGCGTTTATTAACAGTGGAGGCAGCAAAACGAGGAGCACATCCAAACTGTAACGCAAAAAAAAAAAAAAAAATGGTGTGTGTGTAACGTTTCTCTTAACGAATCTGTTATAATGGCTGTTTCTTATGTTTCATATAATTTCTTATAAATATGGGATAAATATCAAATGTGGGATATTTGAACAAAATAATCTCACAGATTATCATTTTAACTGCCAACTGCTAGACTGAAATGTTATGGAATGCAAGGGAAAAGCTGTGGTTTCGTCATGTCCTGTGCAGTGAGCGGGGTCTCTTGAGACAACCCAAAATGAGGCAACACGCATTTTTATTTTCAAATGTATTAATTAATTTATTCATGTAAATAGGTAACTGTACACAACAAGTAACAGATTCAAACAGCTGTTTTTAATACTTCAAAATGTAAACAAATAATATTGAGCACAAGCAGAGGAAATGTGGCCTACTTGGATCTCTCTTGTTAATCCGGCAACTATCTCTGCTTGTTGCACCGCTTTCCACCAGGACTCATGTTTCTGATTCATTTGACTTTAATTCCTCAATTCGCTTTCAATATAAAATTCCGACTACAACATTATGCAATGTAGTGGTAGAGTTTTGCTGATTCCAGTACGGAAATTTTCCTAATATTGCCAAGTTGGATCCGCTGCGACCACCCTAGACCTGATAGTAGATCTGTGAGAATCCCTGTAATGTACTCAGGGACTGGGGGATCCCATCCTAGAATTCCCACCGGAAACCACCAAGAACTAACCGCCCCCACCATAAAGAGATCCATGTCTTACATCGCGCACCTAACACGGAGAAGCAGTCAGTACAATTTGAAAGTTGGCCAATGCGCACTATTGATTGATTTGCTCTGGTCCCCGTTTGTGGCTGGTCTGTTTTTTAACTGTCTGACTGACTCGTCGAGCTTCGGAAAATGTGCAAATTCATATAAAACACAGGAAGTTGGAATTATTTCACTATATACTGTATGTGCAACTCCAATAGAATGCAAGTGACCGCATGGGAGGGGGGATATTTAAAAAAAAGGTGTATCGATTTGGCAACGGTGTGGTCTGCAGATACAAGCATGGGTCAAAGTGCAGGCTTTATGGAGCCTTCAAGTCGCCAAATACGGCGGAGGAGTAAATCCCGTTGAAGCTGGATCCGTTTTTTTTAACAAATGGATACAGAAAAACACGACTCGTACAATACACGGCTCGTCTGGATTATTAATGCTGGTTGATCGTTTATATTCTCCATCTCCATTCTATATGCTCCATTTGGCACAGGTAGACTCTTTTGTTACGGCACAGGATCCACAGGATGTAAAAAACAGAGAGAAGCATCTATCAATGGAACACACACCCTCTGAAGAAGCTCTGAACTCCCGGCAGATTAACCCATCCCACCGATGCAGATCTGTCTTATTTTACAAAATAATTTGTAACCTGACATTGATATGAGAACTTCAGCCCCCCACCTCGCATGTCCGTCTCTTTTCCAAGGTCGTCCGTCGAATCATGCTTTTAAACGCACCCGAGATCGAGAAGAAGATTATCCCCGGCGTGTCCAACCCAAGGTGAAACATGCAACATATATTTCCTAGACCCGAATAAACAGTCCAAAACATCCACATCCGCTCTGATCCCTTATTGACTGAAACTGACCAGTTGGTGTCCACTTAGATCAATGGCAGCGATTGGAGATGAGACTGAGCTGTACACTTGCTGATTTAAAAAGAAGCAACGTCCAAACCACATTAGCCTTTTCTTTTTTGTTAGGGGTAGGAAAATAAAGTACATGTTTTTGAAAAGTCATCTTTACAAAAAAAAAGAGAAACCCCCCGCCTCCTAACTTGGAGTGCTCTTACTTCTCTTTTCTGTTTCACCATCACACAGTATAGATACTGAGCTGGACAATGTCAAGGACTTCTACAACGACGATGCCGACAACGAAAAGGAAACTTTGTTATCCAACTTAACGATTAGCTCAAATGTAAAAAAAAGAAAAATTACAATAAAAATAAACTCCTTAGACGTTACATTTGCCTTTCTGTTGCTTATTGTCCTTTTAAAAAATAAATAAAAATAAACGAACTAGTCAGAAATCGCATGACATTCGATCGTTTCTGAGTGAGATCAAGTGATCGATTGAACTGAACAGGAATTAAAATATTTTATTCTAATCCACCGAGTTGGTTACAAAAAATACCCACTGGCGATAGAGAGAGAGCGAGAGAGAGAGAGAAAGAGAAAAAGGATTGTCCCTGAATAAGAACAAATAAAAACAAAAACATTTTCGGTATGCAGTTGGCAGTGAGTGGAGTTGCCTCTCGTGGTCGGACAGAGAGTCCAATGAGAGAACTTTTCATGACAACCTTCCGGGGGAGGGAAGTCATTCCAATAACCTGCGAAGGCCCACGACACCTCATCCAGTGAGTCATAACCGGAGCCATCCTCCCACCCGACGCCATTTCAAGTCTTTTTCCAAGTCTATTTTCAGTCCCTTTTCATCTGAAGCGCCAGTCTTCAGACCCCACAGAGCTTGCGTCTTACCGCCCTTATTTAGCTCGAAGATCTCATCTCATCTCCGTCAAATATACATAGAGATTGTAGAGATTTTTTATTCAATATATATGTTTTTAGTTTCGTTTTTTTCTTGCATTGATTTGCATTGAGTTTTCTTTGTTTCAGTGTTCAGGTCTGCAAGCAGCCTTGCAGCTCCCCGGAGGGGGGGGCCTCCACCTTTTCTAGAGGCTGTGCGTTTTTTGCCAGGTCCACTGAAAAATTATATATATTTTTTAAACAATGAAATTAAAATCACCCCCAAAAAATAACATATTTTTGTCTTTCTTCCTTAGTGGTCCTTGTTTCTGTTTCGGGTGCTCAGACGCAGCTCTCCCTGGATTTGTCGTACACGAGGGAGACGTCGAGTTTGGAGACGTCCACAACCACCGCGTCCCGCTTGTTCAGGTGGACGTCCTTCAGGTTGTCCTCGTCACTTTGGTCCTTGGCGAAGTTTACAAACACCTAGGAGCCAGATGGGAGAGAAATAGACCATTGGTGAGCACAATTATTCCTTATTTCATTATTAATTATTCTTTACTGTTTCAGTGCAGCTTGATGAGACCAGTTCCAATGCTATGAGCAACTAAAAGTTGTTATTACATCGCTCTGTGGAATACTCAATTCTGATTGGTCAATAGCGGCAGTCAATTATTTCTGAATGATGGCCGCTGTCACGGGCAATTGCTTCTGGCTGCCTACATACTAATCCGACTAACACTAGCTAGCACTGACACTCTACTCTTGATACATACTTACATTACATACAATTTAAAAAAAAACAGGAATACTAGTTAAAAAAACTAGGCATACTAGTTGAAAAAACAGGAATACTATTTAAAAAAAACCTAGGCATTCTCGTTAGAAAACTAGGCCTACCAGTTAAAAAAACAGGAATACTAGTTTAAAAAAAACTAGGTATACTAGTTAAAAAAACAGGAATACTAGCTCAAAAAAATACACATACTAATTATAAAATTGGGTTTACTGGTTATAAAACTAGTTAAACTGGTTATAAAACTAGGTATACTAGTTAAATAACTAGGCATACTATTTATAAAACTAGGCATACAGATTAAAAAGTAGGCATACTGGTTAAAAAACGATGCATACTCATTATAAAACTAGGTATACTGGTTATGAAAAACTAGGCATACTAGTTATACAACTAGAAATACTAGTTATACAACTAGGCATACTAGTTATAAAACTAGGTATATTGGTTATAAATCTAGGTATACTAGTCATAAAACTAGGCATACTGGTTATAAATCTAGGCATACTAGTTATAAAATTAGGTAAACTGGTTTAAAAAACTAGCCATGCTAGTGATAAAACAATGTATATTGGTTATAAAACTAGGTATACTGGTTGTAAAACTAGGTATACTGGTTATAAAACTAGTTAAACTGGTTATAAAACTAGGTATACTGGTTATAAAACTAGTTAAACTGGTTACAAAACTAGATATACTGGTTATAAAACTAGGTATACTGGTTATGAAACTAGTTAAACTGGTTATAAAACTAGTTAAACTGGTTATAAAACCAGGTATACTGGTTATAAAACTGGGTATATTGGTTATAAAACTAGGCATACTAGTTTGAGAAAAAAATAGGCATAGTAGTTAAACAACTAGGTATACTGGTTATAAAACTAGGTATATCAGTTATACAACTAGGCATACCGGTTATACAACTAGGCATACTAGTTATACAACAAGGCATACTAGTTATAAAACCAGGAATACTGCTTATAAATCTAGGCATACAGTTATAAAACTAGGTATACTGGTTATACATCTAGGCATACTGGTTATAAAACTAGGCACACTAGTTAGAAAACTAGGCATACTGGTTATACAACTATGCATACTGGTAATAAAACCATGCATACTAGTTAAAATATCAATATTCCGTCTCAATGAATTATTTTATTTAGTAAGTAGCCGTGTAATAAGCGATGATAATATGCAGCCAGTGGGTCATTATCGCAAAATAACCCAGACTACCAAAACCGCACATTTTAGTTTGTTGTGAAGAGCTAGTAGCACATAGAAACAAGCGAAGAGAACCTGGCAGAAGTGCAGATTCTAAACTTTGCGGATTCATTAGGTATCGGTTCACCTTTCACCAAATAGCCAAGTTTTGCCATAACTGAAGTCAATTGTTGAAACAGTAAAACAACCGGAGCGACAGAAAAACCAGCTCCTTACTTGGTCCAGGGTGGTCTGGGACACCGAGTAGTCCTCGATGCTTAGTGCGTCCTTGTTGCTGGACAGCAGGGAGAAGATGCGTGCCAGGGAGGTGAGGGAGGAGGGCAGCTGGTACTGCAGCATGTTGCGGTGCTTCTCCTTCAGCGTACTGCCGGGGAGCTCCCGCTCGATGAAGCCCATCACGGGGCCCAGGTCCGGGTCGGGCCCTGTCACCCGCAGGATGATGGTGTAGCCGTCGCCAAACCTGTAGTGTGAGGGACACGTGACAGAATGAATCAGAATGGGTTTATTCAGTAGATTTATAGATACATATAGAAGCAATTTGTCATGGTGCGTTTCTCTACAGACCATTTCCATTAAAAAAGCTTAATAGTCTGATTTTTTTGGACTATGTTTTAATTAAATTACATTAAATAATAATTATAACAATTATTATAAAATAATAATAATTCCCTCAAAAATACAGAACAAAAATATCAAAAAATAAACAGAATATACAAAATGCATTTCTATGCATAGGATAAATTATTGGTATAGGTATGTAGGGCATAAATGATAAATGACTACTACGTACCAACTAAGTATTTACAGACAGAGCATTCTAGAACAGTGAAAACACACATATAGAGATGCAAACTCCTATACCTGTTCTTTAGGTGCTGCACACTGCCCAGGCAACGAAACCTGCCGTTGACCATGATAGCCATCCGTGTGCACAGCGCTTCACACTCCTCCATGCTAGAAAGATATAATAGAAAGATATACACACACAGCATTAGAATAGAAGGTATATGTTTTTCCAGGATCCAGCTGGACCCCTCCTCCTCAAATCTTTCTTTGAGGAGGAATCTGAATCTGAATCTGTTGATATTACTTATTTGGTTCCACTGCTACTAAATGTGTGTGTCAATGGGTGAAGGTGAGGCAAAATTGTAACGCCATCAACCCACGCCATCAACAAGGTAGACTTTTTTTCCCCACTTAAAAACCAGTATAAGAGCAAAGGTATGTACAATGCACTTTCCCCAAAGTTAAATAAAATTCTAACCTGTGAGAGGTGAGGACGACGGAGCGTCCCTCTTTTATGATGCTGAGAATGGCGTTCCACAGGGCGCGCCGAGCTTTGGGGTCCATCCCTGTGGTGGGTTCATCCTGTCGAGGCGGAAAAAGGAAACACACATTCAGTTAGAATGCAGAGACGACTTTGAAGCTACTGCTTCAACTGGGTTTGTCAAGTAGACAGGCTATGTTCGCTCTATGTGCCTGGTGGTTTCCCTTTGCACCCACCAGGAAGACCACGGGCGGCCCTCCGATCAGAGCCATGGCCGTTGAGAGCTTCCTCATGTTGCCACCGCTGTAGTTGCCCGCCGCCTTGTCGACGTACTTCACCAGTCCCAGCTTGCGGATCCCCCACTCTGCCACCTGGTGGAGCGGAGGTCAGTCACAGGTCAGTCACGGTAACGAGGGAATAACTCGGTTTAATGCATTTCTGACCCATTTTGTCAGATCAATCTGCGGACTCACCTCGCAGACTTCCTTTTCTGGCACTCCTCTGAGGATGGCGTAGAACTCCAGGTGCTCTCTGCCCGTCAGCAGGTCGTTGATGGCGTCAAACTGAGGACAGTAGCCCATATTCTGGTGGACCTCGTCGATCTCCGTGGTAACACTGCCGACAAATAGGAAATGTCAAAAGTCACAGTAAATATTACATTGTGTAATTTAAATGACGAGCTTAGAGGGCCTTTAAACTCAAGCATATGGCCATCCTGTGCAATATAGAGTTAACTATCTAAAATATGACTTTTCTCTCTAGACTAAACTGAGGTGTGGTCTATGGGGATGGTGGGATCATTGTTTTGGTTAAAGTTTTTCCTACCTCTTGCCAGCCAGAAACGCCTCCCCGCTGGTGACCAACGAGTCACCAGTCAGCATCTTGAAGGTGCTGGTCTTCCCCGCTCCATTTACACCCAGCAAACCGAAACACTGTCGGGATAGAGAGAGAGATGTTAGGATATTAATGATACTCTGAGACCTCTATAGGCTCCAAAGTCTATTTGATCAAAATAACTGTTCACAATATCTTTGACACATTGAGCCTTGTTAAGATTTAATAATAACCTTTAATAATATACATCTAATGATATCTGCAAGGCATATCGAGCCTGACTCAAATTGCTTAATTAACTTAATACTTTCACATTTTATGACCTTACCTTACAAGCACTTATGAGTGCTTGTAAGTCGAAGGGATCAGCATTTTTAAAAGGGAACTATTATGCTCCTTTTTACACAAGTTAATATTCATTCTAACATACCTCTATACCATCCTGTTCCCAAACTGGATGTTTTTTTGTGGGAGGAGCCACCCGCCCAAGGCCCTGAGTTATGTGAGGCAATGGGGTTTGAGCACTAGTTCCGGGTTCTGTGAGCCAATGGCATTTGAGCATGGTTTCCGGATTTCGTTGTATTTACTCCTTAACTTTCACTGATTTCACCTATCACCAAAATCCTGAACAAATTTGAGATGAAAAATAAGCAATCCAGTTGCTGAATCGTCACTCATATTCGATGTACAAGCCTCATTTAAAAGTTTGTTCCAACTTTCGTTGCCGTGCTTGTGGGAGACGGTCCGTCTCTCACCGGGACTCTTGGATTCAGGGAATTTCATTTAAATGTCGGAAAATAAAATGAAATAAAATGAATACATCTACAATAAAAACACACTATTTTTGTTTGGAGAACCGCACAGAGGATCGCGTGCCGCAGTCTACAGTTTAAGTACTGCATCATTTTTGCTTTTTTTTAAGAGAGAAACACACAGCGTAGCTATTTTTTGAATAATTACATTTCCATCGTTTGCAGTTTCTTCACGGAAAATTGGTATTGATTCCTCTTTCTTTTAAAATATTTGCGAGAGTCAAATTTATAGCGCTGGGACAATGAATCCAACAAATAACTGCGGAGGTTTCATACAATGGATTACTTCTTCATGTGTTTTAGAGATAGTAACACAAAGTGAAATAAAGAATAGTACTCATGGTAATCGCTTTAAGTAATATAAAAGTTATCATACTTATTAAAGCACTAATTTAAATAGCAATTTCAATAATATTTGCCCTGGTTCTGCAACTGTTAAGCCTGATTCACACCGAATCCGCATACGCATCCCACAGTCATGCCCCTTGAGGCCGTCTCGTGAGATGCGTCCAGGTTTCGCGTCATAAAATATGTCAGTGAAAAAGGGAGAAGAGCTTATTTTCAGAAAGTAGTTTGCTGAAATGGACATTTACCATTTTTATACGTGACTAATTTACTTAGTTTAAAGGCCAATTCCAATGAAAAAAACTTGAGTGAGGTAACTTCCAGCAGTACTGCCGGAACAGAACTTGTCGCAAGATTCGCCTCACCTCCCCGCGGGGGATGCCCACGCACAGGCGGTCCACGGCGGGCTTCTGCTTGCGCTTATAGATCTTGGTGAGCTGCCGCAGCTCCAGGATGTCTGCCTGCCCTGCGCCGCTCAGGATGCGCTGCCTCTCCCGGGCAACGTCCTCGTCCTCCTCGCCGATGGGCTTCAGGTGGCTGCTGGACGTCCTAGATGGGGGGAAAATAAGTGTAAGTGGAATGAGGAATGCTTGTAAAAAATTTATTATTATAAGCATTCAAACTGAAAACCAAGCTCAGTCTGAGAAATCCGACTAAAGTAAAGGTATTGGTAGGTAACACATATTGGCCATTTTGACTGCTAAAATTCAGAATGATGATTTTTAGGATTATTTTTTAGACTTTATATGTTCCCGCCTACCTGGCCTTGATGCAGAAGCGGTACTGAATGAGGACAGTGATGCAGAAGAACACCACACCTTCCACGGCCATAGCGAACAGGTTTTTGCCCACCATGTCCCAGGCCAGAGGGGAGCGGAAGCGGTTCTCACCTGCCGAGCCGAGGGAGGAAAACATTTAGTAACACGTTTCAAGGGTAGAATGTTTCAAAACGCAGTGTTTCCCATCCTTTTGCAATGAAATATTTCCACGGTATTATCCCACTATCCCATTAACCAAACAAACAAACAAAAGAAACTTGACCAACTTGAACAACTCTTTACTCTTTCCTGAGCGACTCGACTTGACCGACTCTCAAAAAAAGAGTGGAAGCTTTCATTACTACTAATAGTTGAAGGAAAGATTTTCAGCGTGAATCTTGAGCTTGTTCTGATGAACAGAGAGTTGCTATTGTGGCTGGAACTGATGTATTATATGAGTTAGTGCAGCCTTACAATTTTGATCTTGCAACACAAGAACTAGTTTCCGTTATAATTTTTTTAACTGGAATTTGAAGCATTTCACGGCACATCTGGTGAGCTCAGTGGTTGAAAAACTGATTAAATGGCTTATTTTTATACTATTATGAACCATCCTCATTTCGTTTACACTGTTTTTGCTTCAGGGCACTACGTCAGCACTAGTGGGAAACATCTCAGCTGTACGTACCAAACCTCTCCAGTGCGTCGGCCATGGCCTGGTTCTTCACCATGTCGATCAGGCCCCTGCCCAGGCAGAAGTGGGGGAAGATGAGGAAGACGTTCTTCAGGATATCGTTGATGCCGCCAATCTCCTGGAAACAGAGTGAAGGCACAGTCAATTCTATTGCAGACATTGTTTTCTGCTACTTCCCTGAATAATAAATGAAATATTAATAAGTATAGATCTACTTACGCAATTCACATATAGACATATACAGTATATCATATAATACATAGATACATATATATATACACACACATATAAACACATATATATATATAAACATACATATATACACACATATATATATATACATATATTCATATATACACATATATACATACATACACACACACACACACACACACACACACACACACACACACACACACATATATATATATATATATATATATATATATATACACAGTATATATATATGCATACATACACATACATACATACATACATACATATGCATATATATCTTTATTTTGTGTAGTAATGCTTCAATTGACCACATTACATTTATCGATTTACAAATAAATAATTAATATCAAACATTATACTAAATTATCTATATTAAATAAATATTATATAATATACAATAACATTTTTGAGGACAAGCAGAACTATAAGCTACCTAATGGGCACAATGAATTCCCTTCAAAAGTAATAAAAAAAAGTTTAAAGTTAAAAATAAATCTTTAATTAAACATATATTGTGTATATTATCTCACATTAACACTTAAATGCTAATTTAAGTTTGATATTTCCAAAGTAAAATGTACTGTTTTGAACTGAATAAAACCCTGGGGCTCTGGCGGGGTCTGAGTGGTGATGCTTACGTTGCTTCCAAACAGCTCCAGCACAAAGGTGGAGACGCTGCCATTGATGCCGATCAGGATGTTGACACTGGTCAGGACCACATAGGCCGTGCTGGGGATCTTGAAGAAGAAGGACGCCGGGTACATCAGAGGGGTGATGGACCACCTGGAGTGAGACAGAAAGACACAAAATCAGTTTAAAGGGTTAAAGACATTGACGTAACGTGTACGTGTGCGTGTGCGTGTGCGTGTGCGTGCCCCTCACCCGTATAGCAGCAGCAGTAGAGCCAGCACGGGCAGGTTGGTGGAGGAGACGTAGGCCTCTTGTTGGAAACACACAAAGATGATGATGACCAGCGTCGCGGGGACCACGTAGTTACACTGTCAGAGAGAGCAGAGGCTTATAATGCTTGACTGTGGACAAAACTTGTTGTTCCTGATTTGAATTCCCGATAACAGTGTTAGTTGCTGATATTAATGCATAATATACATTTGTTATTTCTCTTAATAATAGGCTTAAACATTATTATTTTAAACAAATAAATCCGATAATTCAAAGTGATTCATTGCGTTTTTCTTTATTGTGAAAATATGTTGCTCTGGATCGCCTGTAGGTGGCAGCGCTGCGCCTCCATGTCTTACCATATCCCAGACGAAGTTTGCCAGCCAGTAGAGGAGGGGCTGCACACCGCTAATGAACTGCATGTGCTTGGCCTTGTTCACCCTCTCCTGGATGAGGAAGACCACAAAGCTGGCTGGGACAAAGGACATGGCGAAGATGACGCAGATGGATACCAGCACGTCCACCGATGTCGTCATTCTGAGAGGGAGCAGAATGTTCGAATAAGTTATAAAATAAATTGTTTTGTTGCTGTTCTGATAACATTTGCCCCATAATCAATCCTCCTCCTCTCTCTGGCTGGGACACTCACAGTGCCACCTGGGACAGCTGCTCCTTGGTCAGGTTGAGCGGATGGTTAAAGGCTGTGATGCCGAACTTGGCAGGGTCCTGGCCGGCGGGCAGACTGGCCCTGAGGATGCCGTTGTTCATGACATTGAGGAAGGACACAATGCTGTGCCAGCCCTTGTTGTTGAACCAGATCTGTAGTGGAGTGGGGGGGAGAAGCCAGATTTAGTTTACACAAGGACTTTGGCTGGGATTTTAGATTGAAGAAAATGGAGGGAGGAATGTAGGAATCTAGGAATCTAGGAATAAAGGAATCTTTGAGATGGTTAGAAACTCTTGTGGTCAGTCTCAGACTTGTCTGGGACTCTTGTGAGAATATCTGGTTGATTGGATATTGTCTTTTATTATCTTGAGTCCCCTATAGTGTATTAGAATCACAAGATGTGTGTCACTGTCCTTGTTCAATCCCATAGAGTGTACACAACTGAGACCGGAAGTCTTTAAATGTCTGATGTCTGTCTTTTGAAAGTCTTTTGATTTATACCTGAAATGACTAACCTAACGCAGTCTGAAAAAAGCACACTTGAGACAATATCTTGAGGATAACTGTTAGTGAATTCATACAATATCTTTAATGTATGATGACAATATGGAACACTCTAAAAAGCCTAATGTATGCTGAATATTGGATCATTACTTTACTGTAATGCACCCTTTTTCCCAATCAGAGAAACCCAGAAGCCTCTAGTCTAGTCTCACATCACACTATTCACGTTATTGTCACATTGTTGTTGCATGTATATATGTGTGAGGGTGTGTGTGTGCATGCACGGACCTTGACATTTTTTTTGGTGTCTAGGCCTTGGACGAAGCTGGATAGACTGCGGAAGAACCTATCGGATGCGGTACCCTGGAGGAGGGGGTGAGATATAATTTAGTACACAGGAAAAAACATTTGTTTAATGAAAAATATAAAGGTGCAGGTTCTTACCCTCTCCAGCCGAAAGCGTCTCCTCAGTTGAGCGATGGCTTCGTCCACATCGTCGCCGCGGGGCAAGATCTGAGCGCTCCGGGCGCCCAAAGAGAATCCACCGTACCTGCAGACAGGGAGCCCGCAAAGTTTGAACACTGCCGTCGGAATGACAATAGATATATAGAATGTATATATGGTATATACAGTTGATATGAAAGTCGTATAATCACACATATATATACAGTATTTAGACACACTCTCTCTCTCTCTGGAAACCTACCTGAACTCATTGACCCAAATCTTGTTCTTCAAGCTGTGAGAAAAACAAAAACAAAAACAAAGGGCAAATCATGTGACTTGTGTCTAAATAAAGAATACAAGACTCAAAATAATGTTGTATGTCAATTGATTCATTTTGTGGATTTAAAACCGCAGGCGGGACGAATCTTACCTCTTGCCGATGATCTGAGCGTAGGTTTTGACCAAATAGTCTGAGACGTTTCTGTCCGTCAGGTTCTGGAGAGTGTCCGTTTCACTGACCTTCATCTAGGGACACACACACAGACATACACAATCAGCGATCCATGCTTAAGTGTAGGTCTCTTGTCTGCATTGTGCAATGTTTGTGTGTGTGTGTGTGTGTGTGTTAGTATTTACCTGCGGGGGTGGCAGCCCCCCAGCACCGGGGGGGCACTCGGGCAGCATCTTCTTGCGCCCGTCGCAGCTGCACTCGCACAGCGGCGACGGGTTCTCCATGCTCCAGTTCCCTGTGGAGAACATCTCCGCCACCGTCTGGGGGACCTCGGGGAGGGACCACTCTTCCTTCAAAGCTGTGCAGGGGCTCTCCCTGGAACAGAGGGAGAGAGAGAGAGAGAGAGAGAGATCGAGAGTGGTCCATAACCATATTTTTAGGTCCCAACAATTGTGTGAAAGTGTGACAAATTCACATATTTTCTAATTTTTATTATTATTTTACAGTCAGCACCATTAATTGTATGCATTGTAATTATGCCTATAAGCAACATACTGAGGCAAAATAAGAATTTTTCTTAGTGTTCCTTCAAATCTGTACTTTGCCGGCCAAAGTGTAGACATTCCACATTGTATATAAGAGAACTGGAATTATATGGATTATAAAGAAATGGATTATAAAGAAATGCTGATATATTTCAAACCTATTTAACTTAACTAATAACATAATTGTGTGTTATTAGTAATGCCACAATACTTCAACTTGTATTTACTGTCGACTAACTGCCACTTGCCCATATTGGGCTCACTAGTTAGAATAGTGCCACTTAGTGTTAACTTTGTGTGGAAAGATGTGTACATACTGTATGCCTTATTTCTTGTCTTGTTTTTTTTAATCTTATTTTAATAAAGTATTTATAGTAGTAGAATATAGTAAAAAAAAATCAATCAAATCTCAATAGATGTCTTAGAAACTTCCCGAGACCCTACGTGGGGTCGCAACCCCATGGTTGGGAACGGCTGTGATAAGCATCAAATATCATGATTGAATATATATAGAGAAAACCGTGTTGTGTTTGATATTTAATATGTTGATATGTTTCTATTTGCTGACATCACTTGATCCTTTTTGAGACTCACGGTTGCAGCGGCTCTCCCTCCATGCAGCGCGTCCCAAACCCTGGCTTGTCTGTCAGCGCTCCCAGCAGCTTGTTGGTGTGAGGATCCTTCGGGGCGTCGTTGCTGCAACCGCACAGAGCACATCACGTTATAAAAAAAGCGTGACAGGATGGTAAGGTTTTCAAAGTTTCTAGTCACAAAAAGACTGATGTTGATAAATACCACACACTCCACTATCATGGATTTTCTACTTAGATTCAAGATAAAGATTCAAGAGGTTTATTAATTACCAGCAACTGTGAACTTTGTTGACGCTGACATGAAATTGCAGTTCGTCACCAATAGGTGGCAGTGTTTTTTCACAAGAATGTCTCGCTGATGCATCTTTTAAAGAAGCTCCAAATAGAAAAATGTGGTCTTATATTACAAAGTCAGTTTTTTTTTAATGTTTTTACAAAGGGTCTTTAGCATAAAACTCTGTGTTATTAGGATCATTATTACATGGTTAACTTGAACATCTGCAATGTTCTTTCATTAGTTTCGGGTCGGCTGTCGGTCTTGGCGGAAACAGACCGATCCCTTTGCTCGCTCTTGGCAGCCAACAGAGCAACCACACCGACCTTACATAAGGCTTGGTAGCAAACTAACACACACACACCCACACACACACCCAAACACAGGTCATTCTGCTCGGTTTTTCCATTTTGCTTAAATTAACCTTTTGTTTTTTGTGTGTTTTG
Organism: Zeus faber; assembly: GCF_960531495.2. Lineage (NCBI taxonomy): Eukaryota > Metazoa > Chordata > Actinopteri > Zeiformes > Zeidae > Zeus > Zeus faber. The sequence goes on along the minus strand of NC_137191.1, from coordinate 30,647,440 downwards.
TGTTTCGAGGCAGCAGTTCACTGTCTAAAAGAGGTTGCTTCACAAATAGGTTAGGTAACAGTCTAGCGCTTGTGCTGTTATGCAGCCGCTTTCATATTTTACAGGTTGTGTAATTTCACAGAAAAAATGAGCCAACGTTTACATCCATAGAAGAAAATGTAAACAAACACTCCCATGGACATTTTGTTGGACAGACTGAGAGATAAAAACAGACGGATAAAGAAAGAATTTCTGCCCTACCTGATGAAGGTGAACTGTTCTTCGTACATGCCAGGCTGCAGGGCCAGACTGGGATACTTTCCGAACGGAGGGACAATCAGACTGAACACCAGGGCGATACACACAAACACGGCGGGAAGAACGATCTAGAAACAAACAAAATAAAGTGTCATCATCATTATCCTCATCATCATCCTTTGTCTTCCAACCCAGGTCAAAGTATCCATGCATGCAGGTAGCATTCAAAGAGTTGACTTCTACCTGGGCGAAGAAACCTTTTCGAGAGCGGCGAGCATAGAGGAAGCGTTTCCACAAGAGGGCGACAAACTGCTGCCTCTTCAGGCTCCAACCTTTCACCTGGTACGAGCCTTTGCCGTCCGCACCACCCAGCCAGTCCGTCTCACGGGATTCTGGGACCAAAGAAGGAGGGCAAATTTTTATTTAAAGTACAGTTTTAGTATGCTAGTAAGCACATTACATTAAAAGTAAAAAACTTAAGCTGTACTTTAGTGATACTTGTGAAAAGTGTTATTTTGGTCGTCAAAAGTATCTGAACTTCATCTTCAAATGAACAAATGAGACACAACTGTAGTACATTAAATGTGAACACACAAGTATTCGTTCCAACAACACACTAATACACAAGTATACTTTTTTTCCACTTGGGGTACTATTGACAATCTATACCTTATACTGTATATTTTGGATTTGTTTCAATGCAGCCTGATACACAACATTGTTGTTCCAGATGATAAAGAAAATACATTTTAAATAACACAACTGCCGACAAAATGCCATCACTGCCACACACTGCATTGCAGGTAGTGCAGTTCTAGTTACCTTCAGAGTCATTGAAGTCGAAGCTGTCGTCCTCGGTGAAAGGTTTCAGGCAGCTCTGGTGATCTCCGAATGCATGGCGGCGGCGGGTTCTGGTGGGCACCACTCCATCTACCGATAGATGATGTTTTAGATCAATCTTTTCACATAATCCGTGTTTCACTTTTTTTTTTTTCTAAACGTACATTATTTTAAGACGTTTGACTCCTTGATTTCTGGCTAAAAGGATATAGAGGAAAATTGCAGTCAATGAGCTTTTGGTCTTACCTGAGAGTTCTGCAGCATCGACCCCACTGTCCTCAGCCACTTTGAGAAAGATCTGCAGAGGTATAAGAGCAAAGGTTATAACCAACACCTTAGTAGCCCGGATTTGGGGAAGCTTTGAAATGTGAAAGTCTGGCTTTCACATCCAGGGTCTTCCAAGGTAAAACAATCCACCCATCCATCCGTTGATACATTGATCGTTCACTTGCAAGCCTTGAGTTTAGCTCAGGTTTTCAGGATTCCGTCCGTACCTCCTCCAGGGTGGTGTCGGATATCCCGTAGCTGGATATTCCCAGGTCGGTCAGCCGGTCGTCAATCTCGTGGAATAGCTCCACGAAGGCTCCGTCTTTAGCTGACTGGTAGGGCAGGACGTAGGTCAACTCGTGGCCCAGGTCCTCCACCAGCCGAGCCTCGGGAACATGCTTGAAGATCACGTTGGAGATAAGAGACACGTCTGGGAGAAGGGGAGGAGAAGTGAGAGCGGTATGTGAAATAAGAACCTTCTTATGTACTCTATGAAGAAATATGGAGGAAGTCTTTATTCAGTTTGGTGCATTTGGTAATATATGTTGTCATCCCCACAATTAGCTGAAAGACTGATGAACATATGACAACAACAATTTTGAGTTATTATTAGTTCACAAGTCAAAATAGATTTTGTGTGTCATTATTTGTTAGTGATTATTTCTCGTGGAATTTTTCTCACCGATGGTTGTGGTTTCACTTTCCGGTTCGCTGCCAAGCCCCGCGTCCGAGCTGCTCTCCGACACGCTGTCCTCCTGACGGAAGGAAAGGCAGAAAGATGAGGGAAAACCAACAGTTAGAATTGCAAAAATGAAATACAATCAGAGAACATTTTGTATGCTGGTTTGTCACTTTGTGCTGTTTAGGGAATCTTCTAGTGTCATTTAACTGTTTATCTTTGTGGTACGGAAAAAAACAAAACGAAAGTGAAAAAAGCAAAGCAACAAAAAAGCACTAATGTCTTTTGCTCGATGCTTGCAAAATGACTTCTTTCCAATTGAGAACATTTAGCAGGGTCGTTGTCAGGGTAATGTATCCCCCTTACCTTCTCCCCCTTCTTGACATACGACACGGTGCTGGCCGAGTTCCTGCAGGACTGCAGCGCCAGGTCATAGTCCCTCTTCACCAGCGTCAGGTAGTAGCCCGTCCCCAGCTGCGTCTTCAGGAAGAGCGAGGAGCCCACACAGCACAGCTTCCCGTGTGAGATGATGGCGATGCGGTCGCCCAGGATGTCCGCCTCGTCCATGTGGTGCGTGGACAGAATGATGGTCCGACCTGCGCACGAGCGGAATGGGAATGTGTTATGAAATGCAAGATGTCCGCCATTTGGAAGAAGCAAGTTAATTTGTTGTGGATTTCTTGAAGACCTTTGCCTCCAGAACAGGCTCGCTAGGAAGTGTTCAATAGTCATCAGCCATGGTTAAAGTTAAAAAGGCAAAAAAGCCTCCTTGATTTCCACACAGCAATCCACACTGTGTTTACCTTGTCTGTACTGTAGCAGCAGGTCCCAGATGCCCCTGCGGGCGTAGGGGTCGACCCCGGCTGTGGGTTCGTCGAGGATCACGACCTTTGAACCGCCGACGAATGCCAAGGCCACTGAGAGCTTCCGCTGCATGCCACCTAACAACAGAGTCGAAGAAAGGCGGTCAAGAGTTGTTCCTGGTCAACCTTCAAACACACAAGGTGAGCATGTATGTCTATCTATCTAGCTAGGAAGAAGGAAGTATTAAAAGCGGATTAAAAAGCGGCCCCAGCTCGAGGAAAAAAAAAAAGCCTCAGCTCACCGGACAGGGTGCTGGTACGTGAGTGGCGTTTGTGTGGGAGCCCGATGTCGCTGACTATCTGCTCCATCTCGTCCTTGACCTTCTCTTCTGACAGGCCCTTGAGACGGGCGTAGAACCAGATGTGCTCCTCCACTGTAAGCCTGAGTGAGACCAACACATCACAAAATCATCAACCACCGTTGGGTCTAAATGTGAGCCTTGTTCTATCTCTCCTCCAATTGGGTCCCTCATGAAGGTCCCGTTTTTTCCTGACACTGAATTCAAAATCTACCACGTGACCCACGTACATGCTGAAGAGTACGTTGTGCTGCGGACAGACACCCAGGTTCTGTCTGATTGTGCTGAGCTCGTTGCGGATGTCTTTTCCAAGGATGTAGGCCGTGCCAGAGGTGGGCGGGAACAACCCTGTCAGGATTGACCTATCAATTACCAGGCGAAAAAATACAGAGGCCAATTAGTGGAGGTCTTCTTAAGAGTTCAATCTCGGTTAAGATCAATAGAGGCACCCTGAATTCAGATATCAATTGAGATATTGTAAGCAGTATTGTAGCGTCTGTATATCTTACATGGTGGTGGTCTTCCCAGCGCCATTGTGTCCCAGGAAGGACGTGATCTGACCTTCGTAGAAGCCCAGAGTCAGTCCGTCCACGGCCAGCTTGTTGCCGTGGCTGTAGACCTTCACCAGGTTCTTGATGTACACACCTGGCTCAATATGTGAAGGTTCCTCTTCAATACACACCGCTACGCATGGGAAGAAAACAAAAACAATACAACCTGTGGGTTAACGTGCTTCAAATCAAAACATGTGCTAAAGAATTTCTTTATACTTCAATGTCCCTTTTTCACAATTCCAAAAAAGAGGCAGTATAGTACAAAGGAAGAAAGAACTTTCTGAAAAAAACACCAGTATACTTCAGGACAACACAGAAGGGGAATGAAATGAAAAATAAACTTTTGAGCTAATCTATGGCGTATCTCAAAACTCACAGGAGGGTTTTTTCTTACCTTCAGCATTGCCCTTCTTTCCTTGAGGGGTGGAAAGGTTCCTTTTCCCCTTCTCCCCACACCAGTAGGTTCTGGTGAAGGGGAAGTACCACTGCCTGGGTATCCCATACTGGCCTGGGGAAGAGAATGGCACAGAACAGTAAAATCACGGTCACCGTGGAGCTTCATTTAATGGCCTTTCTAATGGTTCAAATATAAGCTTTCATTTGACATTACCATTTGAATTGGCAAGACCTAAGCCCAAACAAAACCGTCAACATGACATGAGGAGCTACCAACTATTACAGCTATTATGCTATTGTGACTCCTGCATCTGTCCCTGGAACTCACCGGGGAACACGGCCTCGATGTACCAGGTCATTATCCCGTACAGCACAGCGTCGCACAGCATTAGGCAGATGGAGGTGGTGAGATTGTAGCTGTCATCCTCCAGGGGGCTGGCTAGCAGGTTGGACCACTGGATGCCCACCCCCTGCTCCTCAAACAGGGCAAAGTACTCACAGCCGAACCCAAAGGCCACAGGCGACAGAAGGCTCACTACGACTTTGGCCCCAAAGCCCACGTAGTCCTGCCAGGCCACGCAAAGCACGTAGGGAAGGTAGAGAGTAAAGTAGATGATGCCCCCGCAGGCCGCCGCCAGGTTAGCCCTGGAGAACAGCGTGCTGATCAGGAAGCACTGCATGATGGTGACCACCGCGAACGACCCCAGGAAGATGAACACCACAGCCGGGTCACTGTAGGGCAGCAGGTTGCCCATCTGAGACGGACAGAGGACGGAAGAAAGAGGAAAAATAGAAGGAAACAGAGTGTAAAATTTGGTATTTGTTTACAGTTATGATAGATTACAATTTTAATAGTTATGTAATAACATTGTAATAACTTAAGACTTTGTAAACTTGAGATATTAATTTTAGATTAGACATATTCATCCATTGTTACCCATATCCATATTATTGTATCCATATTTATTCACCCTATACAGAGTATACCATCGATATATACCATAAGATATTATTTATACCCACAGACTTACTATACTAAGCGCCCCTCCCATAGCCTTTTAATTCATTTTGCACAGAATACATACATTTTATACTGTATCTTTGTATATTTGGATTCTGATGTTCATGTGCGCAATGTTCGCACCTTCAGTATGAGCACCAGCAAGGCGGCACTGATGAGCAGTGGGATCAGACTGCTGATGAACCAGCTGAGCCACAGGATGCTGTTGTCCAGTCCCATGATCCTCATGGTCTCCTTGAGCCGTGCCTCCTTCTCGTACACCACGCCCTTGATGATGATGGCCACTGAGTACATCCAGGCCAGGGTCATGAAGAGAGGCATGGAGCGGCTCATCACTCGCAGGAACCTGGGGGGAGAGAGTATGTGGGGGGTGAGAAAGAGGGGTAGGGAGATTTTAGATACAGGCACTCTAACAGGCCGTCATTACGTTAAAATACAGTCATTTGCGCTGTAGTGTGGTTGGAAGTGGTAACTTACATGTCATCCACATAGCAGGGGTAGGGCATCTGCTGAATGTAGATGCCCGTTTTCTCCTTAGAGCCGGTGACAGCGCGGATGATGCCCTGCTCAATGACATCCTGGAGGTAGGAGAATCCCCCCCAGATGTAACGCAGGTCTTCGAAGGGGTCTGCTCTGGGACCGGGGTCCCAATATCTACAATGATAAGACCGAGCGGAGGGGGTGGGGGTTAGGAAACGCCAAGAAATGCTCATAAGACAGATGGAAGAAGATTGAAAGGTTGAAATCTAGCTCTTACCCGTCTTTGATCTTATTGGTCCGCTCCACGTTGTCGATGTCCATGCGGATCTTGTAGTTGACGTTGGGGGGCAGGTCCGGGCTGTCGCTGTGGGGGATGTCGGGGAAGACGATCCCTGCCCAGAATTTCTGGTTGTTCAGCAGACCCATGGACTTGTTGACCAGACGCTCCTCATTGGCCACAGGCTCCAGCTTGTCCAGGTTAACACACTGATAGAGTAGAGTAGAGGTAACAGTGAAGTGGAGCAGATATTTAATGTCCTCTGCATACAACAACAATATTACCTCAATCAGAAGGAAAGCAGGAGGACAGTTAGGTTTGTGTTGATTTTTGTGGGATGACTACTTAATTTTCACAATTTCTAATGCATCACTACTATAACACTGTTTTTACTATGATATTAATATGTTATTACTAGGCGCAATAAACTTTTGTATGAGACTTCAGTTGATGTTCAATGTTTATTTCATTTTCTTCTCCGTAAAATACCTTGGGACTTTTTGACGGACCTTAGATAACTGCTGACAAAATTCATGTTTTACACTCCCTTGGCTGTTTCCCAGCTGTTAAACCGCAACTGCCAGTCTACCTTTTCCCCATGAAATTTGGAAAGTTGCTTTCTTTGTGATTCAGCATTAAGTTAAATATTTGTAAATTTGCTAAATAATACTTCAGCTCTATCACTGACTGTTACGGGAATTTGTGAGCTATCCACTTCATAACTTCACAAGTATATACTAGAGGCCAAATCCCTCTGTTTCTACCATCACATGATGGATATAAGAAGTAAGTAAGTAAACAAATACAGAGAAAATTCTGGAGGCGTGATATTGTTCTGGGTGACTCCAGGACTTTTTTCTTCTAAAGATAAGAAAAGGAATCTTGAAATTTCTCCCTTCAGACTGAAGAACATAAAAAGTCTAATTGAATCTATCTCATACACATACCATGCCAGGCCAGTTTTTGCAGCAGATATGTAGAGACAATTTTCTCCGTTTTCTCATTTATGATTGAAATTTACCATATACAATTTTACCTTAATTTGGTAATCTGTTAAAGCCAAACCGCATTTGAACCTCCATGTTGTTACTGACAAGGAGCCTCTTGGCACCAGTGGATGAAACAGCATTGATTAACATTTGACCGGAGCTTGGTGTTCTGACACATTGACCTATTAGAGGTGCGGTCTCCACGGCGATGAGTCGATCGGCTACGGCCAAGTAGAAGGGAACATTTAATTTGGAAGCCTTTAAAGAGGCTGAACATGGGAATTGAGTAGCGTCTGAAAGCGGATTTCACTGTGCTATAAGTGGTCTGTGTTGACCACATCCTTGACCCAAATGACCAATTAAGTTCCCCTTTCTGGATCTTGACCACCAAGTGGAAACTGGAAATCAGACTACAGAAACGCAAAAAGATCCATACTGGTAACGGGTTTAAAGGTCCCTGAGAACTTCATAATATATAAAACGATGGATTTGTAGGATAATAAGAGCTCTTAAGTTTGAGCTTTTTGGAAAGTATGTTCTTCGAATTATTGTTTAAGTTATTAGCAAATAATATTTCAGTACTTCTCTCAGAGCTCATTTTGGTATAGTTGTCTAGCAGTAGATCTAGCGGTGTCATTGTGGACATTTTAAATATTGTTTGGACGCACCTCCATGAAGCGTGAGATGGTCTGGATGGCCTGGTCGGTCTCGTTGAAGACGTCCCTCCAGGTGTAGGCAGTGCCGGCTGGGCGCCGGTCCTCCGACACCTTGGACAGGAAGTCGGACACGTCTGACACGCGCCACTCCGTCCCGCTGAGCTGCGCGTTAAAGAAGGCGGCGCTGGCGTTGTTCTGCAGCAGAGTCTGTCAGGGGTGAAGGAGAGACAGAGAGAAAGAGAGAGAGAGAGAAATGCAAGAGAACAGATTAGCTAGCATCGTCGGTATTCTGTATGGGTGATATTCTCTGATACAGATTTTTTTTTCAGGTACAGATTTTTGGCCCGTTATCCGACCGATATCTGATACCAGTACAGTTCCGTACCCACAGCCAGGTCGTTAAGCGAGTTGATCGATAAGCGAGGACCCGTGTTATTTCACGGTAAGGGGGCGTGGCCATTGCGAACGCTAGTGTAGTGAATACTGACGGACTGCAGGAATGAGACTGAGACTGAGAACGGTGTTGAGATGAGATCCTTGCGCTGAGAAGCAACGGTATCGTACACAGCGTACAATACCGACTGATCAGAGAGCTGTTCGTAAGTCCAAACGGTCGTCGTGAGGAGTAGCTTTATTGTATTAATTACACTTTCCCATAATGCATTGTGCCTTCTTCAACGCAGTCCACATGTTGTTGCGTCCCGGCCTTAAAATTCATGATCAGGTACATGTATCCACTTTACTTTCACTAAGCTTGGATGTATTTTCTTCATATCATACTAGTATTATCTTCTTCTTTTTCCAACCAGTGAAAAGTAACTACCTTATTAGGTTTGTTTAGTTGTATATACAGTATGTGTGTGTGATAAGGTGGGAGATTGTCTTGACTGATTGCTTTGTTTCCCTTAATGGTCGTCAAACTACTTACAAACCCTTAGTCACTATTAACAAACCCATTACTGGGACTGCACACACTAGCACACTGGATTTATTGTCACTGTTTACTGACACACTAAAACCACTCAGACAGACAGAACGGTACATCTTATGAGTAAGTAAAGTCTAGTTTGCCATCGACAAACCACCACAAAACCTTGCAAACATATCCCCTGGGGTTTTTTTTTTCTATGCATATGCAGAGACCCATTTGTTGTATAAAATCAACATCACAGTTGACCAATAGGGGGCAGCAGTGCAAGCGTGATCAACTGCACAACTGGTGACTGGATGCCAAAATAGCACTGTTTTCGCCAGAAAAGCTGCATTATATAATATAATGTGTCCCACGCAATATGCAAGAGTTTGAACATAAAAAACAACAACTTTAAATATACAGTACTTTTTTATAACCCTTAAAGCAACACTATGTAACTTCTTTACCTTAAATTAACAGTTTCAAAATCATTTTGATGGTACACTGACTTGTAATATGGAAAATGGTCCCTCTTTCATGCCCGCTGAATGCCTGTTGTTGCACAATGTGTGAACTTCTGTGTTCAGGTTCGAAACAGCAGGAAAAGTGCGTTGCACTTTATGGCAATATATCACTTTTTTGACGTTTGGCTCTGGTAATTACATTTTTTTAACTAGTCAATTTCTTAAAAAAAATAAATAAAAAATAAAAAAACCCCAGTAAATTTTAAACTTGCCAGTCAAAATGTCCGGTAATAATGCTTATACAAAGCGTAGCTTCTCCACCTCCCCGACGACACAGATGAGATGGGCCAGTGGTGCACCCGGTACCTGCACCTCAGCTGGCACACGCCGGCCCTCACTTTCATTGCGCAAAGGTGTTTGTTTCACCCTCTGACTCGCACGTGTGAGCTGATCTGCCAGGCCGAGCATATCTGGTACCTACACCAGTAGCAGGGGGCCTCTCCCCGCGCCCTCTATCTCCACGGCTCCGGGGCTTACCCGGAGCCCACAGCTCCGGGAAGTAGCGTGGTCCGTGCAAGGGCCATTGTAACCTAGGTGTACATTATATGCGTTTGTAACATAGACTGTTATTGAAACGTGACCGATAAGGTTAAAATTTGTCTGGTAAAATAAATTATTTTCGTAAACTGGACTGAGTTTTACATTGTGTAAAAGTGCAACTGCACTCAGAAACTGTAGGGGCACCAAATCCCAAATACCAAAATTACATCAAGCTGCTTTAACATTCGGTGGTTTGGTTTGGTCCGTGTTGGCTGCATCTCTTAATAGAAACAGTGCTAGATAAAGAAATGCCGTTTTTATTGTGGTCACGTGTTACTATGCGAAACATCTTTCCATGTAGATCTGTGTATCTATCTGTCTGTATTATGTCCGTACGTTTATCCATCTCCAGAACCTTTCTAATGCCAGTTGGTTTTACAGATCAATATCTGAATGATAAATGATTGTAAGAGCAAACTTGTACTGACGTTTCATTTAATGGGACATTAAATGCAGTTTTCAACATTTGAAAACTGCAGATTTTGTGTAACATCATACTTTGCTTAATCATCAATTTGACACACATATCATGATGGATATTGTGAAGAATCCCCTATAATTATCATAAAAATAGCACCTTTCTTCCAATAAGCAAACACGGCCTACAGGGTCTCAACTCTTTGTTTGGGAAACCTTGCCTGCAAACGATCCCTTCTCCTGCAGAGTTACATCGGACACATAATTAAAGTTTATTCCCACAGACGCACAGATTACTGTCTTTGAGCTCCAGCACAGACGGGAACATTATGGACCAAACATCCTGCTTCAAGTGGCCCGGAGGAGTTGGGCGTGGTATGTGAGTTTAGGATAGATATGGGGTACATTCCCTGACATTAGCATGGTTTCACAGTTGAAATGTACCAAGCTTATACTGTCAAAACACCTGAGATCCGAACATTAGCTTCCCTTGTGTGTATGTAAGTGTATAAGCCTGGACCGTTCACTCACCCTGACCAGGTCCATCTCCTCGCTGCTCTCCATGAAGTTCCAGACCCTTGGCTTAAATTCTTCCCACATTCCCCCCAAATCCCTCAGGACACCAAACTCCTGGAAGGTCTTGTTCACCTGGAAAAAACAGACAGCTGGTTATTTTCTATTGGTTCAAGCCTACAGTGTATGAATGTTTCCACTTTCTAGCCCTGCCATACCTCGTGGATGATCCTCTGAGTGGCTGGCGTGTCGGGGGTGTACAGGATCTTTCCAATCAGTAGAGGTTTGAGGGCCCTCCAGATCATCCTGGAAATGGGACTGGACTCTAGGCTCCTCATCATGTTGTTGCAGTACGGAGCTGAGTGGTTTAGAGATATATCATCATCATCATCATCATCATCATCATAATCATCATCCTCATCATCATCAGGTTGTGAGAACCTGTGATAAGACCAAAACCTTTCCAAAGAGCCGATGACCGACTCTCTCGCTAAGTTACCGCTTGCGTACTCACTAGAGGAGTTGTCGTACGCCGAGACGGGCTCGCTGTCGCTCTCGTTGCCATGGTTGCCGAACAGCGCCTTGTAGTTGTTGTCCTCGTACCAGTTGAGGGACTTGATCTTGAGGCCGCCGCCCTCCGGGTGACCGCACACGATGCGCGACACCGCCTGGTACATGAGGTTGGGCGAGCCGTTGCCGTTGGTCGTCAGGTACTGGATCTCCTTACGCATGTCCTTCCAACTGTTCATGGCCGCAAGCTGGCAAAGGGAAGCACACACGGGCACATTGAAATGTCATGGTTTAAATACGAGCTCAAGCCTGCAAATGTGGCTAGTCCAGCTCCGCTAAAGCTATGCTGGAGACAAAAGGTGTGACTGTGTGAGCGACTTCAGTGATACCACGGTTCCAATGGATGTCAACTGCAGTTGACGACATTCCAACGGCAGAAATAAAGGCCTCTGCTCTTGTGTGGACATGCTCTGAAACGTGCTGCCTGGACGCATTTGGAGGAACGTCATGTCAGGTCAAGCGTCCAAAGACATTAAGAACAGTGCAGTGGAGTTCTAATGTTCTGAAGTTCACCAATAATTATATTTACAGTGCATCTACCGCCACATTCAGTTTTGTAAAAGCAATTGTTTATCTTATTATTTTAAAGCCAGGTAAGCCCTCGACAGTACGTTTGTTTTTCTAGACATTTCAAGTGTTTAGTTGAGGGGTGGGGACGGTAAACACTTAGCTACTGAGACCAAGATAACCTTAGCTTCTGTTCCCTCTGATATCTGCTTCTGTGTGTGTGTGTGTGTGTGTGTGTGTGTCCTTATAAAGCGAGATAAAACATAGCAGCTCTATGCAGTTCTCAAAACTTTCCACGGTTATTTTTCTCCGCAATGGAATTGCTGGTTGTAGGTTTCGATCAATGATAATGACTCATTTAGAATTGCTTTTCAAACTCCTTATCTACTTATTCAATCCTGCATATTGTATATTATTATTATAAACATCTTGAATCTTGAATTTCTGTTCCCAACTGCTTTTGTTGTTTCCCAACAGAGACAATCCAATCCAATCCAAATTCGAATGAAGGACCATCACCAGCTGAACTTTATTCAGTGGATTGCTCTTGATGTTCCTCAGATGGTTTTTTAATTCCCATTTGAGTTCTTAGAGGGGGGTAATGGTACATGGACACTGCAAAAGAGCCTATAAGGTCAATTTAACCAAAATAATATAATCTGGTGAAAAAATGGTTCCTTGGCATCACTCTGGAGAACCATTGTAGGCTTGATTTATTTTCTATGCGTACTGTACTCGAGTAAAAGCACTTTTTTCCCACCCCTGGTGTGGGAGCAGACTGAGGTTACTGCAGGGCAAATAACTCACATGCCGGCGGCTCCAAGACCAGCTCATTAAACCACACCGGCAACTCCCACTGAAGTCACCATCACATGACCAAGAAAATAATGAAGTGGGCCGTTGGGTTTTAATTATTGGGTAAATAGATGGTGGGACGGGCGAGGCATTGAAGGTGGGAGAGGGAGGGATATGAGAGACAACGGAAGGAGAGAGAGACGGAGGGAGGGGTAGGCAGAAGAAAGAGAACGAAAGCAAGCAAGAAAGAAAGAAAGAAATAAAGAAAGAAAGAAAGAAAGAGTGATGGAAATGTTGAAGAAGAGACGAGGAGAAGAGAGGAGAGATAGGGCCAAGGGATGAGATGAGAAGGGGAGAGGAAAGAAAGAAAGTTCTTTGGGTTACCAGCGTTCATTTCTCGAATAGATGAGCCAACTCTGCAAGTAGCTGAATATTAAACTAACAAGCCTACATGCACGCACGCACGCACGCACGCACGCACGCACGCACGCACGCACGCACGCACGCACGCACACACACGCACACACTTCTTCTGCCCGGCAACAAGTACCACAAAGGGAAACTCAACAAATGGTGTCAACACACACAGGCGATGTTCCGTGCAAGGTTGGTTTGCAGTTGAACCTCAGCCACATCAACAAGTCACACATTTCACTGCTGTATCACACAAATAACTGTGTGTGTGCATGCGTGTGTGGGTCTGTGTCTGTCTTTGAGCGGCTTTCCCCATGTAATTAGTCAGAATATAGGTCTTCTGACCTATATTGTGGTCTGTGGATGATGTGTGTCTGTGTGTATGTGTGTGTATGTGTGTGGTGGTGTGTGTGTGTGTGTGTGTGTGTGTGTGTGTGTGTGTGTGTGTGTGTGTGTGTGTGTGTGTGTGTTTGCATGTGGGTGCGCGCGAGCGCTTTGTTCTTCTCTGGTGCCTGAAGCTACAGTAGCTGCTGTTGCTGCGTGTGTTACCCGACAGTAACCTCTATCTCGGTTTCATTCGGTACACTATTAAAATAGGTGTGTGTGAGAGACTGTGTGTGTGTGTGTGTGCGTGTGTGTGTGTGCATCTGTGTTTGCATGCTAGTGTGGGAGCATGTGTGTGTGCATGTGATCCTGAGTGTGGATTTGCATCTCTGTGTGTGCGTGTGTGTGTGCCCACGCATATGCATATATGAGTGTGTGTTTTTTCCGCATCGTCTTGTCCTCCAGATTATGCTTGCATTTGTTAATGTGGGTCATTTCCCTCGAGGCAAGACTAGGTGAGCAATCCACACAAGCTGGAATGCTGAGTGGATTGACCCAGAGTAACCTCCTGCAGCAGAGCCGGGTTTGGGGTTACTGCAGTTCAAACTCTGTTTTTCCTCTCTTGTTCAAGAGCATCCTACCTCGCTTACAAAACCACCGCAACCTAGATCCACACACACACACACACACACACACACACACACACACACACACACACACACACACACACACAGACACACACAAACACACACACCCACACATTCACGCACACATGCACACGCGCCAGAGCAGGGAAAAAAATATATATTGTATACAGGTACTCCTCACTTAACGACTGAGTTCCTTTCCTACAACCAGGTCTTTAAGCGAATTGGTCGATAAGCGAGGACCCGTGTTATTTCACGGTAAGGTGGGGAGACTGGGAACAGTGATGAGATGAGATGTATACAGTGTATATAGTGTATATAATATATTTTGCGTATATAGTATTAATAGTATATATATAGGGTGATGCGCCAAGATGCCGCGGTATTGTACGCAGTGTTCAATACAGACTAGTCAGAGAGCTGGTCCTAAGTCTGAACGGTCGTTAAACAGGTATGTCCTTAAGTGAGGAGTATCTGTATGCCATTAGGTTACATGTATATGTATTCCATTCCACAGGACTCTATACTGGAGAGTCTGTATACTTCATTTGAATAGTACTAATACCTAAAGGGTATAATACCTTTGATTAATTTTTTTCTATATCTATCTTCCTACATGCCTTCTTTTTGATTTTTCATATAGTATAGATACTATATAATTTTTAATATAGTAGAGTTCTTATTTACTCCTATACTAACATGTTATGCACCTATGAAGTGAATGGAGTCCAAATCAGTGCATAATGTGAATGTACTTGTACGATAGTTTTGAAGATGATTTCTCATCCTCAGGGTTGTGAAATATTTATGACCATCTGTGAGTCTCAATGATGCTGATTGAACTCAGGCCTTTGACATTAAACAGTGTCCAGTTTAGACGGCGACAAACCAGGTGATATTTTGCAGGCGATGCAGATCGCAGATCCAGGAAAACAAAATGGGGATACTGGAGGTCGTTTTGCTGCAAACAAGCTCGCTGCACATAGACAGATGCTTCTGCCACCGGAAGGCAAACAGTGTCCGACGAGATAAACATAACCAAGATGGCCGGCTAAACGAAGCAACTTTGTCTGCTAAATGTAATGAAAGACTTTGAAAGAAAGAACTTTGGAAAAAAAGAGGAGAGGACTCGTGGCTTTCCTCGAGGACGATCACCGCAGTTCATTTCCAGTGCTGGGTGGGTGTTTTCATGCGAGACGTTAATGAGCGACTTTCCCTCTAAATAAACACTAATAACTATGGATTGGATTGGTTTCAGTGGTGGTTGCTTGGTAACGGAGGGAAGTGGAAAGATCACTATAGGTCAAAATCTCCCAAATCTTTCCTAGCCTCTTGGCTTAACCAGCAACGATCTCCTTACTGAGAGGAAGACGGGAAGAATGAAAATTGCAAATGCTAAACTAATTGACGGAGAATCCATGTCCGATGATCTACTTCATCTCGCTTTAATAAATAACAACTGCGCACTCGTACTACTATCCCGACATTTTAACACAAAATTTGATTCCAACTTTCACGTCATATTTGCATTTACATTTTCCTGTACTTCCTTACTTCCCAGAGGTACTAAAGTCGCACCAATTTCACACTGTTTACCTACGACTCAAGAACAGCACATTTTAGAAGATGATATGTAATTTAACACATAAAGGCAAATTGGTGCAGCAGATCACAATTCACTGACTGGAAATGTGTTATGTCTGGATTTTTTTGGGCGGGACTAAATCAGGGATGCGCGACCTAGCGTGTCGCTACCTGGTATGGCCCCTCCCCCTAACACTATATAAACATAGGAATCGGAGCATGAGTGGTGAAATAAGCTCAGCGAACGTCCCGGATCACCGCTCTGTCATGCCCCCCTCGGAGCCCTGACCTGTGGAGCAGCCAGCAGGGGGCACCGGAGAGAGGGGAGTCCCACAGCCATACAGCGGCGCTTTGAGTTGAGCAAATAGACACACAGGACTGGGTTCAGTAGAACATTTATACATGGAAGTTACTCCAATGTAAACTTTTATATATTATTACATGTTAATGTGATTGGGCGTGGTCTCAGCGTTTTCAGTGGACACGCCCCCAGCGTCTCAGAGCTGGGGACCATTACGATTTTGAAACCTAATGTAACACATGTTTATTGCTTGACAAGTACAAGTACTTTAACTTGGTGTTTTCCCCTTTAATCTCTTGAAAACAATGACACAAAAAAAAGATGTATGCAATGTGTAAGGTTTTGGTCCCTTGAAAAGTGTTATTCAAAACAAGCGGCCTGCTCCTCACACTTCATTAAACTGACCTAAGGCAGATATGTAGCTGGAGCCTTTTCCTGGCTGCAGAGATAAGCCCGGGGATTGAAACATAAGCTGCTCGTCTGTTCTGTTACTGTGGAATATTCCCGGTTCGCCAGCGGAGGTTACTCCAGTTCAACCTCATCTATCCACGTGCCCGAGGAATAG